>NC_037677.1:21394652-21694652 GCF_003255815.1 Theropithecus gelada
AAAAAAAAAAAAAAAAAAAAAAAAAAAAAAAAGGGCCCCCCGATCTCCCTTCGCTGGCTTTCTTTTCGGACTCAGCCCGCTTGCACCCAGGTGATTAAAAAGCTTTATTGCTCACACAAAGCCTGTTTGGTGGTCTGTTTACATGGACGCGCGTGACTTGAATATATTTTTGCTATAAAAAAATTGAACAATATGCGTGATGTGAAAAAAAGCTGCCTTATCTTTTAGTCTCCCAACTGCAGTCCTCGTCTCAGAGGTAGCTATTGTTTTCAATTTGGTGAATATCGTCCCAGATCTTTATTTCTTATATTTACTTACAAAGATGAGTGTATACCCAAATACAGCTTTTTATGTATATGTGTATGGGGTATGTGTATATATGTGTTTATATAAGTGAGTGTCACATTATATGAGTTGTTCCATACCTTGCTTTTAAAAATTTATGTCTTGAGTTTTTCACTTCAGAACAGCATAGATTTAACACATTTTTAAAAACAGGCTAGTCAGTATTCTTTACGGTGGAGACACAATCTTTGATTTAACCCCCTCCCGTATTGGCTGAAATTTAGGGTCTTTCCAATTATTTGGTATCATAAACAACATAACTCTGAAAATCCTTGTACTTCCCTTTTAACCCACATGGGCAATTATTTCTCTAAGGCAGATGGTGAGAAATAAAAGATGGGGCGGAATTTTAAGTGCATTTTTGTTTCTTGTGTTTGTACATACTGTCCAAATGCCTCCCTTGAAGTCCTGACCATTTTTTTTCTTTTTTTATGACCGAGTTTTGCTCCTGTTGCCCAGACAGGAGTGCAATGGTGCACTCTCGGCTCACCGCAACCTCTGCCTCCCGGGATAAAGCGATTCTCCTGCCTCAGCCTCCCTAGTAGCTGGGATTACAGGCATGTGCCACCACGCCCAGCTAATTTTGTATTTTTAGTAGAGACAGGGTTTCTCCATGTTGGTCAGGCTGGTCTCGAACTCCCGACCTCAGGTGATCCTTCCTCCTTGTCCTCCCCAAGTGTTGGGATAACAGGAGTGAGCCACCGGGTCCGGTCAGTCCGAAAAGAGAGTCAGCAAAGAGAGATAAGGGTGGGGCCGTTTCATAGGATTTGGGTAGGTAAAGGAAAATTATAGTCAAAGTGGGGTTGTTCTCTGGCGGGCAGGAGTGGGGGTCACAAGGTGCTCAGTGGGGGAGCTTTTTGAGCCAGGATGAGCCAGGAAAAGGGCTTCACACTAAGCTTTCATCACTTAAGGCAAGGACCAGCCATTTTCACTTCTTTTGTGGTGGAATGTCATCGGTTAAGGCGGGGCAGGGCATTTTCACTTCTTTTGTTACTTCACTTCTTTTGTTTTCACTTCAGGACATTTGGGTGTATATGTGCAAGTCACAGGGGATGCGATGGCTTGGCTTGGGCTCAGAGGCCTGACAACAAGATCTGTTTTTTTTTTTTTTTGAGACAGAATCTCATTCTGTCTCCCAGGCTGGTGTGCAGTGGCGCCATCTCTGCTTATTGCAACCTCTGCCTCCCAGATTCAAGCGATTCTCCTGGCTCAGCCTCCGGAGTAGCTTGGATTAAAGGTGTGCGCCACCACGCCTGGCTAATTTTTTTTTGTATTTTTAGTAGTGACGGGGTTTCGCCATGTTGGCCAGGTTGGTCTCAAACTCCTGACCTCAGGTGATCCACCACCCGCCTCAGCCTTCCAAAGTGCTGGGACTACAGGTGTGAGCCATCGTACCCGGCCAAGACAAGGCAATATATATATATATATTTTAATACTTTAAGTTCTAGGGTACATGTGCACAACGTGCAGGTTTGTTACATATGTATGCATGTGCCATGTTGGTGTGCTGCACCCATTAACTCATCCATCAATGACAGACTGGATTAAGAAAATGTGGCACATATACACCATGGAATACTATACAGCCATAAAAACGAATGAGTTCGTGTCCTTTGTAGGGACATGGATGCAGCTGGAAACCATCATTCTCAGCAAACTATCACAAGAACAGAAAACCAAACACCACATGTTCTCACTCATAGGTGGGAATTGAACAATGAGAACACTTGGACACAGGAAGGGGAACATCGTAAGGCATTATTTTTAGAGGAGTGACTTTTATTTAAAAGTGAGAAGCAGAATTTTGCCTCTGGAAGTTGAAACTCTAACTTTGGGGTCCTCTGTTTCATTGTAAAATGGGTGTGAATCTCACATCACCAACTCAGATGTGCCGGACATATCACCATAACCCTAACCATTTCATTTGCACCTGAACTGAAGTCTCAGTCAAATTAGGGGCTATCAGTGAATTCCCATGCCAGTTAGTGTGGGGTTTGTTTGCAAACCCGAGGCCTGGTTGCTTGGTTGTGGCAGAAGACAGAGAGGCACTGGTGAGGAGTGGGGTGAGGATGGGTTTGCTGTTTTTTTTTCTTGCTGTTAGCTACCCTCAGAGGCCGCTGCAGGAGTGCATGCTCTCCCATCTGGTCCTTGTTGGACTGTGCGTGTCTCAGCTGCATGGACTCACCAGACCTGGCTCTTTCTCTGCTGTTTCTCACCTCTTGGAGGCAGAGAAAATGCTTGGCTGTAGTTCCTTGACAGGTTGGTGTGCAGGGAATTGTATCTGACTCTCTCCATGCCCACTGTGTGGCCATGCTTTATAGCCACACCGATGACCCTGAGCTGGTGGGGTGGACACTGGGAGCTTTGTCACACCCTGGGCTTTACATAAGCACAGAGGGACAGGACCTGTTCTCTTAGATTCCCCAAGCAGATCTATGATTTCTAGAAATCCTTGCCTCCACTTGGCCCCAGGCCAGTTATAGGGAGAATGGAGGGGGACCCATAGGTAGGGTGAAGATTCATTAGTGCTGGTCGGCCTGGAACAGTCCTGGTTCATGTCTGTGTCCAAGGCAGTCATTAACAACGCTCCCTTTCACTTTCAGAAGGGTCCTGGTATAGACAGTAAACTATGTGATCACCCTACTCAAACAGAATCTAGTTTATCTGGTTCCTTTTTGATTCTCCCCTCTTCCAACCTTGAGAATCGATATCTCATTTTGGTTTGGAAAACGTGGTTTTTAACAAGCTCCTCATATTCTTCCTAATTGAGTGTTTATGGTGTAAGATTCATGCTGTGACTCTTTCAAGGCCAGGCATTTGACTCTGAAAACCCAGATGTTTGCAACTCCAAAAGCCATTTCCCCTGATTTCCCGATGTAATAACCCTTTCCGGGGATGTACAATGGACGCCTCACAGTCTACTCTGTCTGGCAAAAGGGCCATGGAGTAGAAAGAAATGACCACTAATGAAAACCACATTGCTGAGGATTCTAAAAACTTATCTTACCACATCTCCCTCCTGTAATCCCTCCTGCCTTTACAAAGAAAGTTTACTTCTCATGGAGGTGTCCTCTGCTACCCGACTCCCCAGGAAGTGGGATCAGAATCTTGGCTCTAAGCTGGGGGATCTGGAGAGTTTCCATGCAAGATCAGTGTGGTTTGCTGACCTAGGGCCATCTGGGGTGACTTTGGCCAATGACAGGGCAGATGCCCATCCTGATCACAAGTGCTCCTGAAGGTCAAGGAGTTAGACACAACCTTGGAGAGTCTGAATTGAGTGAAATTACCCTGAATTCACTAAAGTGAAGTTTCTGCCACCCATGGGAATGGGCACACAAAATAGAAACTAAATAAAGTCATGGAAAAATAAAGCAAGTTCCACTTTTTGCATATCTGAGTTGTGGCCTCGGACTCACCTCTGCTACATGCAGAGACTCCTGTGCGACTTATATTAATAATAATAATAATGATGACAACAATGAGGATGGCTAATATTTATGGACTGCTTGCTCTGTGCCACGCTGTGTTCTAAGGGCTTTCCATATCATTCTATTGTAGCTACTATTATGTGTCCCATTTTACAGAAGAAAACTGAGTCGCAGAGAGATGAAATGATTGTCCAAGGTCAGAGTATACATTGGCCCCACAGACTGAAGACAAATCCCAGAATGGAATTGGTAGCAGGTCACTCCAAGACATGAGAACACTGGTGTGTGGACATAAGGCAAATGTCTTAGAAATTCTTATTGATTTAGAAATATTAATGGGCTGTGATGAGACTGCACTGGGAAAAAACCCCAAAACTATAGTTTCTGGGTATATGCAGGATAGCCAGCAAAAGGAAGACATTTAGGAGCAAGAAAAGGATAATTTTTTTTTTTTTTTTTTTAAGACCGAGTTTTGCACTGTCGCCCGGGCTGGAGTGCAATGGCGTGATCTTGGCTCACTGCAACCTCCGCCTCCCTGCCTCAGCCTCCCAAGTAGCTGGGATACAAGCATGTGCCACCACACCTGGCTAATTTTTTGTATTTTTATTAGAGACGGCGTTTCACTATGTTGGCCAGGCTGGTCGAACTCCTGACCTCGTGATCCGCCTGCCTCGGCCTCCCAAAGTGCTGGGATTACAGGCATGAGCCACCGCGCCTGGCCGGAAAGGATAATTTAAAGCTCTTCTGTGCCTGGGTGTGGTGGTTCATGCCTGTAATCCCGACACTTTGGGAAGTTAAGACGGGTGGAGAGCTTGAGCCCAGGAGTTCGAGACCAGCCTGGACAACACAGTGAGACCTCTGTCTCTCTCTACAAAAAATACAAAAATTAGCCAGGTCTGGTGGCACATGCCTGTAGTCCCAGCTACTCAGGAGGCTGAGGCGGGAGGGTCACTGGAGCCAGGGAGGTCGAGGTTGCAGTGAGCCATGATCATACCACTATACTCCAGCCTGGGGGATGGAAAGAGACCCTGTCTCAAAAATAAATAAATAAATAAATAAATAAGCAAGTACATAAATAAGTAAGTAAATAAATAAATAAATATGAAAGCTCTTCTGGGAATTTCAAAGTGAACTAAGATTTGTCCTAGAAGGAGAGAAGCCTTGTAGCTTGTTGTTCCACATCAGCAACCCCAGCCTCACTGACCACCCAGGTAGAGGGATCCCAGGTTTTCACCTGCCACGAATTCCTTGAGCCACTGCAGAGCTGCTGTGTTTTGGAGGTGCCTCCTAGATTCATGGCCAGAGGGAAAATGCGCTCATCCTAAAGGAGATGAGATTTTTATTTTGTTTTGTTTTGGAGACAACCTCTAAGAGTTTCCGGAAGAGCAGCTTCCCCCGATGTTGTCGGTGGGAAGTGGAACATTTGATGGTAGCCCGTCACGCACATGCTAAGGTGGGTGCGTGGGGCACTTCTGCAAACTGCAAGAGCCTAGGCCAAGCCTGCCCCCTGTTCTCCATCTTGCGAGACAGCCAAGTCCTAGAAGAAAAGACGAGGAGAGGAGGCAGGGCAGGGCATGCAGGTTGAGGAATGAACTCGCTTCCATTGGTCCCCTGAAGGAGAGGTACTTGTAGTCCCACACTCTAAACTGGCTAACAATAACCCCCAGGTAGGTGAGGAGATCGGAGGGAGAGGGGTATGGCCGGGGAGGCGGCAGGACTTCAGAACTTCCGATGCAGCAGGGCTTGGGAGCAGGAGAGGAGAGACGACCTCAAAGGATGTCTGGGCCTAAGGGCCTGGGGCCACCTTGAGGTCCCTGTGCACCGCATGAGGCACAGGCTGTAGCTGGGCATTTCCTGGTGTGGCTGAGTACAGTGTGGATGCAGCACAGAAAGCCAGAGCTTGGCTAAAGGGAGCTGTAACCAAGCCAGAGGCTGTCTCAGAGGATGCGGGGCCTCAGAGGAGGCCTGTGGGGACAGAATAGGCCCCAGGGACCAGGCATCTCTTCCCACAGTTGTTGCAAGTCCCACACTTTCAATATTCCCAGAGTTTAGACGCAGCTCTAGGAAAGGAAGAGGGAAAAACCGGAACTGCTGAAAGAAGTTATAACACTGGCTGAGAATGGCCCGCATTGGCTAAGATTTAATTTTCACTCCAACTTAAGGGTTGGTGGTGAATGGTGATGACAATTCTTAATAGAAACAATTAATTTATTATAAAAAATTAAAGTCCCAATTCCTGTATATCAGACTTTAATCTAAGTAACGTACCCATGCTGTTTGTTTTGGGAAGTTTGCTAGAATAGGCCCTATGGTACTCAAAAAGTAGCATCTGAGATTCTTTTTTTTTGTTTTTGGTAGAGGTCTTGCTTTGTTGCTCGGGCTGGTCTTGAACTCAAGCAATCCTCCTGCCTCAGCCTCTCAAAGCACTGGGATTACAGGTGTGAGCCACTATGCTGGCCTTAACACCTGAGATTCTCAAAGAAAACGGGAAATCACCAGATGAAAAGAATTCTGGTTTGTGCATTCCAATGAGTGGTGATTCTCTTGATTTGTGATGTGAGAGGTGGGAGCCGTGGCTCTGTCTGAATGAAGACAATGCCAGTTCCTGTGGAAAAGGGTTTTTATTCACGTTTTGATTGTTGCTTACAGGCAAGAAACAAAGGAAAGAAATAGAAGTGTTTGTTTTTGAGAGAGACTTTGAGAGACCTGCGGGAACCCATAGATTTGCAGTGGGCTCAGATGATAGTGGGAGGGTGGATCCCCGCACTCTCTGGCACCGAGGGCATTGTGTTAAAGGGCTGTTGGCAGAGACACTGGTGACTTTGTGCCAGGGCAGCAGATAACCCTTCTTCGAGCAGCCTCATGGGCAGTACAGGTCAAACAGGAGGGAGGAGCTGGGCAGGAAGAGGCTGGCAGCAGGATGGCTGGGCTCTGGGAGGCACAGAAGGTCATGCCTGGAAGACTTGGATACAACACAAAGAAGCTGAGACTCGGACATGTGGGTTACATATGACAGGTTTGAAGAGCTCCATAATGATTAGGTGCAAGAATATCACATTTCTTTACTTTTCTGAGCAAAAGCATACCTGGCACAATGTTCACTGGCCTAACAGGATATTCCAGTCAGTCAAGAAAAAAAATCAATAATTTACACCTAGTAATTATATGTATGTATTGAAGCAATGTGATGTTTCAGTGCATGTATACATAGTATAATGATCAAATCGGGGTAATTACTATATCCATCACTTCAAACATTTATCATTTCTTTGTGGTGACAACATTCCAAACTTTCTAGCTATATTCAAAGGTCCATACATGGTTATTTGTGATAGTCGCCGTACTGTGTAACTGACGTGGTCTGGCTGTGTCCCCGCCCAAATCTCATCTTGAATTGTAGTTCCCATAATCCCCATGTGTTGAGGGAGGGACCCTTTGGGAGGTAATTGAATCATGGGGACTATTACTTCCATGGTGTTCTCGTGATAGTGAGTTCTCACGAGAGATCTGATGGCTTTATGAAGGATGATTCCCCTGCATACACTCTCTTTTGCCTGTCATCATGACGACATGGCTTTGCTCCTCCTTCACCTTCTGCCATGATTGTGAGGCCTCCCCAGCCATGTGAAACTGAGTCCATTAAACTTTTTTCTTTATAAATTACCCAGTCTTGGGTATGTCCTTATAGCAGAATGAGAATGGACTAATACAGTAATAGAGCAAAAATACTTATTTTTTCTATCTAATTGTAACTTTGTACCCATTGACCAACCTCTCCTGGTCTCTCCCTCTCTCCTTCCCTGTCCTCTCCCCAGCCTCTAGTAATTACTAATCTACTCTCTACTTCTACAAAATCAATTTTTAAAGATTCTACATATGAGTGAGATCATGTAGTCTTTGTCTTCCTGTGCCTGGTTTATTTCATGCAACATAATGCCTGCCAGGTTCATCCATGTTATTGCAAATGGCAGGATTTCATTGTGTTTTATGGCTGAATAATATTCCATTGTGTGTGTGTGTATGCATTTATATCACATTTTCTTTCTTTCTTTCTTTCTTTCTTTCTTTCTTTCTTTCTTTCTTTCTTTCTTTCTTTCTTTCTTTCTCTCTCTCTCTCTCTTTCTTTCTTTCTACTTTCTCTCTTTCTTTCTCTCTCTCTTTCTTTCTTTCTCTCTCTCTCTCTCTCTTTCTTTCTTTCTTTCTCTCTTTCTCTCTCTCTTTCTTTCTTTCTTTTTTTTTGACAGATTCTTGCTCTGTTGCCCAGGCTGGAGTGCAGTGGCATGATCTCAGCTCACTTCAATCTCTGCCTTCGGGTTCAAGTGATTCTTCTGAGTCAGCCTCCCAAGTAGCTGGGACTAAAGGCATGCACCACCACACCTGGAAAATTTTTTAATTTTTAGTAGACAAAGAGTTTCACCATCTTGGCCAGGCTGGTCTCGAACTCTTGACCTCAGGTGATCCACCCACCTCGACCTCCCAAAGTGCTGGGATTACAGGCATGAGCCATGGTGTCCAGTCTATATCACATTTTCTTTACTTATTCATCATTAGATGGCCTACTATCAAAAAGACAAAAAATGACCAGGTGCAGTGACTCATGCCTGTAACCCCAGCACTTTGGGAGATTAAGGCAGGAGGATCACTTGAGCCCAGGAGTTCAAGACCAGTCTGGGCAACATAGCAAGACCTTGTCTCTATAAAAACTTTAAAAATTAACTAGGTGTGATGGCATATGCCTGTAGTTCCAGCTACTTGAGGGGTTGAGATGGGAGGATCGCTTGAGCCTAGGCTGCCAAAGCTGCAGTGAGCTGTGATTGTGCCACTGCACTCCAGCCTGGGTGACAGAATGAGACCCTGTCTCAAAAAAAAAAAAAGCTAGCATGTATGTGGAGAAAGGGGAATACTTATACACTATTGGTGGGAATGTCGATTAGTACAGCCATATGGAAAACAATATAGAGGTTCCTCAAAAAATTAAAAATAAAGCTACCATGGGGGCCAGGCACAGTGATTCATGCCTCTAATTCCAGCACTTTGGGAGGCCAAGGCAGGCGAATCATGAGGTCAGGAGTTCGAGACCAGCCTGACCAACATGGTGAGACCCCGTCTGTACTAAAAAGACAAAAATTAGCCAGGTTTGGTGGCACGTGCCTGTAATCTCAGCTACTGAGGTGGCTGAGGCAGAAGAATGGCTTGAACCCGGGAAGCAGAGGTTGCAGTGAGCCGAGATCACACCACTGCACTCCAGCCTAGGCGACAGAGCAAGACTCCATCTCAAAAAAAAAAAAAAAAAAAAAAAAAAGGCCGGGCGTGGTGGCTCACGCCTGTAATCTGTAATCCCAGCACTTTGGGAGGCCGAGGTGGGCGGATCATGAGGTCAGGAGATCAAGACCATCCTGGCTAACACGGTGAAACCCTGTCTGTACTGAAAATACAAAAAAATTAGCCGGGCGTGGTGGCGGGCACCTGTAGTCCCAGCTACTAGGGAGGCTGAGGCAAGAGAATGGCGTGAACCCGGGAGGTGGATGTTGCAGTGAGCCAAGATCACACCACTGCACTCCAGCCTGGGCAACACAGCAAGACTCCTTCTCAAAAAAACAAAACAAACAAACAAAAGGACTGCCATGGGATTCAGCAGTCCCATTACTGGTTATCTATCCAAAGGAAATGAAATCAGTGTGTTGAAGAAACATTCGCATTCCCGTGTTTATTGCAGCACCATTCACAATAGTTATGACAATAGTTATGAAGTCAATCAGGAAGTCATTTTTGGAAGGCTATGTCTCCAAATGAAGGTATTTATCCTCTGGGTACCCAAATCTCCCAAACAGAATCTTGGGTAAGGAGACAAATGGTTTGGGGTAGGTCAGTGACAGTATATACTATCGCTTCCATTGCTTGGATTCCCCAGCCAAGTGGATCTTGGCTTCAGGAGAAACAGCAGCACTGGCCAGAAAATACGCAGTGTCCCTATAAGGTATCTCTCCAGCTGGCACAGGAACCGGCTGCCAATAGACCATTCCTCTGTTCTCCTGAGCCACCTGGTTTTGGAGATGGGACACCATGACAAGATCAATGAGTCCCATGGGCATTAGCCTCTTGGCTTACTTTGTCTCTGCAAAATGCTTCTTCATCAGAAGTAATATTGTGTGGGAGACTATGACAGGCTACAAGGCATCTAGCACGACTACAGAGAGAGTGCTGGCAGCAGCATGACAACGGCCAAGGAAACCAAATCCAAATCCGGAAAAGTGCCCGTTCCAAAGGGAACAAATCGCTGCTCCCTCCCTGATGGAAGAGGTCCAATGTAATCAACCTGCCACCTGGTAGCTGCCTCCTCCCCCAGCTTCCTCATTCCACTCAGTGGCACAGTCAGTCATGCAGCTGAGCAGGCCAAAATCCCAGGAGTTTGCTGTCGTTTGTCCTTTTCCCTCACACTCAATATCCAAACTGCCAGGGGGTCCTATTATCTCTACTTTTAAAACAGACCCCAAATCTGATCTCTTCTCAACCACCTCCACCTCTATCACCCTAATCCAAGCCACTGTCATCTCACCCAGAGCACTGCAATAGCCTTCTAGCTGGTCAGGCTGCTTCTACTCTACACACCAGCCAGAGGGATGTTTTAAAATTTTAAAAATTGTGATAAAATATATATATAACATAAAATTTACCATCTAAACCATTTTTAAGTAGGCAGTTCAGTAGTGTTAAGTACATTCACATTATTGTGCAACCAATCTTCAAAACCCTCTTATGTTGCAAAACTGAGACTCTATACTTATTAAACACTAACTCCCCATTCCTCCTCCCCTAGTCCCTGGCAACCATCATTCTACCTTCTGGTCTATGAATTTGACTACTCCAGGTATCTCACGTGAATAAGAGGAATCATATAATATTTGTCTTTTTGTGACTTGTCTATTTCACTTAGCATAATGCCCTCAAGACCTATCTCTGTTATCGCATATGTCAGAATTTCCCTCCTTTCGAAAGTGGAATAATATTCCATTGTATGTAGGTACCATATTCTGTTTATCCAGAGTGAATTTTAAAGACATGTATTACGCTCAGTTTACTCCTCAAATACATGACATAGGAAAGAAGCAAATGGATAAACTGTAATGTGATTATACAGTGATTTGAACAAACCAACTGGAAAAAGATATTTTTGAGACAATGGGGCAATTTGAACCAGAATTGGAGATTTGTTAAGGGACTATTTTAAGAAATAGTCATTTTTTGCTTTTGTGATAAGGCTATTGTGGCTAGGTTTTTTAAAAAACTTTTTATCTTCTAGGGATACCTACTGAAGTAGTAATGAATAAGTCACTACCTGGAATTTAAGTACTCTAGAAAAACTATGTGTGTGTAGGGAGAAATCAGGAGAAATCAGATGGGCAAAATGGTAATCATTGTTGAAGCTGACATGCATAAATGAGGGTTTATTATATTTTCCTCTCTACTTTTGTATATATTTAAAGATGTCTGTTAAAAATTCTTAAAGATGAGTACCAGACCTATTACATTACTTTTCTAAAAATTTTCCAATAACTTTTTACTACTCATAGAATAAAATACACTGGTATAATATTATAGTATTATTGTAGTGTGATAGTATGATATTCCAGCACAGAATTGTGAGGATTACATGAATTTATACATGTAAAGCATTGGGAGGAGTGCCTGGTGCGTCGTAAGTGCTATACAACTGTTTGATATTAGTACTAGTTTAACTTATCAACAATAAAAATGGGAATTCACTATGCTTAAGCTTAAAAAAAAACACTTTTTGAAGACTTTAAAATAGGATTTTTATAAGTCATGTTCATAGAAAGATAAAAATTATGAATAGTAAATAAAATTAGAAAAATCAGTGGAGGAAGATAGCCTTTTAAAATGGCACTAGAGTAGTTGGACACCCCGAAGCAAAAAATATGACCTGTGACCTAGTTTACATCACATACAAAATTCAACTCAAAATAGATCATGCACGTAAATGAAAATGTAAGAGTGTAAACGTTTTAGAGAAAAATGTAAGAAAAAATCTTCATGATCTAGGGATAAGCAAATCGTTCTTAAGTCTTGCCACCAGAAGCAAGATTCAAAAAGGGAAATGTTGATAAATTAGACTTCATCAAAATATTTACATTTTTACTTTGTAAATACTGCCATGTACCACACAAAGACATTTCAGTCAATGATAGACTACATATACTATAGTGGTGCCATAAGATTATAATACCATATTTTTTCTGTTCCTTTTCTGCGTTTAGACATGTTTAGATACACAAATTTCACTGTTACAACTGCCTACACTATTTAGTACACTAACATGCTATACAGTGTTGTATTCTAGGAACAGTAGGCTATACCGTGTAGCCCAGGAGTGTCATAAACTATGTCATCTAGATTTGTGTAAGTATACTCTCTGATGTTTGCACAATGAGGAGATCACCCAACAATGCATCTCTCAGAACATATCCCCATCATTAAGTGATGCATGAGTGTGCCCAGTTAAAAGGAAGAAAAGAAAGCCACACACTGGAGAAAATATTTGCAAATCACATATCCAGCAAAGGACTAGTATGTAGAATATATAAAGAACTCTCAAAACTCACCAGTAAAATAGCAAACAATCCAATTAAAATAAAAGACATGACACACACATATACATACATATATACACACACATATATACATACGTATTGATGGCAAACAAGCACATGAAAAGCTGTTCAACATCATTAGACATTGGAGAAATGCAAATTAAAATCACAATGAGATTTTGGCAGGGTGTAATGGCTCACAACTGTAATCCCAGAGCTTTGGGAGGCCAAGGTGGGCAGATCATTTGAGGTCAGGAGTTCCAGATCAGCCTGGCCAACATGGTGAAACGCCCTCTCTACCAAAAACCACAAAAATTAGCCGGGCATGGTGGCGCATGCCTGTAATTCCAGCTACTCAGGAGGCTGAGGTGGGAAGATTGCTTGAGCCTGGTGGGCAGAGGTTGCAGGGAGCTGAAATTCCACCACTGCACTCCAGCCTGAGTGACAGAGCGAAACCCTGTCTAAAAAACAAAAAACAAAAACAAACGAACCAAAAAAAAAAAAAACCCAAAGAGATTTGTATGTCAGCAGATTACAGACTAGGAAACCCCAGCCCCTCTGCACCCACGAAGACACCAATTCAACATACAGGGACCAATTCCTTTGCAACAAATCTAGAAGCTAAAAGAGGCTTCTGAACCCCAGGTGAGCACAGAAACAGCCTCATGGAAGCCAACTGGAAAATATGTGGCAGTTGCTTTCCATACTCCCTTCCCTGGTTTAGCACGACATGATCAGGAGAAAAGTTGCGCTCCTGGCTTCTCCCTGGGAAGGGACGGAGAAGACTGACGTATGTGTCAATTTTAGACTTTTCAGGGGTTTGTCCAAACAACTTGTTTCTGTCATGTCTGAATTTAAGAAGTGATAGGAGGCCGGGCGCGGTGGCTCAAGCCTGTAATCCCAGCACTTTGGGAGGCCAAGACGGGCAGATCACGAGGTCAGGAGATCAAGACCATCCTGGCTAACCAGGTGAAACCCGTCTCTACTAAAAAATACAAAAGCTTTTCACAAGATGGCGCCGAAAGCGAAGAAGGAAGCTCCTGCCCCTCCTAAAGCCGAAGCCAAAGCGAAGGCTTTAAAGGCCAAGAAGGCAGTGTTGAAAGGTGTCCACAGCCACAAAAAAAAGAAGATCCGCACGTCACCCACCTTCCGGGGGCCCAAGACACTGCGACTCCGGAGGCAGCCCAAATATCCTTGGAAGAGCGCCCCCAGGAGAAACAAGCTTGACCACTATGCTATCATCAAGTTTCCTCTGACCACTGAGTCTGCCATGAAGAAGATAGAAGACAACAACACACTTGTGTTCACTGTAGATGTTAAAGCCAACAAGCACCAGATTAAACAGGCTGTTAAGAAGCTCTATGACATTGATGTGGCCAAGGTCAACACCCTGATTCGGCCTGATGGAGAGAAAAAGGCATATGTTCGACTGGCTCCTGATTACGACACTTTGGATGTTGCCAACAAAATTGGGATCATCTAAACTGAGTCCAGCTGCCTAATTCTTTTTTTTTTTTTTTTTTTGAGACGGAGTCTCGCTCTGTCGCCCAGGCTGGAGTGCAGTGGCCGGATCTCAGCTCACTGCAAGCTCCGCCTCCCGGGTTCACGCCATTCTCTGGCCTCAGCCTCCCGAGTAGCTGGGACTACAGGCGCCCGCCACCTCGCCCGGCTAGTTTTTTGTATTTCTTAATAGAGACGGGGTTTCACCGTGTTAGCCAGGATGGTCTCGATCTCCTGACCTCGTGATCCGCCCGTCTGGGCCTCCCAAAGTGCTGGGATTACAGGCTTGAGCCACCGCGCCCAGCCCGCCTAATTCTAAATATATATATATATATATATATATATCTTTTCAACATAAAAAAAAAAATACAAAAAACTAGCTGAGCGAGGTGGCGGGCACCTGTAGTCCCAGCTACTTGGGAGGCTGAGGCAGGAGAATGGCTTAAACCCGGGAGGCGGAGCTTGCAGTGAGCCGAGACCCGGCCACTGCACTCCAGCCCGGGTGACAGAGCAAGACTCCGTCTCAAAAAAAAAAAAAAAAAAAAAGAAGTGATAGGAAAAGGTACCAGGTTGGAAGCCACTGAGAACAAAGGCAAGGTTTGGACTAGTAGGCACTCACTCACCATAGTCCCTCCCCTGGCTCAGTGTGGTGTGGTCAGAAGAAAATCTCTAACTCTCAGCTTCTACATTGGTAGAGAAAGAGAAGAATGGAGTTTGAATTCAACATCCTGGCTTTTCAGGGGACTGCCCAAGGAACTGGTTTTTGTTTCACCTGCCTTGGAGTGCTGATATGACTTTAGGTATACTTTAGGTACCGAGGGGTTACTGAGAACAAAAGAGAGCTAGGTAGTTGGCTGCTGCCCCAGAAGACCTGCAGTGCAGCAGACAGAGGCTGATACAGCTCAGTGGCCTCTCTCGGTGAAGGGGGAAGGAATAGGGAGAAGAGCAGAGTATGCATCCAACATTCTGGCTTTTGAGGGGGCTGCTTGAGGAACTAGTTTCTGTCTCACTTCACTTGGCATGCTGATGAGATTCAGCATACTCTGGAAGCCTAGGGCTGCTGAGAACAAAAGAGAGCTGGGCAGCTTAAAGCAGCTGAAGAAAACCTGCAGTGCTACAGAAAGACACCAGAGAAAGCAAGAGATTACTAGCTTCTGAAAAAAGAAACAGTGAGATCACTCTAATTGGGATTTTACATGCACAAGTCCAGAGAACAGACATCCAGAAGAGGTTTGAAAGGCCCACAGGATCTCTAGTTAGGCTGATTTTGTTTTCCCTCTACAAAGTCAGTCTGCAAATACAGAAAGGGGGCTATATATATGTATCTTTTTCAAATGTGTGGATCTCACCACAGATTACAAGGCACATAAAGAAACAAGGAAATTTGGCAGGTGCAACGGAGTAAAATAAATATCCAGAAACCAACCTTAAAGAAACATAGATATATGAACTACCTGAGAAAGAATTCGAAATAACCATCATAAAGAAGTTCAATGAACTCAGGAAAAGGATGAGAATGTTAACAGAGAAAATATAAAAAGAGGCCTGGCGCGGTGGCTCACACCTGTAATCCCAGCACTTTGGGAGGCTGAGGCAGGTGGATCACGGGTCAGGAGATCGAGACCATCCTGGCTAACACGGTAAAATCCCGTCTCTACTAAAAACACAAAAAATTAGCTGGGCGAGGTGGCGGGCGCCTGTAGTCCCAGCTACTCGGGAGACTGAGGCAGGAGAATGGCGTAAACCCAGGAGGCGGAGCTTGCAGTGAGCTGAGATCCGGCCACTGCACTCCAGCCTGGGCGACAGAGCG
The DNA here is from genome assembly GCF_003255815.1 of Theropithecus gelada. Classification (NCBI taxonomy): domain Eukaryota; kingdom Metazoa; phylum Chordata; class Mammalia; order Primates; family Cercopithecidae; genus Theropithecus; species Theropithecus gelada. The sequence goes on from NC_037677.1 coordinate 21,410,345, forward strand.
AGACTCCATCTCAAAAAAAATAAAAAAAATAAAAAAAAATAAAAAAAATGAAAAATTCAATAGAAGGGTCAAACATTCACTAAAGGGGCTGGGTACAGTTCTCACACCTATAATCCCAGCATTTTGAGAGGCTGAGGCAGGAGGATCACTTGAACCCAGGACTTCGAAATCAGCCTGGGAAACAGCGAGATGCCCTCTCTACAAAAAAATAAATAAATAATTAGCCAGACATGGTGGCACATGCCTATAGTCCCAGCTACTTGGGAGACTGAGGCAGGAGGATCACTTGAGCCCAGAAGCTTGAGGCTCCAGTTAGCTAAGATCACACCACTGCACTTAAGCCTGAGCAATGGAGTGTGACTCTGTCCCCCTACCCCCCAAAAATCACTAAAAGGGTTATAGACTTGATCAGTCAGTAAACTCAAAGACAGGACATTTGAGATTATCCAGTCAGAGGGGGAAAAAAAAGATGAATGAAAAAGAATGGGCTGAGCACGGTAGCTCACACCTGTAATCCCAGCACTTTGAGAGGCTGAGGTGGGTGGATCACTTGAGGTCAAGAGTTCGAGACCAGCCTGGCCAACATGGTTGAAACTCTGTTACCAAATACAAAAATTAGCTGGGTGTGGTGGCACGCACCTGTAGTCCCAGCTACTCAGGAGGCTGAGGTGGAAGAATTACTTGAACCTGGGAGGCAGGGGTAGCAGTGAGCTGAGATTATGGCACTGTACTCCAGCCTGGGTGACAGAGTGAGATCCTGTCTCAAAAAAAAAAAAAAAAAGAAGAAAAAAGAAAAGAAAAAGTGAAGAAAGTTTAAGGGATTTACAGGACACTATCAAGCAAGCCTATACATACATTATGGAAGTTGCAGAAGGAATACAGAGAGAAATGAACAGAAAGCTTATTTGAAAAAAAAAAATGGCTTAAAATTTCTCATATCTGGGGAAAGATATGGATAAGATTTAAGAACCCCAGGAGACTCCAACTATGATAAATCCAAAGAAGTCTACACCAAGACACATTACAATTAAATTGTTGAATATCTAAAACAAAGAGAAAATTGAAAAAGCAGCAAGAAAAAAAATGACTTGCGTGGACAAGACAGCCCTCATAAGACTATCAGGGATTTCTCGGTAGAAGCCTTGCAGGCCGGAAGAGAGTGGGATGTTATATTCAAAGTGCTGAAATAAAATGAAATTTAAAAGCCCTGCCAACTAAGTATTCTGTCTCTGGTAAAACTGCCTTTCATAGATAAAGGAGAAAGACTTTCCCAAATAAACAGCTCAGGAAGTTCATTCCCACTAAACCTGCCTTACAAGAACTGCTAAAGAAAGTCCCTTGAGTTAGAACAATAGGATGCGAGACAGCAGCACAAAAGGATATGAAAGTATAAAGTTTACTTGTAGAGGTTAATATATAGAACAATAGAGAATACTGCAATACTGTAACTGTGGTATGAAGTCACTTACAATTCTGGTGTAGAAGTTGAAAATCAAGTACAAAAAAGAAATATAACTAAAAATATGTTAATGAAGACACTATATAAAAAGATGTAATTTGTGACAGCAATAACAAAGTGTGGGGAGGAAAGAAGTAAAAAAGTTATTTTGGTGTGCAACTGAAGTTAAGTTGTCAGCTTAAAATAAAGTGTTTCAACTATGAGATGTTTTCTTTTATTATTATTATTTTTTGAGACAGAGTCTCGCTCTGTCACCCAGGTTGGAGTGCAGTGGCGTGATCTCGGCTCACTGCAACCTCTGTCTCCCAGGTTCAAGTAATTTTCCTGTCTCAGCCTCCTGGGTAGCTGGGATAACAGGCACACACCACCATGCCCAGATAATTTTTGTATTTCTAGTAGAGACAGGGTTTCACCACGTTAGTCATGCTTGCCTCGAACTCCTGACCTCAAGTGATCCACCCGCCTCGGCCTCCCAAAGTGCTGGGATTATAGGGATGAGCCACTGTGCCTAGCCTACAAGATGTTTTATGTAAACCTCATCATAACCAAAAAAAGAAAATACTTATGACACACAAAAGGAAATGAGAAAGGAATCAAAGCATGCCACTGGAAAAAAAAAAATCAGTGGAACAAAAAGGCTGATAGCAAGGCAGGAAAAGAGAGATGAAATTCTATAAGAAAGAAAACAATTAACAAAATGACAATAGTAAATCTTTCCCTTAAGTAATTACTTTAAATGTAAATGGATTAAACTCTTCAATTAAAAAACAAGGAGTGCATGAATAGATAAAAAGAACTAAGATTCAACCACGTGCTGTCTATAAGATACTCTATTTATTTATTTATCTATTTAGAGACAAAGTCTTGCTCTGTCACCCAGGCTGGAGTGCAGTGGCGCAATCCTGGCTCATGGCAACCTCCGCCTCCCAGGTTCAAGTGATTCTTGTGCCTCAGCCTCCTGAGTAGCTGGGATTACATGTGCGTACCACCATGCCCAGCTAATTTTTGTATTTTTAAGTAGAGACGGGGTTTTACCATGTTGGCCAGGTTGGTCTCGAACTTCTGACCTCAGGTGATCTGTCCATCTCAGCCTCCCAGAATGCTAGGATTACAGGTGTGAGCCACCATGCCTGGCCAAGAGACTCACTTTAGATTAAGGACACACAGAGGCTGAATATGAAAGAATGGAAGAAAAAAAATGCATGCAAATGTTAAACAAAAGGGAGCAGGGGTGGCCATACTTATGTCAGACAAAATAGACTTTAAGTCAAAAGCTGTCACAAGAGGTAAAGAAGGACATTATATAATGAAAAACGGGTCAGTTCATTAGAAACATATAAACTTTTAAAATATATATGCACCCAGATTCAGAGCACCCGAATATAAGAAGCAAATATTGACCAAACTGAAGGGAGAAATAGAAGCAACACATTAATAGTAGGAGATTTCAAATGCCACTATGAACAACTGATAGACTATCAAGGCAGAAAATTAATATATAAACAAAAGACTTGAACAACACTGTAGTCAAATAGTCCTAAGAGACATATATGCAATGTTCCATTGAATAGCAGCAAAGTATACATTCTTCTCAAGAATATACAGATCATTCTCCAGGAGAGATCATGTGTTAGATGATAAAATAAGTCTTAACAAATTTAAGAACATCAAAATAATACCAAGTATCTTGTGTGATGACAATGGGATGAAACTAGAAATAGTAGCAGAAGGAAAAACAAAAAATTCATAAATATGAAGAAATTAAACAACACACTCTCAATCAATCAATGGGTCAAAGAAGAAGTCAAAAGGATAATTAGACAATATCTTTTTTTTTTTTTTTTGAGACGGAGTCTTGCTCTGTCGACCGGGCTGGAGTGCAGTGGCCGGATCTCAGCTCACTGCAAGCTCCGCCTCCCAGGTTTACGCCATTCTCCTGCCTCAGCCTCCCGAGTAGCTGGGACTACAGGCGCCCGCCACCTCGCCAGGCTAGTTTTTTGTATTTTTTAGTAGAGACGGGGTTTCACCGTGTTAGCCAGGATGGTCTCGATCTCCTGACCTCGTGATCCGCCCGTCTCGGCCTCCCAAAGTGCTGGGATTACAGGCTTGAGCCACCGCGCCCGGCCAATTAGAAAATATCTTTAGACAAATGAAAACAAATATACCCAAACTTATTTCATACTGCAAGAACAATACCAGGAGGGAAATTTAAAGCAGTGAAGGGCTATCTTGAAAAACAAGATAACAGTAAACAACCTAACTTTACACCTCAAGGAACTAGAAAAAGAAAAGCAAAGTGAGTACAAATTTAGCAGAAGGAAGAAAATAATAAAAATTATGGAATAAATATGTGAATTAGAGAAGAGAAAAATAATAGATGACATTATCTGATAGATAGAAAACCCTAAAGCTTCCACCAAAAAAATCTGTTAAAACTAATAAGTGAATTCAGCAAAGTTACAGGATACAAAATCAACATACAAAAATTAGTTGTGCTTCTACAATCCAAAATGGAAATTAACAAAACAGTTCCAAGGCTCAGCACGGTGGCTCATGCCTGTAATCCTAGCACTTTGGGAGGCTGAGGCGGGTAGATCACAAGGTCAAGAGTTCAAGATCAGACTGACCAACATGGTGAAACACTGTATCTACTAAAAACACAAAAATTAGCCAGGTGTGGTGGCACGCACCTGGAATCCCAGCTACTTGGGAGGCTGAGGCAGGAGAATCACTTGAATCCAGGAGGCAGAGGTTGCAGTGAGTCAAGATCATGCCACTGCACTCCAGCCTGGGTGAAAGAGCAAGACTCCATCTCAAAAAAAAGAAAAAAAAAAGAAAAAGAAAGAAAGAAAATTTCTGTTTACAGTAGCATCAAAAATAATATAATATAATATTGAGGAATAAATATAAGGAAGTGAAAGACTTGTACAGTGAAAACTATAAAACATTGTTGAAAGAAATTTAAGATGACACAAATAAATTGAAATGTTTCATTTTCATGGATTGAAAGACTTAATATTCCTAAAATGTTCATACTACTCAAAATGATCTACAGATTTAATGCAATCCCAGTCAAAATCTCAATGGCTTTTTTCTTCTTCTTTTCTTTTTTTTTTTATTTTTTGCAGAAATAGAAAAAAAATCCTACATTTCTTATGGAACCACAAAGGACTCTGAACCCGTTCAAGGTCCTTTGACAAAATGACCTGGATTCTTGAAACTATCTTAAAAAAACAAATCTGGAGGTCTCACATGGTCTGACTTGAAAACATATTGCAAAGCTACAGTATTCAAAACAGTATGGTACTAGCATAGAGACAGATGTATAGATCAATGGAATAAAATACAGACCCCAGACATAAATCCACACATATATGGTCAAATGACCTTCAACAAGGTGCCAAGACTATACAATAGGGAAACTAGTTTCTTCAGCAAATGGTGCTGGGAAAGCTGAATATTCACAAGAAAATAATAAAGTTGGACCCTTTTCTGACACCATACACAAAAGTCAACTCAAAATGTATTAAAGATTTAAACATAAGAGCTGAAACCACAAAGCTTCTAGAAAAAGACATAGGGAGAAACCTTCATAACATTGTTTTGACAATGATGTTTTGGACATGACACTAAAAGCACAAACAACAAAAGCAAAAATAAACAAGTGGGACTACATGAAACTGAAAAGCTGTGTGCTCAAAAGAAACAATTATAGAGTGAAAAGGCAACCTACAGAATGGGAGAAAATATCTGTAAACCATAAATCTCATATGAGGTTAATAGCCAAAGTATATAAGGACCCCCTACAATTCAGTAAACAAAGTAATAAATAATCTGATTTTAAAATAGGCAAAAGATTTGAATAGACATTTTCCCAAAGAAGATGCACAAATGGCCAACAGATATATAAAAAGATGCTACATCACTAATCATCAAGGAAATGCAAATCAAAACCACAATGATCTATCACCTCACATCTGTTAGAAGGGGCATTGTAAAATAAACACACACACACATACACAGAAAATAAGTGCTGATGAGAATGCAGAGAAACTGCAACCCTTTGCATTATTGGTGGGAATGTAAAATGATGCAGCTGCTGTGATAAACAAGTATGGAGATTCTGTAATAAATTAAGAATAGAGCTACCTCTGATCCTGCAATCCCACTTTTGGGTATATGACCAAAAGAATTGAAATCAGAATATTCTTCATTGCAGCTTATTTTTGTGAAGAAGATTGAAGAAGATTCTGTTTTCAATTCAAGATTTACAATGAATCTTCATTGCAGCTTATTCACAATAGCCAAGAGGTAGAAACAACCTAATGAATGAATGGATAAACAAAGTGTAGACACATACAAAATGGACATATACATTGTATACATATACAATTACATGTTATTCAGCCTTAAAAAAGAAAGAAATCCTGCCATACACAACCACATGAGTAAAACCTATAGATATTATGCTAAGTGACATAAGCTAGCCATAGGACAAATGTTGCATGATGCTCTTTATATGAGGTATCTACAATATTCAGTCTCATAGAAGGAGAAAGGAGAACGGGGGTTGCCAGGAGTTTCAGGAAGAAGGAAGTGGGAAATTGCTATTCAATGGGTTTAGAGTTTCAGTCATGCAAGATGAAAAAATCCTAGAAATCTGTTGTGCAACAATGTGCTTATAGTTAACTATGCTATGCTATTGTTAACTATAATACTATACTAACTATAATCTGTAATAACTATGGTTATTATAGTTATAACTATATTATATTGGTGCAAAAGTAATTGCAGTTTTTGCCATTGATGCTGCAATTACTTTTGCACCAACCTATTAGTTAACTATAATGTTATACTAACAATATTATGCTATAGTATCTATATACTTAGAAAGTTAGGAGGGTCGAACTCATATCATGTATTTATTAACACATTAAGAGACACTCATTTGGCCAATCTGTTGGGAAAAAAAGAGAAAACCACAAAGACATATCAACACCTGTGAAAAGAATAAAATATAGATAAAAAATAAAGATCATCAACACCTGTGAAAAGAAGGAAAAAGAGAAAAAAAGAAAAGAAAAAAGCAGAGACACCACCAAAGGCTCGTGAGGATGTAGAACTGATGGGCCATTCACACATGGTCATAGGATATAAGATTAATAGACAAAAAAAAATTATTTACTCCCATATACTAGCAACAAGTATGTATAAACTGAAATTAAAAATAGAATGCTATTTATAATTGCTCAAAAAATGAGGTGATTAGGTATAAATTTAACAAAACATGTATATGCTGAAAACTATAAAATGATGATGAAAGAAATAAAAGATCTAAATTAAATGAAGAGATATATATTGAGTTCATAGAGGAAGGTCTCAATTCTTTTCCAAATTGATCTATAGGTTTAACCCAATGCCTGTCAAAATTGTAGTAAGTATTTTTGTAGGTATAGACAAGATTATTCTAAAATTTACATGCAAAGTCAAAGGAACTAGAACAACTAAAATAATTTTGGAAAAGAAGAATAAAGTAGGAGTAATAACTCTAAAACAAAACTAAGCGAAGCTGAAAAAGTTTGTACTATCCATCCAAGAGCCCAGAGTTTTTGCATCTTGTAACTTACCCCTCCCTAGCTTACCTTCATTGCAAACTATTGACCAGTTTATTATTATTTTTTAACTGTATTCAGCTTAGTGATGTTTCGTGATAGATATATTTTAAACACAAAGAGCGAAATTGTGAATGGAAGTTTCTATTTAACATTTGGAGTGTGGCTAACTCAAATTGAGTCACAACTTTTGAGATCAAGTTCCATTTTCTTGCTATTGCTGCATAAATATTACCTATTTGAACTGACTGAAGAAAGTATGTACCATCATGCATCATTTAAGGACAGAGATACATTCTGAGAAATGCGTCCTTAGATGATTTCATCATTGTGTGAACATCCTAGAGTGTACTTACAGGAACCTAGATGGTACAGCCTACAGCAAACCTAGGCTATATGGTACAGTCCATTGCTCCTAGGCTGCAAATCTGTACAGCCTTTTACTGTACTGAATACTGTAGGCAATTGTACCACAATGGTAAGTATTTTTATATCTAAATATATCCAAACATAGAAAAGGTACACAAAACTAAGGTATTAAAATCTTGAGGGACAATCATCATGTGGTCCATCACTGACTGAAACATTATATGGTGCATGACTGTCCACTTTTTATTTTTATTTTTATTTTTTTTTGAGAACGAGTCTTGCTCTGTCACACAGGCTGGAGTGCAGTGGTATGATCTCCACTCACTGCAACCTTCGCCTCCTGGGTTCAAGTGATTCTCGTGCCTCAGCCTCCTGAGTAGCTGGGATTACAGATGTGAGCCACCACACCCGGCTAATATTTTTGTAATTTTAGTAGAGATGGAGTCTCACCATGTTGGCCAAGCTGGTCTCAAACTCCCAACCTCAGGTGTTCGGCCCACCTCGGCCTCCCAAAGTGCTGGGATTACAGGCATGAACCAGTGAGCCTGGCCCCACTTTCAACCTAGAGCACTTTGTGCTTTTGAATTCAAAAAGCCAATTTTCTTACACTGACAGGGTGAGCTATGTAGTATCAAACCGCAGTCTTCAAAACAGGTTTAAGTTTTATTTCTCTATGATATTTCAGTATAGACTAAATATATATCTTCCTGCCCATTTCTGAATTATTCTTTGTGTAAAATGTGAATTTTTTTAAAAAGCAGACTGTTTTGTTGAATAACTACATGTATACATAGTTCTGCTAGAATGGAGCTAATTCATTCCATGTTGTAAAATGGGGTTGAATGCAAATATTTTTTAAATGTTCATTTCCAGATCCTAAATTCTTTGTTTTCATGAATGAGCCTTGCACATTTCTTTGATTTAAAATATGGCATATATTCCTTGGTTTTCCAAAGCTGGTAAATACAGCACTCAATACAGTCTGGAAATCTCTTCCCTGGCTGCACTTAGGGGAGGAGACCACCCCTCATAGTGTCTTATGCCCAATTTCTGCCTCGAAAGGAAGAAAAAGTAAAAACTAAAAGGCAGAAATGAAATCCACAAGCGGACATCCCTGCGCCACACCCTGGGCCTAGTAGTTAAAGATCGACCCCTGACCTAATCGGTTATGTTATCTATAGATTATACACGTTGTATAGAAAAGCACTGAAAATTCCTATCCTGTTTTGTTCCGATCTAATTACCGGTGCACGCAGCCCCCAGTCATGGATACCCCTTGCTTGCTCAATCGATCACGACCCTCTCATGTGCACCCCCTTAGAGTTGTGAGCCCTTAAAAGGGACAGGAATTGCTCACTCGGTGAGCTCGGCTCTTGAGACAGGAGTCTTGCCGATGCCCCCCGCCAAATAAACCCCTTCCTTCTTTAACTTGGTATCTGAGGAGTTTGTCTGCAGCTCGTCCTGCTACACTTGCAGCGAGAACTGATCAGAAGCTCAAAATGAGCCTTCTGGCCATTCTCATCACACTCTGTTCCCTGGAGAGTGAAATCTCTTTTTCAGATTAAAGTAGATTGTTCAAACAGATATTTTTGTGATTCCTTCTGTCTTCTAATCCAATGTGTGATTATTTTACGTTTTAAGGATAATTGCCTTCCAATATAAGACAGATTTTTCTTACTTATTTGCATGTCAAAATTTTCATTATGCAAAACAATTTTAAATATTTAACTGACTACCTTGTTTTGCTAAGTAGAATATAAAGAGAATTGCGTAGAATCAGTCTCTGCTTTAGAGATGTCTGTTGTTTAAAACAGACACCCAGACAATGGTACATTGATATCAGAATAAAAATACTAAACCAATACGGCCAGGCACGGTGGCTCACGCCTGTAATCCCAGCACTTTGGGAGGCCGAGGCGGGTGACGAAGTCAGGAGATCGAGACCATCCTGGCTAACACGGTGAAACTCCCTCTCTACTAAAAAATACAAAAAATTAGCCGGACATGGTGGCGGGTGCCTGTAGTCCCAGCTACTAGGGAGGCTGAGGAAGGAGAATGACGTGAACCCGGGAGGCGGAGCTTGCAGTCAGCCGAGGTAGCGCACTGCACTCCAGCCTGGGCAACAGAGCAAGACTCCGTCGCAAAGAAAAATAAATAAATAAAAAATATTAAACCAATATATGATAGGAAGGTGAAATACTAACATTATCCCTTCCCCACTATGATTGGCTTCCAAATTGAGATTGTTTTTCAGAGATACAATGACTCCATATGTTAAATTGGTCTGTGTCTATTACATCTCTCTGGTGGTATTGGGAGGAGAAAGGAAAGATGCTCTCTGATAAAAAAAAGATCTGAAATGGAAAGGAGGTGAGAATGTTGAAGTTGGACAATAAGACAATGAGTGTCCATTATAAAGCATGGACCAAGGGCAGCTTGACAAAGGACCCATTGTTAAAGTAGACAATAAATTATCCATACTCCAGCTCTGCTATTTCTTCGATGTGCGGTGTTTGGGAACTTGATTTAACCTCTTTGAGTATGTTTTCACATTTAAAGAAGCAGAAAAATCGTGCCCACAGTTTAGGATTGTTGGAACGATTAAATGTTGGGAAGATTAAACACTCATGTAGTTGGGGTGATTAGGGTTCTCTGGGAGCTGGGACCGTGTGCCAGGACAGAAAGGCTGGCCTGTCGTTTGGGGGTGTGGATCAAGGAAATGCCTGCATTGTGGATCAGAGCAGATTGGGAGGTAAAGGAAAGCTAAAGCATCGAGGCCACTGCATGGAATTGACCTTCTTGCCTCTTTGTACCTTCCTCTTATTTCTTCTTCTGCTTAATCGACATTTATTTATTTATTTATACTTAATTTTTTTGAACTAGAGTCTTGCTCTGTCACCCAGGCTGGTGCAGTGGTATAATCTTGGCTCACTGCAACCTATGCCTCCCGGGCTCAAGTGATTCTCCTGTCTCAGCCTCCCCAGTAGCTGGGATTACTGGTGGGCACCACCACGCCTGGCTAATTTTTGTATTTTTAGTAGAGGTGGGATTTCACTATGTTGGCCAGGCTGGTCTTGAACTCCTGACCTCAAGCGATCCACCTGCCTCAGCCTCCCAAAGTGCTCGGATTACAGGCATGAGCCACCATGCCCGACCAATTGGCTTCTTATTAAATAGTTAATTTTTTTCTTGTAAGCATTCTTACTATAAAATGCATGCTTATCGTGTAAGAAATTTGAAAAATAGGCCGGGCGCGGTGGCTCAAGCCTGTAATCCCAGCACTTTGGGAGGCCGAGACGGGCGGATCACGAGGTCAGGAGATCGAGACCATCCTGGCTAACACAGTGAAACCCCGTCTCTACTAAAATATACAAAAAAATAGCCGGGCGAGGTGGCGGGCACCTGTAGTCCCAGCTACTCGGGAGGCTGAGGCAGGAGAATGGCGGGAACCCGGGAGGCGGAGCTTGCAGTGAGCTGAGATCCGGCCACAGCACTCCAGTCTGGGCGACAGAGCGAGACTCCGTCTCAAAAAAAAAAAGAAATTTGAAAAATATACAGAATAATATACAAAAAAGAAAGATAGAGAATTACTAAATGCTGAGGACACATGACTCTTTCCAGAACATTAAGTATTGGGAGTAGTATCACTGGGTCAAAAGGTCGTAACAATTTTTTTCCTTTTTTTTTTAGAGACAGGGTCTGGCTTTGTTGCCCAGGCTGGAGTGCAGTGACAGAATCATGGCTCACTGCACCCTCCAACTCCTGGGTTCAAGTGATCCTCCTGCCTCAGCCTCCTGAGTAGCTGGGACTACAGGCACACACCACCACATTAGGCTAATTTTTAAATTTTTTGTAGAGATAGTGTCTTGCTATGTTGCCTACGCTGGTCTTGAGCCCTGGGCTCAACTGATTCTCCTGCCTCAACCTCCTAAAACACTAGAATTACAGGCAGTTTTAACATTTTTAATGCCCATGTGCCCACTTACAGATTGCTTTTAGGGTATTTGCAGCAATTTATGCTCCCATCAGCATGGGCTGGGTGCACTTATGTACAGGGACGTTTCTATGTCTTCACAAGCTGAGACAATCTTTTGGAAGCCTTAGCCCAGCTCATATATTAGAGTGAGGTGGTGCTTGCCATTATCTGCACTTGTGTTTTTTCTTTTTCTTCTTACTATGCAGATTTCTGGAGAATCATTGTGCATGCTTGAGAACCCTGGCAAAGCAAAAAGATCTATAAAAATTGCATTCAAGATAATGTGATTATTCTGAATCCTAAATTTAGCAATTAAGAAGTTCGGGGCCGGGTGCCATGGCTCATGCCTGTAATCCCAGAGCTTTGGGAGGCCAAGGCGGGTGGATCACTTGAGCTCAGGAGTTCAAGACCAGCCTGGCCAACATGGTGAAACCCCGTGTCTACTAACAACAAAAACAACAACAATAAAATACAAAAATTAGCTGGGCATGGTGGCACGCACCCATAGTCCCAGCTATTTGAGAGGCTGAGGCAGGAGAAGCACTTGAACCCAGGAGGCAGAAGTTGCCAAGATCACACCACTGCATTCCAGCCTGCGTGACAGAGAGACTCCGTTTCAAAAAAGAAAGAAAGAAATTCGGAATGTTATGGTTTTCAACATTTATTAATTTTTAATTTTATTTTCATATCTTTAATTTTAATTTTTTGTCCTATCTCTAGCAATAAAGAAACTTGAGATGTCATGGTTTTCAATATTTATTAATTTTAATTTTAATTTTATGTTCATATCTTGTAGCCAATATATTTTTTCAGATTTCAATGTATTTGCAGTCTCTGAAAAAAATCTCATCAGCCTTGAACCCTGAATTAGAGTGGCTAATTGATAAAATGTCATCTCCTATGTCATCTTTTCTAATTGACCAGCAAAATAACATCTTTTTCTTTTTTCTCGTTTTTGTTTTGTTTTGTTTTTGAGACGAAGTCTTCCTGTCACCCAGGCTGGAGTTCAGTGGCATTATTTCAGCTCTCTGCAGCCTCCGCCTTCTGGGTTCAAGCAATTCTGGTGCCTCAGTCTTCTGAGTAGCTGGGATTACAGGTGTGCACCACTGTGCCCAGCTAATTTTTGTAGTTTTAGTAGAGATGGGGTTTCGCCATGTTGGTCAGGCTGGTCTCGAACTCCTGGCCTCAAGCAATTCTCCTACCTTGGCCTCCCAAAGTGCTGGGATTACAGGCATGAGCCATGGTGCCCAGCCTTTCTTTTGTATTTTGAACCCTATGATCTATTTCTGGATATTTATTGGGTATTTTTTATGGAAAGTCCTGTAATCAAGGAAACTGAGTCTAATAGGAGAGAACATATGTCTGATGATGATTGCCAGAAAGAGGTATAAAGAATTCAGCTGTGGGAAATCCAGAGAATTCAGAAAGCAGCTATGGGAATTCAGAGAACAAAGAGATTATTTCTGTCTCTAGTTATCAGAGACATCTGGATGAAGCATTGTTTGAGCAAAGCCTTGAGGCAAGGGTAGAATTTTAACAGGGAGAGGGATGGAGTGGGTTAACTCATATTATGCAAGATATAGAAATTTACAAGATATTTTATCTAGGCTGGGTGCAGTGGCTTGTGCCTGTAATCCCAGCACTTTGGGAGGCCGAAGCAGGAAGACTGCTTGAAGCCAAGAGTTCAAGACCAGCCTTGGCAACATAGAGAGACCTCATCCCTTAAAAAAAAGATATTTTATCTTGTAAAATATAAGAAAAATACATGTATATGGCTGGCATGGTGACTCATGCCTGTAATCTCAGTACTTTGGGAGGCCAAGGCTGACGGATGACTTGAGGTCAGGAGTTCAAGACCAGCCTGGCCAACATGGTGAAACCCTGTCTCTACTAAAGAAAAAAAAATTACCAGGGCGTGGTGCTGAGTACCAGTATACCTGTAGTCCCAGCTACTTGGGAGGCTGAGCCAAGAGAATCGCTTGAACCCAGAAAGTGGATGTTGCAGTGAGCCGAGATTGCACCACTGCACTCCAGCCTAGGCGACAGAGTGAGCCTCTGTCTCAAAAAAAAAAAAAAAAAATTAGTCAAGTGTGGGACTGCACGCCTGTAATCTCAGCTACTCGGGAGGCCGAGGCAGGAGAATTGCGTAAACCCGAGTGGCGGAGGTTGCAGTAAGCCGAGATCGCGCCACTGCACTCCAGCCTGGGTGACAGAGCAAGACTCCGTGTTAGGAAAAAAAAAAGGGAAAAAGAAAAAGACATGTATATGAACCATCCAAGGATCTTGTTAAAATGCAGGTTCTGATGCGGTAGATTTTGGGCATGCCGTTTCTAACAAGCTCCCATGTGATGCTGATAGGACTGGTCAGGCATTTCAGGTGGGTGGAACAACAGGAACAAAGGCAGAGGTGGGAAAGCATCAGAGGAGCTGCCATGCGGAGAGAAACAAGAACAGTGCAGTCAACCAGAGTGTGGGAATGAACTGCCATGGCAGATCAGATCCAAACTGCAGAATGTTTTGAATGTCAAGTTTCAAAATGTGGACTTTATACCACAAACAATAGGGAAGCACAGAAAACCATTGAGCAGGGGAATGACATGATCAGAATGTGTGTTAGTGACATTAATCTGGCCATGGTATTCAGAAGCCAGAGAGACCAGTGTGGAAGCTAACTCGAACAGTCCAAGTGGAAGGTATTAAGGGCTTAAGTTAGAGAGATGCCTGCAAAGTTGGAAACAAAAAAAAATATTTTTTTACATAGCAAATGGATGCTCAAAACTGTAAATCGGAAAAATAAACAAATCAGTGAATAAAGTAAAAGGCTTAGCGAAGAAAGAATGAACAGGACATAATGGTCAACAGGTGGCTTTACTTTTTTTTTTTTTTGAGACAGAGTTTTGCTCTTGTTGCCCAGGCTGGAGTGCAATGGCATGATCTTGCCTCACTGCAACCTCTGCCTCCCAGGTTCAAGCGATTCTCCTGCCTCAGCCTCCCGAGTAGCTGGGATTATAGGCATGCGCCACAACGCCTGGCTAAATTTTGTATTTTTAGTAGAGATGGGGTTTCTCCATGTTGGTCAGGCTGGTCTCAAACTCCTGACAAGGTGATCCGCTTGCCTTGGCCTCCCAAAGTGCTGGGATTACAGGCATGAGCCACTGTGCCTGGCTGACTTTACTTTTTATGTATGGGAGAATGATGACACCATTAACAGAAAACTGAGAAAGAGCTGCTTATTTTTTGGCAAAACATAATGGCAATACTTACTGAATACTCACTGTGTGCTATTTATAGTTTTGAGTGCTTTTAATACCTTGTCTCATTTATTTATTTATTTCATTATTATTATTTTTTAAGACAGAGTTTTGCTCTTGTTGTCCAGGCTGGAGTGCAATGGTACGATCTCTCCTCACTGCAGCCTTTGCTTCCCGGGTTCACGTGATTCTTCTGTCTCAGCCTCCCAAGTAGCTGGGACTGCAGGCGTACACCGCCACACCTGGCTAATTTGTTTGTATTTTTAGTAGAGATGGGGTTTTGCCATGTTGGCCAGGCTGGTCTTGAACTCCTGATCCCAGGTGATCTGCCCACTTTGGCCTCCCAAAGTGCTGGGATTACAGGCGTCAGCCACCAGCCCCTTCTCTCATTTAATCTTTATCAGAATACTGTGAGAAGGTACCGTTTATTTGCTCCATCTTAAGAGAAGAAACTGAAAAACAGAGAGGTTAGGTAACCTGGGCAAAGTCACACAGCTAGTAAGGGCTGGAGCCAACACTGGAAGCAGTGAGTGTAGGTCCAGAATGCAACTCCTAATTGTTGACCTAAGTCTCATAATGTATTAGATACATTTTGGGGTAGTTCCCTCACCCATTCTTCTGGGCCAGGGGCCATCTGGATCCCATGCCCCTGGCCATAGCTAAGTATCTAGGGGAGAAGACTTGTCAGGATAGGCCACCTACTGGCTGGCCTGACACCTAAAATCTGGTGCCCTGGTGGGAAAAGTGTATTGGGCCAATCCATTTCCTCTTCTGAAAACCTGGAATGCAGAAACACTGATTTTGGAAGATAAGGGAAGAGAAAAGAAGCCCTTGCCCCTGCCCTGCCCAAGACCTTTTTTTTTTTTTTTTCTTTTGTGCTCCTGTGATTAGTGGCTTTTTACTAAGTCCTACTTTTCTCAAAATACCTTAGTCTCTGTTCTTTGTACCCAAATGATCCTGATTTCAGCTCAGTCATTTATTCCCATATAAGAATTTTTCCAGATTCTGTGCTGGACGCAGTGGCTCACACCTGTAATCTCAGCACCTTGGGTGGCCAAGGAAGGAGAATCACTTGAGGCCAGAAGTTCAAAACCAGCCTGGACAACATAGCAAGACCTCATCTCTTAAATAAATAAATAAATAAATAGCCAGGTATAGTGACATGCCTGTGGTTTCAGCTACTCAGAAGGCCGAGGCAGAGGGATCACTTGAGCTCTCCAGGAATTCAAAGCTGCAGTGAGCCATGATTGTGCCACTGCACTCCAGCCTGGGTGACAGAGTGAGGCCCTGTCTCTTAAAAAATTTTTATCCAGATTCATTGAAAGATGAATAAAATACTTAGGTATTGCTAGGTAAACACTAACGCTCCAGTTTCTCCTCTTGCTGCTAAAAAATATGTAGACATTTGTGAAGTAATGTGCATTTACAGCATTCACAAGTGAAAGCTTGGAAGTCAAACTTCAGCCTACACTAGCAAGAGAGAATGTTTGGGTGAAAAATGTATTTCTGGCAAAGACTGCACACCGTCGTCCATCTGCAGGTTCTTCTTTCTTTCAAAAAAGCCATTTTCCCTGCTGTAACAGGATTAAGGACAGAGATATGGGTGAAAGTCTTGCACTGAGAGCTGCAGGCAACTCAATGTGAGACACACACATGCCCTCCCAAACAACAGGCTTTTTTTTTTTTTTTTTTTGAAACAAGGTCTCACTTTGTCACCCAGGTTGGAGTATAGTGGCAAGATCATGGCTCCCTGCCCCCTTAAACTTCTGAGCTCAAGTGATTGTCCCGCCTTAGCCTCCCAAGAAGCTGGGACTACGAGCATGCACCATCATACCTAGATTTAAAAAAAGGTTTTTTTTTTTTGTAGAGATGGGGTCTTGCTATGTTGCCCAGGCTAGTCGGGAACTCCTGAGCTCAAGTGATCGATCCTCCCTCCTTGGCCTTGCAAAATACTGGGATTAAAGGTGTGAGCGACCACACCAGGGCAAACAACAGGCAGTTTTCACTCTATTCTGGAAGAGACACCTCTTCAACTTTTGTGCCATTAAGAGTGAAGACAGCTAAAGCCAAAGAAGAATGCTGGATGGAAGGGTGATGTGGCTGCAACACCGATCACCCCATTGATGGCCAGGGTTGATTCTGCCCATCTGGGTAGCATCCTATCCGTGTCACTGCTGCACACGCTTCCTTCCTTAAACAGCCTACTGGCAGAGCAGGCTGGCCTTCCCAGACAGAGGAGCACATTTCTTCATTCCGCGGTGCATAAGTGTCTGTGCCCCTTGCTAGAACGTTCTAGTAAACTCTAGAGGCAACTGTGTGGAATAGCGTGGGTAAGGAAAGCTTCCAAGATTCCAGAGAGAACCAAAGGAGATGCAGGAGCAGTCTGCCTATCAAAAAGATAATTTATGTTCACTCACTACTTAAAACTTGAGCTCTGAGAAATTGGCAAGAGAGAGATTAAAGTTGTCTGTAATTAGCTGTTACTACTTTCCACATAGTGTTTATTGAGACTGGAAAATCCTTTGGCCCTGTGGCCTCCTGGAAAACCCCAATTCAGTTTTCAAGCTTAACTCCAATGTAATTTCCTTCAGAGAACCTTCTCTGACCTTCTCAGGCACTTGTTTTTCATCCCTGGAGCTCCCACTCAGCCTGGCACATGGTTTAGTAGAACAATTTTCATACTTCCATGATGACTGAACATAGAGATATGTTTTTGGATTCCTCAAGGTCTGGCACTGTGTTTTACTTTTGTGCCCAGTGCTTGGGAAAGGAGGGAGGAGAGATGACTTAAATTGTAGATCATAGCTCACTCGACTGCAAAGGTCTCTGTCCAAACCTGAGGACGAGAACTGTGAATCAGAGCAAGGTTCTGGAGTATAAGCTGCAGGCAGTAGAGAAATGGGTGTATTATCTGCTGTAGGAAGAAAGCTGCAAATAAGAACAGATGCTCCCCCACTTACAATGGGGCTACATCCCAATAAACCCATTGTAAGTGGAAAATATCTCCAGTCGAAAATGCATTGAATAGAACTAACCTACTGAAATCATAGCTTAGCCTACCCTAAACATGCGCAGAGCACTTAAGTTTGTCTGCAGTTGGACAAAATCATCTAACGCAAAGCTGATTTTATATAAAAGTGTTAAATATCTTATGTAATTTACTGAATACCGTACAGAAAATGAACAATAGAATGGCTGTATGAGTACTTGAAGTACTGTTACTACTGAATTCATATTACTTTTGCACCATCATAAAGTCAAAAAATAATTAGTTGAAAAATTATAAGTAAAGACTGTCTGCATTTGGTGCCAAAAGAGTAGAAGATGGCGAAAATAGAAATAGTACTTACCAAAATTCATGTTCTCTTCTTTCTGGGCACAGAGCCATACCACATTTCCCAGCCTACCTGGCAATGAGGTATGGCCTTGGGACTGACGACCGGATATGGTGGAAGTTCCACGAGGATCTCACCTGGGGAACCTCCAGGCATTTCCCTCTTCTGCTGGCTGGATGCCAGCGTCTAGAGAGACCAAAATCAGAGCTGCTCCCCGTCACCTTCCCCACCCAACAAGGAACACGAGTTTGAACTCTTAGGCAAGTAAGAAATAACCTTGTGCTGAGTTGGGGGTCAATGGTTACAGCAGCTGGTAATCCCTAGCTCATGCAGAACGTTCGGCTGTTTTTCACCTGGGGCAGTGGTAGCCCAGACTCATCTCTTACCTGAAGCATTCTTGGGGTTCTTCAAATTATAATGAGAGAGAAGACCCTTGGAGAGGAGAAAAAAATTACTCAACTGGCGAGATGAAGTTTCAGAAAACCTTGATTCGACTATTAAGAGATATCTGATGGCCAGACACAATGGCTCACGCCTGTAATCCCAGCATTTTGGGGGACCGAGGTGGATAGATCACTCGAGGTCAGGAGTTCGAGACCAGCCTGGCCAACATAGTGAAACCCCGTCTCTACTAAAATACAAAAATTAGCTGTGCATAGTGGTGCGCGCCTGTTATCCCAGCTACTTGGGAGACCGAGGCAGGAGAATCGCTTGAGCCCAGGAGGCGGAGGTTGCAGTGAGCCAAGATTGTGCCACTGCCTTCCAGCCTGGGTGACAGAGCCAGAGACTCTGTCTCAAAAATACAAAACAAAACAAAAAGCCAAAAAACAAGGGATATTTGACTTCATCTTGTACTTGAAGCTGGTGAAATGGGATGTAGCTCAGTTAACATGAGCCTTATGGTTAATATTAAGCATTTCACTTCTTCATTTCCTCCATTGATTATTTTAATATTAGAGAAGGTTACTTAATAACGTAAGAAAATATTCAAAACAAACTGTTAAGCGAAAAAGGCTACTAAAAAATAGTAGATTCGGCATAATCCCACTTTTAAAAAGCAAGCCAAGAACCTAAAAATATATTTACACACACATTGACCTAGGAAGGTGACATCAAACTATTAAGTGGTCAATTGTAAGTAGTAATAATAAGTGCGATTTTTTTATTTGTCTTTATTCTATTCAATGCTTTTCAGCCTCTTCCCAATAGACAGCCTCTTCCCAACAGACTTAGAGATTAACAACACCAAAAGCAATAGAAGTTTTTAAAAAATTATTATTATTTTATTTTTGAGATGGAGTCTCACTCTGTCACCTAGGCTGGAGTGCAGTGGTGCGATCTCTGCTCACTGCAAGCTCCGCCTCCTTGGTTCATGCTATTCTCCCGCCTCAGCCTCCCAAGTAGCTGGGACTACAGGCGCACACCACCACGCCCACTAAGTTTTTTGTATTTTTTAGTAGAGATGGGATTTCACTGTGTTAGCCAGGATGGTCTCGATCTCCTGACCTCGTGATCCGCCTGCCTCGGCTTCCCAAAGTGCTAGGATTACAGGCGTGAGCCACCGCGCCCAGCCTAGAAGTTATTTTTAAGGAAAATATAGAGAAAAATGTTGTCTTGCAATTTAAAAAAAAAAAAAAGATCCAGTTTCTTCATTCACTATTACTGGGAGTTCTCAGTCAAACTCATATCCCAGGCAGAGACTTGGGGATCCACTAGTACTTCAATAATCCTAAAGAGGCAAGCAACAATCCTTGTTTCTGTTGAATGAGCAATCTTGTTTCTTTCTTTCTTTTTTTTTTTTTGAGACAGAGTCTCGCTCTGTCGCCCAGGCTGGATTTCAGTGGAACGATCTAGGCTCACTGCAAGCTCCGCCTCCCAGGTTCAGGCCACTCTCCTGCTTCAGCTTCCCGATTAGCTGGGAATACAGGCGCCTACCACAACACCCAGCTAATTTTTTGCATTTTTAGTAGAGACTGGGTTTCACTGTGGTCTTGATCTCCTGAGCTCATGATCTGCCCACCTTGGCCTCCCAAAGTGCTGGCATTACAGGCGTGAGCCACTGAGCCCGCCTGCAATCTTGTTTCTTTTGCTTCTGTTGAATTATGCTGGGTGTTTAATCTAGAACTTGAAAAATAGGATGATCAGGCCAGGCATAGTGGCTTATACCTGTAATCCCAGCACTTTAGGAGGCTGAGGTGGGGTGGGAGGATCATTTGAACTCAGGAGTTGGAGACCAGCCTGGGCAACATAGTGAGACCTCATCTCTACAAAAAGTAAAAATAAATAAAAATTGACTGCCTGTGGTAGCACGTGCCTGTGGTTCCAGCTACTTGGTAGGCTGAGGTGGGAGGATCACTTGAGCCTGGGAGGTCGAGGCTGCAGTGAGCCGAGATCGTGCCACTGCACTCCAGCCTTGATGACAGAGTGAAACTTTGTCTCAAAAAAAAACCAAAAACCAAAAAAAACACAAGCAAACAAGCAAGCAAGAAAAGTAGGGTAGGAGCCTGGCATGCTGGCTCACACCTGTAATCCCAACACTTTGGAAGGCCTAGGAGTTCACTTGAGCTTAGGAGCTCAAGGCCAGCCTGGGCGACGTGGTGAAACCCCGTCTCTACCAAAAATACGAAAAAATAGCCGAGCGTGGTGGTACACACCAGCAGTCCCAACTACTTGGTAGGCCGAATTGGGAGAATTGCTTGAGCCCCAGAGTTGGAGGTTGCAGTGAGCTGAGATTGTGCCACTGTGCTCCAGCCTGGATGACAGAGTGAGACCCCATCTCAAGGGAAAAAAAAAAAAAAGATAAGAGAAAGTAGGAAGATCTCACAGAGAGTTTTGCATTGTTAAAGTCTCTTAAAGACTTTATTGCTTTCCAATAAGCATGTCTCTACACTCTTATTAAGTTTGGGAAATATATCAGGTTTTTTTTTGGTCTAAACTCAGGCAAATCTAGCCGTGGGAGTATTCCAGCGCTGTTAGCATCAGAACAGTTCTTCTGCTTTGATTTACTTGTTTATTTATTTAAGAGACAGAGTCTTGCTCTGTCACCCAGGCTGGACTGCAGTGGCACAATCATAGCTAGCTCACTGCAGCCTCCAAATTCTGGGCTCAAGTGATCCTCCCACTTCAGCCTCCAGAGTAGATGGGACTATAGACATGTGCTACCATGCCCAGCTAATTTTTTATTTTTTATTTTTTTTAATTTTTTTTTTTTTAAGAAACAGAGTCTCACCATGTTGCCCAGTCTCGTCTCTCCTGGGCTCAAGCGATCCTCCTGCTTTGGCGTCCTAAAGTGCTGAGATTACCTGCATGAACCACCACATTCAGTCTTTCTTCTGCTTTTATTATCACATCCTAGCCAAGAGTGTGATGAGTCTTCATTCCATGAGAGGAACAGAATTCCACCAGCAGGTTAAAAATACTTCACATTCTAAGGAAATGGAAAGCTGACCAAAGCGAGGGTTTCAGGAATATCAGGCACCACTCAGGCAACTGAGATTTCAGCACCCCTCCCGCCTCTTCTTTTGGCTATCTCTGGTCATCCTGTAACATAAATGTTCTTTTTACCGGAACAGAATAAATGTAGTCTTTATGTTAGGGAAATTCTCACGTTTGGAAAACTTCACAGCTTATTGTTTGAACCCTAAACACAAATCAAGGAAAAGGCAATGGAAGTAGAGTAACATTTGTATACCAGACTTCATTGCTACCTAAATTCTAAGCATTTACTATGAAAAGATCTGGATGGAGATGATATAGACCTGAGAAATATAAATACATGTTTGGAGGAAGTGTGGATTATTGGAAAGGATGTAGACTTTGGAGCTTAACAGGCACAGGGTCAAGCTCCAGCTCTGTCACTTACAAGTGGCACGACCCGAAGCTAGTTTTTAACTTCTTCAAATCTGTGCTTTCAGTGGGAATATGAGGATTATGGCACCTATCTTGCAAGTGTTGTTGGGAGAATTAAGGAATAAAAGGTATGAAAAGCACTACACACAGTGCCTGGTACACAGTAGATGCCCATTCATCGTGTTGACGTGGGCGCTAAGACAAAAGAAAACCAGATTGGAGTGAAAATGGGAAAATGTTGAGTGAAAAAAAATCTTTTTTTTTTTTTTTTTTTGAGATCGAGTCTCATTCTGTTGCCCAGGCCGGAGTACAATGGTGCGATCTCTGCTCACTTCAACCTCTGCCTTTTGGGTTCAAGCAATTCTCCTGCCTCAGCCTCCCGAGTAGCTGGGATTACAGGCATGTGCCACCACGCCTGACTAATTTCTGCATTTTTAGTAGAGATGGGGTTTCGCCATGTTGCCCAGGCTGGTCTTGAACTCCTGAGCCCAAGCAATCCGCCCACCTCAGCCTCCCAAGGTGCTGGGATTAGAGTGCCTGACTGAAAAAAATTTTTTTTTTTAAATTAGCTGTACGTAGTGGTACATGCCTGTAGTCCCAGCTATTTGGGAAGCTGAGGCAGGAGAATCACTTGAGCCAAGGAGTTTGAGGCTGCAATGGGATATGATAGTGCTACTGCACCCCAGCCTGGGCAATGGAATGAAACCCTGTCTGTATAAAAATTTTAAAAAGTCTTTATAGAAGGTACTTATGCTTGTAATGAGTTAAAAATACATATTCTTGCATGGTAAAAAGTGAACATGCTTCTCTTTACTTCATCTCTATCAATCTCTCTCCCCTGGGGAAACCACTTCTTCTGTTTTATTTTTTTTCTTTTTTTTAGGAACTGATGTTTATTTTCTATCAACCTTGTTTCCATGTTGCTTAAGAGCCGGCACAAGACAACTTAAGACCATTCCGTGGTTGCTCCTACCCATTCAGTGGCCTGAGTCGTGAGAGCTGCAGACCAGACTTCCGTGGCAGGCTGAGCACTCCAGTCTTCAGTAGGTAACTGCTGAATAGGCACAGAGGGCACCTGCACGCCGTCAGACCAGTCTGAAACCTCAGGCTGAGTAGCAGTCAACTCAGGAGCTGGAGCAGTCTGTTCACCCTGAAATTCCTCCTTGGTCACAGGCTTTTCAGCAGCAGCCTGCTCTTCTTTTTCAATCTCTTCAGGATCCCTGTAGAAGTAGAGATCAGGCATGACCTCCCACGGGTGTTCGTGGGAAATGGTACCACGCATGTGCAGAACTTCCCAGGGCAGCATCCACATCAAACCCACTGAGTGAGCGTCATGTTGTTGCATGGAATGGCAATGTTCACACAGCTCTGAGGAGAATCTGTGTGACACAGAGCAATGGTGGGAAGGTTAACATAAGATGCCTCTGTGAGAGGCTATTGGTCAACTCTGGGGTCAGTAACCACAGGAAGCCGTGGCTCCCGGAAGGCTCCCTGGATCTGGTTAGTAAGAGTTCCGGAAGTGAAGTGGCCAGCAATTGCTGTGGCTCCAGTGGCGGCAGCAAATTTCAGCAGGGCCCTCTGGCCAGTATTCCTGGAGGACATGACACTGACGTCAGCGGGGTTTTCAACCGCAACAATGGCATGAGCTGCAGCAGAAGCTTCTCCCTGGTCCTCTTCAGGTTTATGATGTAGATGCCGTCACTTTTCCTTTTGTAGATGTACTGTTCCATTTGGAAGTCAAGATTGGTGCCACCTAAGTGGGTTTCTGCTGCAGAACTTAAGGTCATCCTCCTCCTTCATTTGCAGGACATCAAGGGCTCCAGACATTGAGAAATTTTCCCTTTAAGTTATGATCGGAATCCAGAACAACGCTGTATGGACCCCTCTGTGAGGAGCATGGAAACCGGAAATCCCCCCCACCGCCCTTTTTTTTTTTTTTTAAGTCTCACCTTATCGCCCAGGCTGGAATGGAGTGATGGATCTTGGCTCACTGCAACTTCCACCTCCCAGGTTCAAGTGATTCTCCTGCCTTGACCTCCCGAGTAGCTGGGGTTACAGGTACCCGACATCACGCCTGGCTAATTTTTGTATTTTTAGTAGAGACGGAGTCTTGCCATGTTGGGTAGGCTGGTCTCGAACTCCTGACATCAAGTGATCCACCCGCCTTGGCCTCCCAAAGTGTGGGGATTATAGACGTGAGCCATCATGCCCAGCCAGAAACCACTTCTAATAATGTAACAGGTTATATATTGACACATAGACACTTTTTAAGAGATTATACTATCTCTCTACATTTTTTTCATTTTATTGAGATGGAGTCTCACTCTGATGCCCTGGCTGGAGTGCAGTGACATGATTTCAGCTCACTGCAACCTCTGCTTCCCCAGTTCAAGCAACTCTTGGGTCTTAGCCTCCAGAGTAGCTGGGATTACAGGCGCGTGCCACCACGCCCAGCTAATTTTTCTATTTTTAGTAGAGATGGGGTTTCACTATGCTGGCTAGGCTGGTCTCCAGCTCCTGACCTTAAGTGATCTGCCCACCTCAGCCTCCCAAAGTGCTGGGATTACAGGCATGAGTCACTATACCCAGCCTATCTACATGTATTTTTAAAACTGCTTTTTAAATCTTAACATTATACTATGGGCATCTTTTCACATAGTAAATGCAAATTTTCCTCATGTTTACAACAGTGCAGTAAGAGGCGCAGTAGAACCTAGGAATTAAGAGCATGGACTACTTGGGTTGGATACTAACTTGTGCACCTTAGGTTGTGTGTGAACTTGGACAAATGACTTCCCCTCTCTCAGTCTTAATTTCTCTATCTATAAAATGTATTCTGATAAAATGCTTGTAGTAACATATGAAAAATGCTCAACATCAGTAATCCTCAAAGAAACGCAAGTTAAAATCACAGTGAGATATCATTTTATACCAGTCAGATTGGCTAGTATTAAAAAGTAAGAAGATAGCAGATGTTGAGGATATAAAGAAAAAGGAATGCTTATACACTGTTGGTGGGAATGTAAATTAGTACAACTTTCATGGAAAACAGTATGGAGATTTCTCAAAGAACTAAAATTAGAACTATCATTTGATCCAGCAATCCCACTACTGGGTATCTACCCAAAGGAAAAGAAATCATTATATCAAAAAGATACCTGCATTTGTTTGTTTATCACAGCACTATTCAAAATAGCAAAGATATGGAATTGACCTAAGTATCCACTAGTGGCTGATAGGATAAAGAAAATGTGGTGTATATATACAACGGAATACTATTCAGTCATAAAAAAAGAATAAAATGTTTTTTGCAGCAACATGGATGGAACCGGAGGCCATTATCTTAAGGGAAACAACTCAGAAAGTCAAATACCGCATGTTCTCACTTATAAGTGGGAGCTGAGTCATGTGTACACATCGACCTAGAGTGTGCAATGGTAAACATGGGGGACTGGGAAAAGTGGGAGGGTGGAGGAGGGTGGGTGATGAGAAGTTACTTGAGTCCAATCCACACTCTTTAGGTGATGGATGCACTGAAAGCCCAGACTTCACCAGTATGTAATATATCCACGTAATAAAACTACACTTGTACCCCTGAAATTTATACAAATAGGCCGGGCGTGGTGGCTCATACCTGTAATCCCAGCATTTTGGGAGGCCGAGGTGGACTGATCACCTGAGGTCAGGAGTTCGAGACCAGCCTGGCCAACATGGTGAAACCCTGTCTCTGCTAAAAAATATAAAAATTAGCCAGGCATGGTGGTGCATGCCTGTGGTCCCAGTTACTGGGGAGGCTGAGGCAAGAGAATAGCTTGAACCTGGGAGGCGAAGGTTGCAGGTGAGCCGAGATCGCGCCACTGCACTCCAGTCTGGGCAACTGACAGAGCAAGACTCTGTCTCAAAAAAAAAAAACAAAAAAACAAAAAAACACACAAAAAAACAAATAAAAGGAAAAAAAATGCTTGTTGGGGGGATGAAATAATTAATGCAGATAAAGCCTCTAGAATAGTACTAAGGCATACAACAAGCCATAACGACTCTGTCTATCCTTAGTGAAGTTTTAAGTTCTTTTTAAACTTTATTACAAACAGTGCTACAATGAAGGTTTTGTCACATCTTTTTGAACACTTTTACTAGTGTTTTTACAGGACAGAAGTCAGAATGAGGGATCATGTAGGATGTTCACACAAAATTAGAATGGACATTGCCTAATTGCCTTCCGAAGTTGTACCCATTTACCCTCCAGCCAAGAGTGTACAAAATGGTTCATATTCCCAGACTTTTGCCCAAACTGGATTTTATCATTTTGAAAAAATTGTGCCCATCTAATAACAACTGATCTTTGACACATTGAATTACAGTATAAAGAGAGCTTTACCCAAATGGCCCACAAGGCTACCTAACTGGGCAGAGGTCATACATCACATATTTTAAAATTTCAATAGAAAATTCTTTATTCAACATTGAGGCTTATAAAATTATCTTTTCCTCCATAAGACTTCTATGTGTCTTTATTCTGAACTGAGGGTATATGAAAACAAATTTTCCTTTCCTTGATTTCCTTCCTCTTAAATTCTACAGATGCTGTGAAATACTTAAGTGCTCAGGAGAAGTCATATTCTGGTTGCTGCAAGCATGTAACGCCCCGTCATTAAAATAAAAAATAGATTGTTATCCTCTGCCCTCCTCTATGCATATATGTATACATATATATAAAAATATATATACATATATAATAATATATTTATATAAATATATATAATATATATAATAAAATATATATGTATATATATATTTTTTGTAGAGACTGGGGTCTTGCTGTATTGCCCAGGCTGGTCTTGAACTCTTCTGTGCAAGGGATCCTCCCATCTCAGCCTCCCAAAATGCTAAGATTGCAGGTGTGAGCCACCAGGCCTGGCCCTTTGTGCATTTTCTAAGAACAATCTTTCCAAAACTGGTCTCCAGGAGATGAGCAGCCAGGTTGTAAAGGATTTAGTCTCTATCACAGACCCAAATCGGAGAGAAATAACTTGGAAATGCCAGCGTTAAATCAAATTAGTGTTCGAGGCCATATTTCCGCTTTTTCATGTTCTTGAATTGGGAATTCACATTTGGCTGCTGTGCAGTGAATGTTCCAGAAGTTCTCTGGGCTGCCCTGTCGGCTCCACGGGTTTTATTTGCCATCTTGTTCGCCCTCTGCTGGTTTTTCAAGAGAAGAACATGAATGGGAAGAAGGGCTTTCTCTGACCCTGGGAGATTTTTTTTCTTGCTTATTTTTGTTCTGGGAAATCAAAATTCCAGCTGAATTCCATAACTATAAAAATGTTAAGAGAAGACATGTGAGTTTCGATGGAATAGACTAATTTGAATTACCGTAGGTTTTCGGAGATGGGGTACGGGGATAGGAAAAAACTCTGGCTTTACTTCTTTTTTTACATGTCTTACTGTTTAGTTACTCAACTATGCATTTTCTGGTATGTATAACGATATTACATCATAAATTTAAAGAATAGAATGCATGTGAATCTATATCAATATCTATCTCTATCTACATGAGCTATCTACATCTATTAATATATCTGTATATATTCTGGAACCTTGCCAGTTTGGGGAACTCAGAGCTTAAAGCATCCTGAGAGGCTGAAAAAGAACACAGGGGTTGACACCTTCCACTTATAACCAGACCCCTCAGTCCAACAAAATATAATCCAATGATTTCAGAGCCCTAAAAGGCTTTTTTTTTTTTTTTTTTTTTTTTTGAGATGGAATCTTGCTCTGTCGCCCAGGCTGGAATGCAGTAGTGTGATCTTGGCTCACTGCAACCTCTATCTCCCAGGTTCAAGTGATCAAGCAATTCTCCTGCCTCCGCCTCCGGAGTGGCTGGGATTATAGGCTCACAACACCATGTCTGGCTAAGTTTTGTATTTTTAGTAGAGATAGGGTTTTGCCATGTTGGCCAGGCTGGTCTCGAACTCCTGACCTAGGTGATCTGCCCTCCTCAGCCACCCAAGGGATTACAGGCATGAGCCACTACGCCCAGCCAAAAGGCTTCCTTTAATTTAGAAGTTCTGTATATGATCTATTCTAGGAAATTCTCAAAGCTTCTAGGCATTATAATGACAACAATTCATTGAAGAGCCCATTCTTTCAAGAGTTCTGGCCTGCATGCCAAGTGCATGCAAGATAGCAAAGCCCATACAGGGAGGTGATGTCACACAGGGAGGTGAGGGCCCCAGTCAGCAGCCTCCATTCGGAACAGGTGGTGGTGTTTTTTTTAGTCTGGCATTCTTTACATCCCTCTAGTCAAAGTGATTGGCAGATGAGCCAAACCTGGCCTCTTCTTCGCTGGGATTTTACGTTAATGCTGGAAGAGAGAAGTTATCTCTTTTCTCTAGGGTCACACCTCTGGGTTATAAAGGTCTGAACCTGTCTGTGATACTCATCTATTCCCACCGACTTTATGGTGGACACCCAGGAGAGAGGACATGTGGAGAAGAAGATACAATTGAAATGTGTTTTGAGATAGAATCTGCTGGAGGATTGAATCAGCAAGAGACATTCTAAAGGGAAGAGTCAAGAATAACTTCTAGATTTCTAAATGAGTTCCTGGATGAATGTGTTGCCATTTGTTAATATGGGGGAGAACCAGGAGTGGGATTGGAGATGAAGCCAGAGCTTGGCGGTGACAATTGGGAGTTCTGTTTTGGACATATGGACTTTGAGATGCTGTGAGATAGCCGACTGGAAATGTCAAGTACGTAGTTATACATGTGACTTTTGAGAAAGGGGAGAAGATTTGAGCTGGACGTATTAATTTAGAAACTGTGACATAAACTGTCTGTAAAGATATTGGAGTGGATGAGAATATTTAGGTATAGAAGATATTAAAAAGAGGGCCCAGGACCAAGTTTTGAGGAGAATCAAATTTTGCTGATTGAGTAGAGAGGGAGAACTTTTGTTTTGTTTTGTTTTGAGAGTCTCGCTCTGTCGCCCAGGCTGCAGTGCAGTGGCCGGATCTCGGCTCACTGCAAGCTCCGCCTCCTGGGTTCACGCCATTCTCCTGCCTCAGCCTCCCGAGTAGCTGGGACTACAGGCGCCCGCCACCTCGCCCAGCTAGTTTTTTCTATTTTTTAGTAGAGACGGGGTTTCACCGTGTTAGCCAGGATGGTCTCGATCTCCTGACCTCGTGATCCGCCCG
This sequence comes from Theropithecus gelada, assembly GCF_003255815.1. Lineage (NCBI taxonomy): Eukaryota > Metazoa > Chordata > Mammalia > Primates > Cercopithecidae > Theropithecus > Theropithecus gelada. Next base: position 21,439,394 of record NC_037677.1, read on the forward strand.
TCTCGGCCTCCCAAAGTGCTGGGATTACAGGCTTGAGCCACTGCGCCCGGCCGAGAGGGAGAACTTAACACAGGAGAGGCTCGTAAGGTGGGGAAAAGAGGAATGGGAACAGGGTGTCACAGAATTGGAGAGAAGAGTGTGTCAAAAAGGGGAGAGTGGTCAACTCAGTCAAAAGCTGATGAGAATTAAGGGAAAGTTGAGGTCAGAGACACATTCATTGGGCATGGCAAATAGACACAGCGTTGGTAAAGTTGACAACAGCATTTTCGGTAGAGCAATGGGCATGAAAAGTAGTTTTGAGGCAGGAGAATAGGGTCTCGAGGCAGGGAACTTAAGGCGGATTCACGCTGACTTCCTAGAACTAAATCAAAAGGAAAACCCCACCTTTCCACACCCAAGTAACAAAAGGACAGAAGGCATCTTCCTTTGCAACTACCTGCCCCATTTTCGGCCTGGCAGATGGAAAATTGAAACTACCTCTGATTGGTTGCTTTCCTCAACCAATCAGACGTTTGCATAGGAGTGTAACTTTGTAACTTCACTTCAGCCTCTGAGCCTCTGATTGGTTGCTTTCTACAACCAATCAGACTGATTGTAGGCCAACTCTTGTTTGCATAGAATTGTAACTTTGTAACTTCACTTTAGCCTCTGATTGGTTGCCTTCCACAGCCAATGAGACCTTTTGCATAGGGTGGAACCTTTGTAACTTCACTTCAGCCTCTGTTGGTTGCAGCAGTGAATCAGACTGATTGTAGGCCACTACTTCATTTGCATGGGTTTGTACACCAAGTGGCCAATGGGAAACTAAACCCCCAGAAAATATTCTGTAACAGGGCTCTTGAGCCCCTATGCGTGGCCTGCTCTCACCCTGTGAAGTGTACTTTCATTTTCAATAAATCTCTACTTTCGTTGCTTCATTCTTCCCTTGCTTTATTTGTGTGTTTTGCCCAATTCTTTGTTCAAAATGCCAAGAACCTGGACATCCTCCACTGGTAACAGTTTGAAGAAAGTTAAAAAGGAATGGTGGTGACCAACAGTGCAGATGGCACTGTGGGTTCAAGGGAAACTGATAACCACCCCCCACCCCCGACACACATGCACGCACATACAGAATACAAACAAGTAGCGCAATCAACAGAGTATTTAAAAGACTCTCATTGTGTCCTCTGGTGTAAAAATTCTTTCCATAGGTCTTTGACTCGTAAACCATCAGAGCCCAGAATCATGAAGACTACAACATAAATATTGAGAGGTCCTTAGGTATAAAAGTGGAGGAGCTACTCCCACTTCCACTCCTTGCTTCTCCCATTCATATACAGTTTATTCAAATTATTCATGGTAGTTACATTCTATAAAGTTTCTTCTAATGCTGAATTGGCAAATAATGAACTATTGCTCCAAGGGGAAAGACTAGGTTACGTTCCTGTGAGCCTCTGGTCATAATATTTTTGCTAAACAAAATGCCACCCTTGGCATATAGGTTTGTTTGCCAATATCCTTGTAAAACAAGCCAGTCACATCAGCATTGAAAACCTACTGTTGTACATAACCCTTTTCTGTATAACAGTTGGCAGATATTTTTAAAAATTCGTCTGTAGCCTCCTGATCTGCAGAATCTGCCTCACCTGCAAGTTTAATGCTTCTCAAGCTCTGTTGCCTTTTGAAATGTGTAAGCCAGCCAGCACTAGCTCAGAAGAGTTTCACATTTTCCTACGCCTGGGTGTGATGGTTAATTTTATGTGTCAACTTGACTGGGCCTTGGGGTGCCCAGATATTTGGTTAAGCACTATTTCTGGGAGTGTATGCAAGGGTCTTTCTGGATGAGATTGACATTTGAAACAGTAGACTGAGTAAAGCAGATCATCCTATCTAATCAGTTAAAAGCCTGAATAGAATAAAAAGCTGAGTAAGAAAGAACTGTCTATCTTTGCCTCACTGTCTTCAAGCTTGAACATTGGTAGTCTCTTGCCCTTGGGCTTGGACTAGAATTTAAGCCATTAAATTTTTAAAAAAAGAGCTTAGGTCATTGCTAATTCCTTAAATAAATTTCTCTCTCTCAACATATATATGTATATATACACTATATATGCTATATATGAGATACATATACTATGTATATACTACATAATATATAGGAAGAACAAGGATATATATACATACACACACACACACACACACATCTTATTGGCTCTGTTTTTCTAGAGAACCCTAATCCACTGGGTAATGTGTCTATACATTTATTACTGGAGCAGCCTGATTTATAGGTCAGTGCATTTCTTTCTCCTTTTCCTGGATGTATTGTATTGTTGATTCATTCACATTGAACTCACAGCCAACAGCACTATAACTCATGCCTGAATGAAGCTTATCTAACATATACATTTTCTCCATAAGGAACATCACAGTCTTCCTGTTTTTAGGAATACTAGACAGCACTATGCTTAGGGGCCATTTCAAACAGCAAAATCACCAGCAATAAGCATAGAAATTGGGAAACATGGCACTAAATAGACTATGAAAATAATGCTTAGTTTTAGTATGAGATCTGAAACAAGAAACATTGCCTCGTTCAACCTGAGCTGGGAACATGCAGAGAGCGCAACTGACATTTCTTGCCACCTCTGCACATGTCCTCAAATAACTGTGAAAGTGCCATTGATATTGATTTTAGGGTTATAAATAAAGTTTAGCAAGTAGGCAAACTCGCAAGCACAGAATCTGTGAATGATGAGGATTGACTATATGATGGCTTTGGAAAAACCAATACCATGTATTGATAATCAGTTCAGAGTCTATACCAAAATTCCATAGCAAGGCTGCAACATGACATGTCTTCCCAGCTGGTGCTAGCATGTTATTTAGACCCACCTGTAATCCAGGTTCAAATTTTTCCCATCAGCTAACAGGATATAATAAACTCCCTGGGAGGCCTTATGTGTTTTGAGATTGATTGAAGTAGCAGTGGACAGGAATAGCCCTGTTGGGAAGATAAGTCACCTGTTTATGCAATTCATTTGTGTCTTCAGGACCTGCTCAGTCCGGATGAGGTGTCTGACACTTCTACTTGATAATGGACTGCTTCTGGGCATCTCAACTGTATAGAGAAATGAATCAGAAAACAACCATCTTGTCATGGTCAGCTCAGTCACATTGTCCCCTCATGTCCCGTAGCCAGGCACTCAGTTTCTACCAGGGTTCATTAGCAACCCAAGAGCTGTTTCCCAAAATGGAAATTGTTACTAATGCAATACAGCATAGCTTTGCTTTAAAATCCTATTCTCCAATCAAGGTTAGCTTCAGCCTCCATACAGACTTCTCTTGCTCTGGGCCCTACTCAAACGTGGCAACAGAAAATATTTTAATTTACTTAGTATATGTGCTGCAGAAAGAGACCTAAAATGTAACATAGATCGTTTCCAAAATCCACAACATTCCATCAAGTATTGTGCTTTTTTCTTTTTTAAATTTAAATTTAATTTTTTTTGAGACAGGGTCTCACTCTGTTGCCTAGAATGGAGTGCAGCAGTGTGATCATAGCTCACTGCAGCCTCAAACTACTGGGCTCAAGTAATCCTCCCCCTTCAGCCTCCCCAGTAGCTAGGACTACAGGTGTGTTACCACACCCAGATGATTTTTAATTTGTTTGTAGAGATAAGGTCTTGCTATATTGCCCAGGCTGATCTCAAACGTCTGGCCTCAAGCAATCCTCCTGCCTTGGCCTCCCAAAGCACTGGGACTTCAACTATGAGCCACCACACCTGGCCTTGTGCTTCTTTTGTAAGGGTAAGAGTTCCGCATTTTCATGAGTTTTCTTCCCATACTTTAGCAGGCATATATCTTGGTTGGGCATTCAAGGAACGTCCTAATTCCAGTCCATCCATATACATGTCATCAAAATAGTGAACAAGCAGGATGTACAGTTGGTAAGAATATAAAGTTTTCAAAAAATTCCCTTGAATAAGGCAAGGGAGCAAAGGAGACTGATTGTGAAGTTGTCCTGCTGTCCCTTCCAGGCAAAAACACACTGTTTCCGGTTTTCTCTGTTTATTGATTGGAGAAGGGGAAGCATTTTCTAGATTAATAGCAGCACACACCACGTACCCGTGCCTGTGCTGCCTTGCTACCATAAAGAAATCATATCCAGAAAAGCAGCTGCAGTTAAAGTCAGTTATTAATTAGGCTTGGTTAATCCACTCTCTTTTTCCAAGACCAATTTCTCTTCTATAAAGACTCTACAACTGGGTATAAAGGGGGATATCATAGGTATAACCATGTCTTTATTGTTCAAAACTTTGAAGAAGACACCAATTACTACAATTCTTCAGGAATGTGTCATTGCTTTTTGTTTACTCTCTCAGTAAGGAGGGAAAACTCAAAGGGCTTCCACTTGGCCTTTTCCACCATAACTATCCTTTTTCTACAGGCCAGAAGACAATGTGAGGATTTAGCCAGTTGGTGAAGGCAAGAAGAAAGGAGACCAGTTATTAGCTGTGTCTGTCTCTTTTATCCAGAAAGCAAAAACTCACCCAGACACTTCAAATGAAGTTGTCACTTCATGTCTAATTGACAAAATCTTGCCACTGACACTAGTGGCGGAGGAAACTAGAAAATTAAGTATGACTTTAACATTTCCAGTCTGGATAGTGGAGAACAAAGGAGAAAGCTTTGGAGAATGATGCATGGGCTTACCACAACTCCTTATAAGCCAGGGCCTTATCACCGCTTTGATACCCTGACTTTTGCTATCTCTTATCCCAGGGATCTGTTATTTTCTGGCTGCCACATGCATTCCAGCTCTGTGTGTCACTGCCATCAGAGAGCTTAGGATTTTGTGGGGAATACAAGCAGTGCTGTAGGGAAAGTTTTTTTTTTTTTTTTTTGAGACGGAGTCTCGCTCTGTCGCCCAGGCTGGAGTGCAGTGGCCGGATCTCAGCTCACTGCAAGCTCCGCCTCCTGGGTTCACGCCATTCTCCTGCCTCAGCCTCCCGAGTAGCTGGGACTACAGGCGCCCGCCACCTTGCCCGGTTAGTTTTTTGTATTTTTTTAGTAGAGACGGGGTTTCACCGTGTTAGCCAGGATGGTCTCGATCTCCTGACCTCATGATCCGCCCGTCTCGGCCTCCCAAAGTGCTGGGATTGCAGGCTTGGGAAAGGTTTTGCTGTTAAATTGCATTTTCTATTCTTTTACTTTACCATCCCCCCCCCCACCAATAAAAAAAGCAGCAATGCCTTCCTATGATGCATTGTCCCCAGGGGAAGGGTGGATACAACCTAGCAAAAAGCAATCATTATTTAGCTTTCAGCTTAAAAATATGAGTTTGTTTTTAGAGACAGGGTCTTACTCTGTCAACCAGGCTGGAATACAGTGATGTGATCAGAGCTTACTTCAGCTTCAAACTCCTGGATTCAAGCAATCCTCCCACTTCCACCTCCTGAGTAGCTAGGACCAGGAGCATGCACCATCACACCTGGCTAAATATAGATTTATATTTTGTGGAGATGAGATCTCACTATGTTGTCCAGGCTGGTCTTGAATTCCTGGCCTCAAACGATCCCCTCAAAGTGCAGGGATTACAAGTGTGACCCACTTTGCCCAGCCTCAAAATATGATTTTTGAACTCCTCAGCTACCGTATCAGTCTGAAAGCTGAACACTTTTGATTTTTGATTGAGAGATAATACGCATGCCTTAGAAAATCAAAGACTCAGAGCCTAGAAGATGGGAACACAGATTTTATTAAAAATCAGCTCTGGGCTGGGCGCGGTGGCTCACGCCTGTAATCCCAGCACTTTGGGAGGCCGAGGCCGGCGGATCACGAGGTCAGGAGATCGAGACCATCCTGGCTAACACAGTGAAACCCCGTCTCTACTAAAAATACAAAAAAATAGCCAGGTGTGGTGGCAGGTGCCTGTAGTCACAGCTACTCGGGAGGCTGAGGCAGGAGAATGGCCTGAACCCGGGAGGTGGAGCTTGCAGTGAGTCGAGATCGTGTCACTGCACTCCAGCCTGGGCGACAGAGCGAGACTTCGTCTCAAAAAACAAACAAACAAACAAACAAACAAAATCAGCTCTGTAATGTGGGTAAAAAATAGCAGTTCTTCCGGAGATGAATGGAATGAACTTGTTCGATTAAACAAGTTGGGAGTAAGTTAGGTGCCCAAGAAGCACCCTCCCACCCTCCAGAGAAACACACCTGGGCTTTGCATCCCAGGGGTTTAGCAAGCCTGTAGGAGAGACCCACATTGGGCATGGGGTGTCAGAGCAGTAGATGAACCGTGGTTTAAGGCATTGTCCAGGTAGATGGACCTGATGGCAGCGCCGTAGAGTCCTGCACCCCATGCAATGATGTGAAAAAACAGGTCAGAGTTTCTGAGCCCGGGGAGAAACTGGAGGCGTAAATGCTCAGAGGAAGGGTATAAGGAGGGGAAGGGAGCAGCCTGGATGAAGGTGAAGAACAAGTGGACCCAATGATTTCACCAGAGGCCATGTCACAGGCCTTGGATATCAGCAAGTGATGGCAGCCCTCAATACCTAAAACCAGGTGGCATGTCCTTTCCTCTTCAGAGGCCAGAAAGAATTGGAGAAAGACTCATGGTCCAGACACTCCATTCTTTAATGTCAAGATGTTACCAAAGTCTCCCAGAAACTTAGATTATATGCAGAGAGAAATCAGCCGAAAGGAAAACGGACAGGATCTTAAAATTGCCTGCATATTTACTCAAAAGGGACTGTTTCACTCCAGAAGGGATTCCTAGGTAGCCAGAATATGTGTTTTCTGTTATGTACAGCTACGTGGCTCAACGGTTAGTTGAGTTTTACTACAGAAAATAAAGAAAGCTACCTTTCCTACACATCTAAATTGTGGCTATCAATTTCATACCACCTTCACCAGGGAAATTGATGATTACAATGCAATGTGACATGTGGTAAATAAAGGAATCATTCGAAAGCAGTAGGAACTGAGAAAGGAAGCATCTCTCTCTCCTCAGGAAAAAAGAAAATAATTCAAATAGGAAATTATATTTGAGATGAGTTTTGAAGGATGAGAAAGTACTTGCTAAACAGACAAGTGAGGGAAAATTGTTCAAAGCAGAGAAAACAGCCTGAAGACACAGAGCCACAAAAGGGCAAGGTGTGTTTTGGGACATGGCAAGAAGTCAGGGTGAGTGGAACATGAGTTTTGCAGGGCAGAGTAGAGGAGGCCAGGGCCAGGCGTGGGGGCGTGCACCTGTAGTCCTAGCCCCTCGGGATGCTGAGGCAGGAAGATCGCTTGAGCCCAGGAGTTCAGGGCTGCAGTGAGCTGTGATCACGCCACTGCACTCCAGTCTGGGTAACAGAGCAAGATCCTATACCTACAAAAACTAGCCAGGCATGGTGGTGCTACGTGGGAGATGAGGGCAAGAGGATCTCTTGAGTCCCAAAGTTGGAGGCTGTGGTGAGCTAATGGCACCATTGCACTCCAGCCTGGATAACAGCGAGACCTTGTCTCTAAGTAAACAAAGGAAGCAATAAGAAAAATAATCAAAGTGTACATTGGATTTGGTTACAAGAAAATCATTAGTAACTCTACCAAAAGCATATTTTTAGGAGTGGTGGGGGCAGATGCCAGATTGGAGTGGGTTGAAGAATGAATAGGAGGTGAGAACTGAAGCCAGTAGAAGTAGGCAATTCAAGGAGATCGGTTGTGAAGGGGTAAGATTTCCATTTTGGACATATTGTGCTAGAGATGCCCTTGTGAAGTTAAAGTGTAGCTGTCCAGAAAGTAACAGATAGAAAACTATAGCTAGGGAACATGTCTTGGATGCAAAAATAGATTCGGTTTGCAACAATGTATAAGTGGTTGCTGAAACCTGGGATTAGATGATCTGCCCAAGGAACAATGTGAACAACAGCAGAAGACAGAAACAAAGGCAGAGCCTGGAAGATAAAAACATTTAAGGGGCGGCCAAAGGTAGCAGAGCCCTAAGAAGAGACTGATGACTAATTGTCAGAGATGTAGGAAGACAACCAGGGGAGCACATGCTGGAAGCTGAGAAAGAGGAGAGTTTCAAGAAGTGCAAAATGCTACTGATAAATCAGATGAAGATTTAAACTGAATCATTGGTTGGCTTTAATTTTTTTTTTTTTTTTTTTTGAGACAGGGTCTCACTCTGTTGCCTAGGCTGGCGTGCAGTGGTGCGATCTTGGCTTGCTGCAGCCTCTGCCTACTGGGTTCAAGTGATTCTCGTGCCTTGGCCTCCCAAGTAGCTGGCACTACAGGCATGTACCATCACGTCTGGCTAATTTTTGTATTTTCAGGACAGACAGGATTTCACCATGTTGGCCAGGCTAGTCTAGAACTCCTGACCTCAGCTGTAATCCCAAAGTGCTAGGATTACAGGCATGAGCCACCGTCCCTGGCCTACCTTTAACTTTTGAAGATCATTTAGGACTTTTGTTAGAGAAATTTCAGGAGGGTAGTGGATCAAAAGCCAGATCATAAAGGGTTTAATCAAACATTGAGAAGTTAGATAAACAAAGTTGATGAATATTGACTCCTATTGAAAGGAGCTTAGCAACATATATAACAAGAATCAATTAATATTCATTATATTATTATATTAATAATAGATCAATATGATCATATTAGTTAACATAAATTATATTAATGTGATATTACTTATATTAATCCAGATATATTTATAAATTATCAATTTCTATTTATGTCAATATTATAATTGATATAATCATATTATACATAATTATTACATAACCCATGCATTATATATTAGTGATATATACATAACATTCGCTATTTTAGATACATTGTAATGAATTATATATCAGTATAAAAGGCACAATTGATATATTAGTTAATATATATTTATACATTATTCTAATTATTCTAATAACTATATTGATTAATATACTTAACACTAACATTACCAAATTAGTAAGAAAAAGGAATATAACCCATTAAAAATGGCAAGGATAAGTGTATGTAGTTCACAGAAAAGGAAGTACTAAAAGGCCAATAATTATGTCAAAACAACATCAAACTTACAGTCAGGAAATGCAAACAAAACAAAAAGAGATCCATTTTTCCTCCAGAGACTGACGAAATTTGAGTTTACTAATATCAAGTGTGGTGACATCTAGGAAAAAAAATTTAGCTCCATTATTTTCTATAATGCTCTTTTTATCCTAGGGGAACTTCCCTTTTATCTGATAACTGCAGGGGCCTGGTATGGAATAAACTAAAATTAGTTCCATTTGGTAAACTAAATCCTAACTGATACTTTAAATACTCTCTTTAGATAACGCATGATATAATCAGAAGAGATCTGGATTAAGCCAGGCGTGGTGGCTCACGCCTGTGATCCCAACACTTTGGAAGGCCAAGGTGGGCAGATCACCTGAGGTCAGGAGTTTGAGACCAGCCTGGCCAACATGGTGAAACCCCATCTCTACTAAAATACAAAAATTAGCTGGGTGTCGTGGTGTGCACCTGTAATCCCAGCTACTTGGGAGGCTGAGGCAGGAGAATTGCTTGAACCCAAGAGGCAGAGGTTGCAGTGAGCTGAGATCACACCACTGCACTCCAGACTGAGCAATAGAGCAAGACTCCATCTCAAAAAAAAAAAAAAAAAAAAGAGATCTGGATTACCTGGTAGAACACAAAATGGATCTGTTACACTGAGGACATCTGCTGATTGGATAGGACAAGCAAGAGATGCTAACAGCAGGAGGCCTTGGCAGGACACAGGTGCTCCATAGGGCAGGAGATCATCTTTATGAATATTCATGGAACTGCCACTTAGGTAAAGATTTTGGGTGTCCAGATTAAAAGACAAATTGCTGCATCTTTCATCTCACAAGAAGAAAGTACTAGCCCTGAAACCCTCTTCCTATTCCACACCTGGGCACACCACTCCAGTTCACATACTGAGTTACCTGAAAGGCTGGCAGCTTTGAGTGAATCCTACAGGAAAAAGGGCTCTGCAGTGAGTCCAGGCTGCACTACAGGCAGTCCTGCCACTTAGCCCATTCAATATGGAAGACCCTGGAAAAGTCAGTGGTGGAAAGTTATGTCATGTGGAGCTTATGGCAAGCTCCAGAGGAAGAGTACTTTTGTCTTTCTAGAATAACTCCTGGTGTGCTACGGGCCCCAGTCGAGGCAGCGGTTTACCATGGAGCATTACATGGCCATGAACCCGAATCTGCTCATTATAAGCTGGGTTCTCCTTCTTTTTTTTTTTTTTTTTAGACGGAGTCTTTCTCTGTCACCCAGGCTGTGATCTTGGCTCACTGCAACCTCTGCCTCCCAGGTTCAGGTGGTTCTCATGCCTCAGCCTCCTGAGTAGCTGGGATTACAGATGCCCGCCACCATGCTCAGCTAAGTTTTATATTTTTAGTAGAGAAGGGATTTCACCATGTTGGCGAGGCTGGTCTTAAACTCCTGACCTCAAGTGATCTGCCCTGCTCAGCCTCCCAAAGTGCTGAGATTACAGCTGTGAGCCATCATGCCCAGCCTGAGCTGGGTTCTCTTGAATCCACCAATCATAGAGTCAGGGAGTCCCAGCAGCCGTCCATATGAAGACGGAAATGCGATGTCAGTGGCTGAGCCTGAGCAGTACAGTAAGATGCATGAGAAGCTAGCCCAGACTCCCCTTTTCTTTAGAGCTGTACCAGCATCTGCCCCTCCAACTCACACATTTGGCCATAGAGGGCAAAGGAAGACATTCTGAAAGAGGAGAAAAAACCTGAACTCAGTTTATGGATAGATTAGCTTAGATGGCTGTCTGGGTGCAAGTATAAAATGAATAGCAGATGCATTACAGTTAGACTCAGGGGGAACTTTAAAAGACAGTGCTGAGTAATCCCAGTACTTTGGGAGGCTGAGGCTGGAGAATCACTTGACTCCCGGAGTTCAAGGCTTCAGTGAGCTATGATTGCACCACTGTGCTCCAGTATGGGCAACAGAGTGAGACCCTGTGTCAAGAAAAACAAACAAAAAATGAAAAAGGTGTTGAGAGAAAAATCTTTCCAATGGGTAGAGTTTTGAGTATCACCTGATCATCCACTTTATGTAGAAAGAAAAGTAGCCCAAGGTGAGAATTCACAGGAGCTCGCGGGAATGGTGAATAGCCTGGTTGGTTTGCCAGCAGACTGAAATAGAAGGACTGAAAGATCGGAGGCATGGAGGTCTAGGGTAGAGGCATGTGAAATGACGTTCCCGGTGGGTATGACAATTTTTGTATGCATCTTTGCTGCTCCTCTTGTCATAGATGAGGGTCTGTCTGCCTAACCCTTAAATCTAGGCTGAGCCATGTGACTTTGGTCAATGGGGCTACAGACAAAGGATACAAGCATAGGCTTCAAAAGTGCCTGAACCTTGAGACTTGCCCTTCTTTGCTTCTAAGAACTCTTTGTCACTATGTAAAGAGCACAGCCTAGTCTCTTGGAGGATGTCAGCACATGGAGAGGGCCTCTGCCATCCTGGCTTTTCCAATGGAAACCTCAATACATGAGTGAGCCCCACTGGTACAACATGGAACAGAAGCAAGTCTTCCTAGCCATGGCCCATCCCAATCACCAGTCCATAGAATCAAGAGCAAATCAATGGTTGTTCAAAGCCATTATGTTTTGGGGTAGTTTATCATGCAGCAAAGGCAAACTGATAATGTAACTCTCTAGGCTTGGCTCTTAATATATCAATAGAATGTGAAAAAACTCTCTTGACAAAGACGGGCTTCAGAAATTTGCTTCTGATTCAGAAAAGTCAGGTGTGAGATTCAGAACCAATGAATCTTTCTTCCATCAGACCTGCTCTCCCTTTCCTAGGATATTAAGCCCCATGTATCAGCTTTAGGGATGGAAGTTTGCAAGGAAATATGGTTTAAGGAAGAAATTTAGGGAGAAACACATTTGCTTAATGTTTTTCAAAATATCATTATTCTCATTATTGAAATTGGCAGAAGGCCAGGGAAACAGGTACTCCTATACACAGCTGGTGGTAGAATAAATCATACAGACATTTTGGAAGGTGAATTGGCAGTATCAGCAACAATTGAGCGTGAACCTACTGCTTGTCCAAGTGATTCCATTTCTTTGTATCTGCTTTAGATGTAGAGGTCTGGACAGAGGTGTTATTTGCAACATTTTAATAGCAAAAAGTTGGAAAAAGGAAAATAGTAATGTAAATGATGATATGTCTATATTGTGGAACATTATGTTGCAATTAAGAGGAATGAGGTACCCCATAGAAAAGATATCCAAGATACATTTGGAAATGAATATATTAGCTGGGCACAGTGGCTCAAGCCTGTAGTTGCAGAACTTTGGGAGGCAGGTGGATCAGTAGTTCAAGATCAGACTGGCCAACATGGCAAAATGCTGTCTCTATTAAAAATACAAAAACTAGCCGGGCATGGTGGCACACGCCTCCCAGCTACTCTGGAGGCTGAGGCAGGAGAATTGCTTGAACCTGGGAGGCAGAGGTTACAGTGAGCCAAGATCACGCCACTGCACTCTAGCCTGGGTGATAGAGTGAGACTCCATTTCAAAAAAATAAATAAACTAATTAAATGAATATAGTTCCTAGTTAAGGACATGCTAACTTCTATTATAGGTAAACATCAAAATCTCAAGGGCTTAACAATGGAAGTTTATTTTTTACTCATAAAATACAGTCTGCAGTAAAGGAGAGGGTAGATCCATTCCTTGCAGTCACTTAGGGCCTTAGGCTGTCATCTTCCAGTCACATTTTCTAAGGTCTCCCTGGGCATCTGCCTCTGGCCAGCAGATGGAGAAGAATGGAAGAATTCCTTGAAGGAAATTGTTAGGGGCCAGTCCTAGAAGTGGCACTCATCATTTCTGCCTGTATTTCATTGGCCCAAATCAGTCACATGAACATGTCTAAATTTCAGGGTAGCTAGGAAATGTAGTCTAATTGTAAACAAGCCAAAAGAGAAATTAATTTGATGAACAGCCACAAACACTGTTAGAACCTATTGCCACACATATACTGCAGGTTTCCACTGATACATACACGCATACCTGAGAGATACTGCAGATGAGTTTCCCAACCACTGTAATTAACAAGCAAATATCACAATAAAGTGAATCACATGAATTTGTTGGTTTCTTAGTGCATATAAAAGCTATGCTTACACTATACTGTAGTCTGCTAAAAGTGCAATAGTATTATGTCTAAAAAATGGTACACACTTTAATTAAAAATACTTTATTGCTAAAAATATGCCAGTGATATCCGAGACTTCAGTAAACTGTAATCTTTTTGCTGGTGGAGGGTCTTACCAGGATGCTGATGGCTTCTGACTGATCAGGGTGGTGGTTGTTGAAAGTTTAGGTGACTGTAGTAGTTTCTTAAAATAAAACAACAATAAAGTTTGCCACATTGATGGACTCTTCCTTTCATGAAAGATTTCTCTGTAGCATGTGATGCTGTTTGACAGGATTTTACTCAGAGTAGAACTTCTTTTTAAAATTGGAGTCAAGGCATCCCATTACCTGACTTCAAATTAACAAAAACAGCCTGGTACTGGAATAAAAGTAGACATATAGAACAGTGGAATAGAATAGAGAACCCAGAAATAAAGGCATCTCTCTGTAGCCAACTGATCTTCAACAAAGTCAACAAAAATATACACTACGGAAATGACACCCTATTGAATAAATGGTGCCAGGAAATTGGACAGCCACATGCGGAAGAATGAAACTGGGCCTCTACCTCTTAATGTATATAAAAATTCACTTAAGATAGGCTAAAGACCTAAATCAAGTTTGTTTAACCCCTAGCCTGTGGGCTTCATGTGGCCCAGCATGCTTTAAATATGGCCCAGCACAAATTTGTAACCTTTCTTAAAACATTATAAGAGTATTTTTTTTAGATTTTTAAAAAAATTTTTAAATTTTTTTTAGCTCATCAGCTATCATTAATGTGAATGTATTTTATGTGTGGCCCAAGACAATTCTTCCAATGTGACCCAGGGAAACCAAAAGATTGGACACCCGTGACCTAAATGTAAAACCTGAAACTATGAAAATCCTAGAAGAAAACTTAAGAAAGACTCTCCTGAACACTGGCCTGGGCAAAGAGTTTCTGATCAAGCCTTCAAAAGCAAATGCAACAAAAACAAAAATAGACAAATGAAACTTAACCTAAAGAGCTTCTGCAAAAGAAACAACAGCGTAAACAGACGACCTACAGAATGGGAGAAAATATTTGCAAACTATGCATCTGAGAAAGAATCTACAAGAAATTCTGCTCAACAAGAAAAAAGTAAATAACTCCATTAAAAAAGTGGGCAAAGGACATGAACAGACATTTTTTCAAAAGACATACAAGTGGCCAATGAATATATGAAAAAATGCTCAGGATAACTAATCATCAGAGAAATGCAAATTAAAAACATAGTGAGATATCATCCTACACTAGTCATAATGGTTATTGTTAAAAAGTCTAAAAACAAGCCAGGAACAGTGACTCCTGCCTGTAATCCCAGCATTTTGGGAGGCCGAAGCAGCAGGATTGCTCTTGAGGCCAGGAGTTTGAGACCAGCCTGACCAACATAGCGAGACCCTGTCTGTACAAAAATAAAAAAAGTAGCTGGAAGTGATGGTGTACTGGAGAGGCCAAGGCAGGATTGCTTGAGCCCAGGAGTTCAAGGCTGCAGTGAGTTTTAATGGCACCATTGCACTCCAGCCTGGGTGATAGAGGGAGACCTTATTTCCTTAAAAAAGAAAAAAAAAAAAGGCTAAAAACAACAGATGTTGGCGAGGATGTGGAGGAGGGGGAACACTTACACACTGTTGGTGGGAATGTAAATTAGAATGACTACTATGGAAGGCAGCATGGTAATTTCTCAGCAAAGTAAAAATGGAACTACTATTTGATCCAGCAATCCCACTTCTGGGTATCTATCCAAAGGAAAAGAAATTATTGTATAAAAAGACACCTACCCTCATATGTTTATTGCAGTACTGTTCACAACAGCAAAGATATGGAATCAACATACGTGTCCATCAACGGTGGATTGGATAAAGAGAATGTGGTATGCAGACACTATGGAATACTACTCAGTCATAGAAAAGAATAAAATCATGTCTTTTGTGGAACATGTATGGAACTGGAGGCCATTATCCTAAGTAACATCAGTCAGAAACAGAAAGTCAAATACTGTCTGTCACTTACAAGCGGCGGCTGAACAATGGGTATCCATGGACGCGCAGAGGGGAAAAATGTACATTGGAGGCTACAAAGGTGGAAGGATGGGTAGGGAGAGGGTTGGAAACTACCTATTGGGTATAGTGTTCACTATTCATGTGATGGGTTCACTAAGAGCCGGACATACCTTCCTCAGTAAGCTTAATCATTTCTAGTTTTTGGTTTCAAGTGAAGGACATACAACTCTTCCTTTTACTTGCACACACAGAAGCTATTGTAGGGTTATTAATAAGCATAATTTCTTTTTTCTTTTTTCTTTTTTTTTTGAGACGGAGTCTCGCTCTGTCACCCAGGCTGGAGTGCAGCGGCGCCATCTTGGCTCACTGAAAGCTCCGCCTCCCGGGTTCACGCCATTCTCCTGCCTCACTCAACCTCCCGAGTAGCTGGGACTACAGGCGCCCGCCACCAGGGCATAATTTCAATATTGTTGTGTCTCAGGGAATAGGGAGGCCAGGAGAGGGAGAGAGGTTGGGGAGGTACTGGTCAGTGGAGCAGTCAGAGCACACACAATTATTAAGTTCGCCGTCTTATATGGTCATGATTCCTGGCCTCTCAAAACAATTAGAATAGTAACATTAAAAATTGCTGATCCTAGACCACCATAACAGATGTAATTATAATAAAAAAAAAAAGGGAAAGACTGTGAGAATTACCAAAATGGGACACAGAGACACAGAGTGAACACTTGCTGTTTGGAAAAACGGCTCGATAGACTTGCTCAATGCAGGGTTGCCGCAAACCTGCAGTTTATTGGAAAAGAAAATATCTGTGAAGCACAATAAAATGCAATAAAACGAAGTATGCCTGTATCGTCAAAAATCTTGTGCATTCTTTCCTTGTGCCTTCTGTCTTCTCTACGGTTAGTGTCTGTACTTGACCTCCAAAGTTGGTTGGGATCTGACTTTAGTCTGGAGGTCTTGAGAGGTGGAAGGGTGGGTCTCAAGGCTAGTGTGGCATCTCCTTGTGTAAAAACTATGTCAGGTCTAGGTGTGGTGGCTCACGCCTGTAATCCTAGCACTTTGGGAGGCCGAGGTGGGCTGATCACTTGAGGTCAGGAGTTTGAGACCAGCCTGGTCAACATGACCAAACCTCATGTCTACTAAAACTACAAAAATTAGCCGGCGTGGTGGCAGGCGCCTGTAATCCCAGCTACTGGTGAAGCTGAGGCAGGAGAATCGCTTGAACCTAGGAGGCGGAGGTTGCAGTGAACTGAGATCGTAACACTGCACTCCAGTCTGGGCGACAGAGCAGGACTCCATCTCAAAAAATAAAATAAAATAAAATTAAAATAAAAACTATGTCATATTAGGACACTACAAGGGTCTTCGAGCAAGAGGGAGCTTCTCTTCAGACGAGGAAAGTGAGGTTCCTCCTATTCTAACTCACTGTAATCACTAGAATGCCGTACTTTCTAAATCAGTCCCTAACTCTAGCATAAAAAGACCTACAGAAGCAGTGAATTCACCTTAGGTTGTAATTTTGCAACCCCTAGGATCAAACCTTGGATCTGGTTTTTACATGTGCTAGCCTAACAGCCACAGGAGACCAGATGCTCCTTTAGGGCAGTCATAGATGCTCTCTGGTCCTGTGTCCAAGAAGTCAGCTGACAATGTCAAGTGCTGACCTCGGTGTTTCCTTTTTTTTTTTTTTTTCTTTTTTTGAGACAGAGTCTTGCTCTGTCACCCAGGCTAGAGTGCAGTGGCATGATCTTGGCTCACTGCAACCTCCGCCTCCTGGGTTCAAGTGATTCTCCTGCCTCAGCCTCCCGGGTAGGTGGTATTACAGGCACGTGCCACCCCGTCCAGCTAATTTTTGTATTTTTAGTAGAGACGGGGTTTCATCATCTTGGCCAGGCTAGTCTGGAACTCCTGACCTTGTGATCCACCTGCCTCTGCCTCCCAAAGTACTGGGATTACAGGTATGAGCCACTGAGCCCGGCCTCCTTTCTTTTATTTTGCAGGGCGATCAAAGCAACCAACCCACACACCATGCTTTTAGTCTATCATAACATTATATTGCAGCAGCCACTTGGTCTCTCAAAGTCCTTTAATTTGCTTTTTTGTTTGTTTGTTTGTTTCTTGAGACAGAGCCTTGTTCTGTTGCCCAGGCTGGAATGCAGTGGTACGATCTTGGCTCACTGTAACCTCTGCCTCCCAGGTTCAAGCGATTCTCCTGCCTCAGCCTCCCGAGTAGCTGGGACTATGGGCGCCTACCACCATACCTGGCTAATTTTTGTATGTTAGTAGAGATGGAGTTTCACCATGATGGCCAGGCTGGTCTCGAACTCCTGACCTCAAGTGATTCGCCCTCCTCAGCCTCCCAAATTGCCGGGATTACAGGCATGAGCCACCGGGCCCGGCCTTAATTTGTTCTTAATTCCAAGCAACTTCAGGTAATAATGTAAAAAGTGCTTCGCCAGGTGCCATGGCTCACGCCTGTAATTCCAGCACTTTGGGAGGCTGAGATGGGTGGATCACGAGGTCAGGGGTTCGAGACCAGCCTGATCAACATGGTGAGACCCTGTCTCTACTAAAAATACAAAAATTAGTTGGGCTTGGTGGCAGGTGCCTGTAATCCCAGCTACTCAGGAGACTGAGGCAGGAGAATTGCTTGAACCCAGGAGGCAGAGGTTGCAGTGAGCCGAGATCGCGCCACTGCACTTCAGCCTGGGTGAGACTCCATCTCAAAGCCATGGACTTGGACATTCTGTTTTCCACAGTAGGAAGGCCATTGCAGCCTGCAAATCTACTCAGATCAAACACCTGATCCTAGATCCCCATTCTCTGTGGGTCTCCTTTCTGAAACCATTTCTGGAAAAAAGTACTCTAGCATTCAGGGTTCAGTCAGGAAAATAGAAATCATTCTGGTTATTCAAACTGGAAAAATTTTAATTCAGGGGATAAGGGGGCTCACAAAACTGTTTCTTGAAAAGACTAGAGAAGCAAAAATCAGGAAAGGCAGTATTAGCACTTGGAATCACAGGGAATTGCCAGAGATGATCCTAGCCACCTGCAGCACCCAACTGGGTGATTCACAGGAGGGTGCCCCCAAGCCACAGCTGCCATCTACAGAAGCCTGCTAACCTGCCCCTGTTCCTACAGCAGTAATGGCCTGTTCTTCTCTTCCACCTTCCAAATCTCAAGCAAAGTTCTTGCATTAAAGGAAGTAAAATCAGAAGCATGCTGGCGAGGGAGCCTGGTCAGTACTCTTTCCAGACTTCCAGCCCTTGCAATTCAGGGAAGAGCAAAAAAAGGGCTGGGATAGTCCTGAGATAACAACAGTCAACTTGTGAAAAAAAAATTTCAAACGATACACAGAGAATGCCATTTATGGGTGAATAAACCACACACACACATGCACACATCTCCATTATATAGGTGAATAAATATACAGAAAAAGGTCTAGAAGGAAATTCAGACTGATTGATAGTGGTTACTGTGTTGCTGGTTGCTGTAAGGAGTAATTATGGGCAGATCTGAGCTTTCTTCAAATTTTTTGAAATTTTTAACAATGAGATTATGTTAAGACAAATGAAATAAATTAGGTGTCAAAAGGATGGAAGAATGTACGGTTATAATTTGAGAGAGACTGTATTAAGAAAACTTTCCCTAGTCTTTTAAAAAATATTTTATATTTCAGCAGTTCAACATGGATAAGCTTTTTAAAAAATAGCTTTTATTTTTCAGAGCAGTTCTAGATTCACAGCAAAATTGAGGGGAAGGTCCAGAGATTTTCCATATGCCAACTACCTGCCCCATGGCTATATGCATAGCCTCCCCCATCATCAACATCCTCTCTCATAGTGGTACGTTTGCTACAATGAACAAACCTACATTGACACGTCATTGTCACGCAGGGTCCATAGTTTATATTAGGGTCCATTCTTGGTGTTGTACATTCAGTGGGATTGCATACATCCATAGTGAAATATATCCACCATTATAGTGTCATACGGAGCAATTTCACTGCCCTAAAAATCCTCTGTGCCCCACCCACTCCTCCTTCCCCTCCAACATAATCCTAGCAACCAACAGGTCTTTTTATTGTCTCCATAGTTTTGCCTTTTCCAGAATGTCATAGAGTTGGAATCACATAGTATGTAGTCTTTCATATTGGCTTCTTTCACTCAGTAATATGCTTCTAGGGTTCCTCCATGTCTTTTCATGGCTTGGTAGCTCTTTTTTTTCCGGAACCAAATAAGATTCCATTTTCTGGATATACCACAGTTCATCCATTCACCCACCAAAGGACATCTTGGTGGGAGTTATGAATAAAGCCGCTGTAAACATTTGTGTACAGGTTTTTGTGTGGATATGTTTTCAACTCCTTCGGGTAAAGACCAAGGAGCACGGGTGCTGGATGTATAATAAGAGCACGTTTAGTTTTGTGAGAAACTGCCAACCTGTCTTCTGAACTGTTTGTCATTTTGCATTCCCAGCAATGCAGGAGAGTTCCTGTTGCTCCACATCCTCACCAGCATTTGGTGTTGTCAGTGTTCTAGATTTTGGCCATTCTAATAGGTGTGTTGTAGTAGCTCATTATTGTTTTGATTTGCATTTCCCTGATCATATATGATGTGGAGCATCTTTTCATATGTTTATTTTCCATTTACATATCTTCTTTGGTGAAGTGTCTGTTAAGGTCTTTGGCCCATTTTAAAAATATTTTTTAAACATGTATTTATATTTTACTTTATTATATTTTTATTTTTAGGGATAGATTCTTGCTATGCTTTTCAGGTTGGTCTCAAACACTTAGCCTCAAGTGATCCTCCTGCTCAGCTTCCTGAGTAGCTGAGACTATAGGAGCGTGCCACCATGTCTGGCTCTTTGGCCCATTTAAAAATCCTGTTTGTGGCCCAGTGCGGTGGCTCAAGCCTGTAATCCCAGCACTTTGGGAGGCCGAGACGGGCGGATCACAAGGTCAGGAGATCGAGACCATCCTGGTGAACACGGTGAAACTCCCTCTCTACTAAGAAATACAAAAACCTAGCTGGGCAAGGTGGCGGGCGCCTGTAGTCCCAGCTACTCAGGAGGCTGAGGCAGGAGAATGGCGTAAACCTGGGAAGTGGAGCTTGCAGTGAGCTGAGATCCAGCCACTGCACTCCAGCCTGGGCGACAGAGTGAGACTCCATCTCCAAAAAAAAAAAAAAAAAAATCCTGTTTGTGTTTCTTGTTGCTGAGGTTAACAACTCTTTGTGTATTTTAGATAATAGTCTTTTATCTGAAATGTCTTTTGCATATATTTTCTTCCAATCTGTGGCCAGTCTTTTTATCCTCTTGACAGTAGACATTTTCTCTCTCTTTTATTTTTTGAGACAGAGTTTTGCTCTTGTTGCCCAGGCTGGAGTGCAATGGCACAATCTCGGCTCACTGCAACCTCCACCTCCTGAGTTTGAGGTAGTCTCCTGCCTCAGCCTCCCAAGTAGCTGGGATTACAGGCACGCACCACCATGCCCAGCTAAGTTTTTGTAGTTTTAGTAGAGATGGGGTTTCTCCATGTTGGTCAGGCTGGTCTCAAACTCCTGACCTCAGGTGATCCGCCCGCCTCAGTCTCCCAAAGTGCTAGGATTACAGGCGTGAGCCACCGTGCCTGGCCCTAGACATTCTCTTTGACAAAATAGCTAAGGCAATACAATGGAGAAAGATAGTCTTTTAAACAAGGAATGTTGAAACATTCTTTGTTATACAGAAAATGAATCTAGACACAGACCTTACACCCTTCACAAAAATAACTCAAAAAGAGTCACAGACCTAAATGTAAAACATAAAACTGTAAAGCTCTTAGAAGATAACACAGGGTAATATCTAGACGACTCTAGACATTATAGATACAACACCAAAAGGTACGGTCCATGTAAAAAAGAATTAATAAGCTAGACCCCATTAACATTAAAATGTTCCACTCTTTATTCCTATTTTTTTTAGAGATGGGGTCTCACTATGCTGCCCAGGCTTGTCTCAACCTCCTGGGCTCAAGTGATCCTCTTGCCTTGGCCTCTTGAGTAGTTGAGATTACAGGTGAGAAACACTATGCCCAGCTATTTTTTTTTTTAAAGGATGCAGTCTAATGCATTTTTATAGACTAAGGGAAGGAGCCAAAGATTCTGAAGAAGTTGGATGTAAAAAGACCTGAAAACTGGTAGAGCAAGATCTTGGAGGAGTCCAGAGAGGATGGGTTCTAGTTAAAGTGGAGATCTCAGCCATGGAGACTGAAGATACAGAGGTGAGAGCAGGTGCCAGTGCAGGTGAACTCGAAAAAAAGAGTAAGACAGATAAAAAGACATGCCAATAATTTCTCAATAGAGCATAAGACAAGGCCTCCACATGAGAGTAAATAAATGAGGAAAGTGGGAAGTGATGACCACTGTGATTATTTGGAGTGGTTGCGTCATCTGACCCAGAATCTGCTGAGGTTGCTTAAGGATGCTTCCCGGTGTGCCGATCCCAAGTCACTGAGTGGAGTATTTTAGAGCTGAGTTTCTGTCCTGGTATTTCTGAGAATGAGTAACATCTCCCATGACATCATTTAGAGCAGGGTTTCTCAGTGTCGGTATTATTAACATTTGGGGCCAGATAATTATTTGGGAAAGGGAGAGGGGCTATCCCATGCACGGTAGCATGTTTAGCAGCATCCCTGGCCTCTACCTGCTAGACGCTAGTGGCACCCCTGCCACACACACTTGTTATAACACCCCCAGATATCTTCAGACATCTCCAAATATCCCTTGGGGGAAGAAGCAAAATCTTCTCTGGGTGAGAACCACCAATGTATTTATTTATTTATTGAGATGGAGTCTCAGTCTGTCATCCAGGCTGGAGTGCAGTGGCATGATCTCGGCTCACAGCAGCCTCTACCTCCTGGGTTCAAGTGATTTTCTTGTCTCAGCCTCCCATGTAGCTGGGATTACAGGCGCCTGCCACCATGCCTGGCTAATTTTTAATATTTTTAGTACAGATGGGTTTCGCCATGTTGGCCAGATTGGTCTTGAACTCCTGACCTCAGATGATCCGCCCGCCCCAGCCTCCCAATGTGCTGGGATTACAGGCGTGAGGCACCAAGCCCATGCAAGAACCACCGATTTTGAGCTAAGCGTTAGCGACGGCATGCCAGGGCTACTTCTCAGGAATGCGCAAGCTGCTCTGATTCCTGGGAATGGTCTGCCTTGCCTGTCTCTGGGAAGGGTGGGGAAGCCTTTGGCATTTGAGCAAGGTATTCACAGAGATGCTTCACCTAGACTCTTAGTACTGTTTGTACTAAACGTGCCAGCAATGGAAGTGTCTTCATGGCCGATCAGTCAATTCTTCTCTTACGTAACTTCTCACTAGCACCACCTTGCGGAAAAGAACACAATTTCTCCCCCTGGATATGGGGCCCCTGCAATTCAAAGCCAAATGCCCCCTCTTCTTCTTCGGATTTCTTTCCCAGCATTCTGTCTTTTACTATATCAAAGAATATACCCAGGACTCTCTGAGTATCAACTCCACAGAATTAAATGAAAGGTATGCATCATAATTTTCATCAGATCAAGTCAACGAAACATCCTCCCTTCTCTTCTAGGATCTTCCTATTCTTTTCTTCTTATTTATGGAGAATTTACTGATATTCACTGCTTTCTAGGCATTATGCCAGGGGCTGGATACTCCAAGAGAAAACATGTGTGCTCCCTGCTGTCAAGGAGCTTACATCAAATAAATCAAGTAAACAGTCTAATAAAGAGTGCTAAATATTAATAGACCTATGTACTCAGTATTTTGAAAGCACAGCAGAAATAGAATGCCTGGAGGGGAGGAGCAGTCACAGGTCAGGGAGGCATCTCAGGGGCAGGGATATTTTGGTTAACTCTTAAAGGATGCTCAGGAGCTCAGAGAGCCAGCCCAAGGACAGCATTTCAGGCAGGAGAATGGATTACACAAAGACCGAGAGGCATGACCACGAGTTGTGTTTGGAAGCCTTTGAAAAAGTAGCTGTGGGCTGGGCGCGGTGGCTCACGTCTGTAATCCCAGCATTTTGGGAGGCTGAGGTGGGTGAATCACCAGGTCAGGAGATCGAGATCATCCTGGTTAACATGGTGAAACCCCATCTCTAATAAAAATACAAAAAAATACACACACACACACACACACACACCAAAAAACAAAACAGGCGTGGTGGTGGGCGCCTGTAGTCCCAGCTACTTGGGAGGCTGGGACAGGAGAATGGCGTGAACCCTGGAGGCAGAGCTTGAAGTGGGCCGAGATGGCGCCACTGCACTCCAGCCTGGGTGACAGAGACTCTGTCTCAAAAAAAAAAAAAAAAAAAAGAAAGAAAAGAAAAGAAAAAGTAGCTGTGGGTCAGATGTAGTGGCTCATGCCTGTAATCCCAGCACTTTAGGAGGCTGAGGAGGGAGGATCGTTTGAAGCCAGGTGTTCAAGACCAGCCTGGGCGACATAGTGAGACTCTGTTTTAACAAAATAATTTTAAAAATAGCCAGGTGTGGAGACATGTACCTGTAGCCCCAGCTACTCAGGAGGCTGAGGTGGGAGGATGGCTTGAGCCTGGGAGTTCAAGGCTGCAGTGAGCTATGACTGAGCCATTGCACTCCAGCCTGGACTACATTGAGACCCTGCCTCTGAAAAAGGAAAAGAAAAGAAAACGTAGGTGTGGCTGCAGTGCAGCGAGTGGAGAGAGAAAATAAACTGGGAGCAAATGATGAAGGCCCTCGCAAGCTGTTTTTAGGCATGGAAGTTTTCCAATGACTGGATCCTGCGTGACTCTGATCTCTTGGGTGGTTCACCCCCCCCACTTCCTCCTCTCTCTCTCTCTCTTTTTTTTTTTTTTTTATTTGAGACGGAGTCTCCCTCTGATGCCCAGGCTGGAGTGCAGTTGTTTGGTATTGGCTCACAGCAACTTCCACTTCCCAGGTTCAAGCGATTCTCACGCCTCAGCCTCCTGAGTAGCTGGGATTACAGGTGTGTGTGAACAAGCTCAGCTAACTTTTTAAAAATTTTTTTCTTTTTTTTTCTTTTTGGTAGAGATGGGGTTTTGCCATGTTGGCCAGGCTGGTCTTGAACTCCTGACCTCAAGTGATCTGCCTGCCTCGGCCTCCCAAAGTGCTGGGATTACAGGTGTAAGCCACCACACCCAGCTCCTCCTCTCTTTTAGTCCAAGATCTAACATTTTGGATTCAGGCAAATATAATTTAGCCATCATCTGAAGTCTTCCCAGAGAAATCACTTCATAATCGTATTCATTCATTCATTCATTCATTCATTCATTCATTCATTCTTATGTTTTCTTCTTTGCAAAGCAGACCCCATAATTTCTATCACTCCACGTCCTGGGCTCTTCCCAACTCTCCTTATTTCCTACTTTCTGTTTTGCAGAATCCACCGGCTCCCACAACTGCTAGTTTTTGTCCAAATTCATTTCCCTCTCCCCATCAAAATAACCAGGAAGACACTCTTGCTCCTCCTGGGAGATCATATTCAGATGGCATTAAATAGCCGAGCCCAATTTCTGGGCATGATTCTTTAAGAAGAATTTGCATATCTGACATTTAATAAGATGAATTCTCCTTGCACCAACCACATTGGGCATAAAAATGTACACAGTAATTTTTCGAGGTGTTTTTCTCCTTGGAGAAGGTAGCTGTCAAGGTGGGTGATGCTCTGGGCAGGAAGCAGCGTCTCTCACTAACAGGTTCTGACAGGTATATAGAAAAGCCTGCAAGTACCTCTGAAGAGAGAATAGATTCTTAAGCATTTACCAGGGAGAGTCTTAAGAGTTGTTTTATAGCAGTTAGCTGAGAGCAAGATGCTGGAGGAGGTGGGCAGGTTTGGAGATGCCAGAGTGCAGAGAGACAGAGACAGACAGAGAGACAGAGACAGACAGAGAGAGGGAGAGAAAGAAGGAGACTGAGAGAGAAACAGAGAGACAAAAAAAGGGAGAGAAAAAGGAGAGGGACAGACAGAGACATAAAGAAACAGACAGAGAGAAAGAGAAACAGAGAGGGAGAGAAATAGAAGTAGAGAGAGAGACAAAGAGAAAGGGAGAGACACACAGAGAGAGACAGAGTAAGAGATGAAAGAGACAAGAGACATCAACAGAAAGTGAGAGAGAAAGAGAAGAGACAGAGAAAGAGAAAGAGGAGACACACACACATAGACGGAGACAGAAACAGTGTGAAAGAAACAGAGATAAAGAGAAGGAGAGAAAAAGGAGAGAGAGACAGAGAGAAAGAGACAGAGAGAAACAGGGAGAGAAAGAAAGGGAGAGAGAGACAAACAGAGAAAGAGACAGGGAGAGAGAGACAGAGAAAGAGAGAGAGAGAGAGAGAGAGAGAGAGAAAGAAGGCCATGAAGGCCAACTTTCCCCACATCATAATCAACCCAGACATGGCTGTTTCCCTAAGAGCACCCATGTGTGAGTAAGAGATGAAGCTGGCTGGGCTTCCTGGTCCAGTGGGGACTTGGAGAACTTTTCTGTCTAGCTAAAGGATTGTAAATGCACCAATCAGCACTCCATGTCTAGTTAAAGGTTTGTAAATGCACCAATCAGCACTCTGTAAAAATGAACCAATCAGCGGGATGTGGGTGGGGCCAAATAAGGGAATAAAAGCAGGCCACCCGAGCCAGCAGTGGCTACCGCTCTCGTTCTCCTACACGATGCGGCAACTTTGTTCTTTGGCTCTTCACAGTGACTCTTGCTTCTGTTCGCTCTTTGGGTTCACTCTACCTTTAACACACTGGGAGGAACAAGCAACTCTGGAGGTGCCGGGTTTAAGAATCGTAACACTCACCACGAAGGTCTGTGGCTTCACTCCCGAAGTCAGCGGGACCACGAACCCACGGAAGGAAGAAATTCCGGACACATCTGAACATCTGAAGAAACAAACTCCAGACACACCATCTTTAAGAACTGTAACACTCGCTGTGCGGGTCCTCAGTTTCATTCTTGAAGTTAGGGAGACCAAGAACCCACCAGAAGGAATAAATTCCAGACACATGAGGACTGTGTTTTCAGAGTTCATGTCTACAGCTCATTGTGGGGGCAGTTTCTTTGATCGTGTGGAGCTGGACGCCAGGAGCAGGACACACCGTGTTCTTTCCTGAGTATGAAGCCAGCTCTTGGACTTGTTTTGTTGCACCTGCCACTAGGCGTTGATGATGATCTTCCTTTCCTCCGGGAGAGTAAGAAGGAGAGGACGCAGTCCAAGTGGTTTCCCTTCTTAAAAAAACAACAAAACAAAACAACACTAATGTGGGACCAGGCACAGATCCAAATTCTCGTTTTGAACCCTGTCCAGGAAGCCCTTCTCGTGCATCTTCAGTATCATATAGATACACCTGCGCCGGGCGTGGTGGCTCACACCTGTAATCCCAGCACTTTGGAAGGCTGAGGCAGGTGGGTCACTTGAGGTCAGGAGTTCCAGACTAGCCTGGCCAACAGGGTGAAAATATAGGCCGGGTGCAGTGGCTCACGCATGTAATCCCAGCACTTTGGGAGGCCAAGGCGGGCAGATCTTTTGAGGTCAGGAGTTTGAGACCAGCCTGGCCAACATAGTGAAAACCTGTCTCTACTAAAAGTACAAAAAAAAAAAAAAAAAAAAAAAAAAAAAAAAAAAAAAAAAAAAAAAATTAGCTGGGCCATGCAGTGCACACTTGTAATCCTAGTTATTCAGGAGACTGAGGCACGAGAATCACTTGAACCTGGGTGTCAGAAGTTGTAGTGAGCTGAAACTGAGCCACTGCACTCCAGCTTGGGTGACAAAGCCAAAAAAAAAAAAAAAAAAAAAAAAAGAAGAAAAGAAAAAAAAGAAAGAAAACATGGAATTGAGGTTTAAAGCATCACATAATATCCAGAAGTCCAAGAAAAATGATAGATGTGTTTGTCTGCAAAACATCTTTAATACAGAAAAAAAACCCATAAAAGTTTAAAATAGGAAAATGAGAAAAAAATCTGCAACAGATATGAGAGACAATGGGTGATTATCTTTTCTATACAAAGAGCATTTACAAAATAATAAGACAGACAAGAGAAACATGGGCAAAAGACATGAATAGGAAATTTACCAATAAGATATGAGACTATATTCAATCTCCCTGAAAAGCAAAGAAATGCAAATAAATCAGAAGAGCATTTCCCATATCAGATTTGCCATGATAAATACTTTGGATAAAACTCATTGTTGGCAAATATATGGTAAAATGAACAGTACCATAAAATATTGGTGATACTACACATTGTTATACTTTTATAGGGTAGTTTGGCAATATTTATCAAAATATAATATATGCATATCATTCTCACTTTTAGGAATTTATCCCTAGAAGATAACTCCACCATTACGCAAAGATGATTGTACAAGAATGTTCAGAACAGTGTTTGCTTGTAATAACTTAAAAAAAAGAAAAAGCAGTTTTTGCCAGGTGCAGTGGCTCATGCTTGTAATCCCAGCACTTTGGGAGCCTGAGGCAGGCAGATCACTTGAGGTCAGGAGTTCGAGAACAGTGTGGCCAACATGGCAAAACTCCGTCTCTATTAAAAATACAAAAATTAGCCAGGCGTCACTGCGGGTGCCTGTAGTCCCAGCTACTTGGGAGGCTGAGGCAGGAGAATCGCTTGAACCTGGGAGGTGGAGTTGGTGGTGAGCAGAGCACTCAGCATCGGGGACGGAGCAAGACTGCATCTCAAAACAAAAACAAAAACAAAAACAAAAACAAAAAAACAAAAAAAAGGCTGGGTGCGGTGGTTCACAGGTTCACGCCTGGGTGCGATGGTTCATCCCAGCACTTTGGGAGGCCGAGACGAGCAGATCAGGATGTCAAGAGATGGAGACCATCCTGGCTAACACGGTGAAACCCCGTCTCTACTAAAAATACAAAAAAATTAGTTGGGCTTGGTGGCGGGCGCCTGTAGTCCCAGTTACTTGGGAGGCTGAGGCAGGAGAATGGTGTGAACCCGGGAGGTGGAGCTTGCAGTGAGCCGCCGTCGTGCCACTACACTCCAGCCTGGGCAACAGGGCGAGACTTTGTCTCAAAAAAAAAAAAAAAAAAAAGGAAAAGCAAAAAAGCGTATTGTACTTACATTTTAAAAAGAAGCTATTTCAAAGAAAACTTTTTTAATTTTGAAAAATAAAAACAGCCGGGCGCGGTGGCTCAAGCCTGTAATCCCAGCACTTTGGGAGGCCGAGACGGGCGGATCACGAGGTCAGGAGATCGAGACCATCCTGGCTAACATGGTGAAACCCCGTCTCTACTAAAAATACAAAAAACTAGCCGGGCGTGGTGGCGGGCGCCTGTAGTCCCAGCTACTCGGAGGCTGAGGCAGGAGAATGGCGTGAACCTGGGAGGCGGAGCTTGCAGTGAGCCGAGATCGCGCCACTGCACTCCAGCCTGGGTGACACAGCGCGAGACTCCGTCTCAAAAAAAAAAAAAAAAAAAAAAAAAAGAAAAATAAAAACAAAACATGTACTGGTTGAGATCAGTTTTCTGGACAACCGGCCCACTCTCCAGAGGCCAGAGAGCTGCGATGCTTCCAAAGCAGAAATGCCCCGTGAGTGACGAGGGTTAGTCTCAGAAAGCACGAAGCCTCATCAGAATAAGCTGTATTCACAGGAAATAAAAGGTAAATTACTGAAGTGTAAAATGATTCAATTGAGTTTTACTTTGTTTTTAAGAAGAGCATATTCATTGAGACCAGCCTGGGTGACAGAGCAGGACCCTGTGTCCAAAAAAAAAAAAAAAAAAAAAAAAGCCAGGTATAGTGGCACATGTCTGTTGTCCCAGCTATTCAGGAGGCTGAGATGGGAGGACTGTTTGAGCCCGGGACTTCAAGTCTGCAGTGAACAAGGATTGCACTGTTGCACTCCAGCCTACGTGACATAGTAAGACTCTGTCTCAAAAAAAAAAAAAAGCATATTCATAGAATGGAAATTGTTGCACAGTCTTCATAGGGGATCCCCAAAAGTAAATGGTTGGTAGAGTTTAATCTGATACTTTCTGTATTATTTGGGGTAACTTAACTGCTATAACAAACATTCTTGAAATATGCATGACTACATACAACAGAATTAGTTCCCTCTCACATTGCTGTCCATTGGGAGTGAGGGGTGGGTCCCCACAAACTCATCAAGGAGCCAGGCTTTCCAAAACTGGTTCCACTATGGGATCTCTGTGTCTCATCAGTGGACAAGGAAGAGAGAGAGAGAGCCAGTGCAGAGGGCAGGAGTGGGAAGTCCAGGGGCCAGGCCTAGATATGATAGGCATTACTCTTGCTTGCATCCCATTTGCCAGCACTGGTCACATGGCTCCACCTAGATGCAAGAACACCAGGAAATGTAGCCCTCCTGTGTGTCCAAGAGGAAGACCAACTGGTTTAGGAAACTGGTTCTGCTGATTGTTCACAGAAGAAAGTTCTTGCGTCTGGCAGATGCCCATATTTTAGTTACTCTCATATGACTTAAAAGTAAATCTTTAGTGTCACCATGCCTGGATAAAATATCCCTTAAGAAAATCCTATCTCCTGTTGCTCTAAGCAACTTTTCTCTTTTCTTTTCTTTTTTCGTTCTTCCTTCTTTTTTTTTTTTTTCCTTCAGGGTCTCACTCTGTCACCCAGGCTGGAGTGCAGTGGCACAATCTTGGCTCACAAGAACATTCTGTGGTCTCATGGGTCCCTTATGTTTCCATCCTTTGGCATCATGTCACTCAAACTGCAAACTGGAGCTTCCGGTGGGACTGACTGGAGCACGTGCAGAAGGCAGAAGATCACATCCAGAAAATTAATTAAGGCTGGATCAGAACCAAAACCATGAGCCCATAATTTCAAAGCTGGAAAAGAGTCTGAAATGTATTTGATTAATTAATTAATGTATTTTGAGACGGAGTCTCCCAGGCTAGAGCACAGTGGCTTGATCTCGTCTCACTGCAACCTCTGCCACCTGGGTTCAAGCGATTCTCCGGCCTCAGCCTCCTGAATAGCTGGGATTACAGGCATGCACCACCGTGCCTGGCTAATTTTTGTATTTTTAGTAGAGACAGGGTTTTGCCCTATTGGCCAGGCTGGCCTCGAACTCCTGACCTCAGGTGATCCGCCCACCTCAGCCTCTCAAAGTACTGGGATTACAGGCATGAACCACTGCCCCCAGCACTGAAATGTATTTTAATATTAAAGTAAAGCAGAAATGGGGCTGGATACTTAGGCATCGACTTTTTTGTCTCTCTCTCTCTCTCTCTCTCTCTGTCTCTCTCTCTCCCCCCTAGAGACAGGTTCTCATTCTGTTGCCAGGCTGGAGTGCAGCTAAGAGCCCTGGTCTTCAAAGGAAGTTTTCCCTTAAGCAGAAACATGAACTCAGCATCTCCTGGTTAGACTGTTAGCTGTCTCTTGGGCAGTAGCCCAATCACAGCTAACTGCAGCCTCCAACTTCTGGGATGAAATGATCCTCCCACTTCAGCCTTTCCTTTTCTTTTTTTTGAGACGGAGTCTCGCTCCATCACCAGGCTGGAGTGCAGTGGCACGATCTTGGCTCACTGCAACCTCCGCTTTCCGGGTTCAAGCAATTCTCCTGCCTCAGCCTCCTGAGTAGCTGGAATTACAGGCACCTGCCATCACACCCAGCTAATTTTTGTATTTTTAGTAGAGATGGGGTTTCATCATGTTGGCCAGGCTGGTCTCGATCTCGTGACCTCGTGATCTGCCCACCTCAGCCTCCCAAAGTGCTGGGATTACAGGTGTGAGCCACTGCACCTGGCCCCCACTTTAGCCTTTCAAAGCCCTGGGATTCCAGGCATGGGCCACTGTGCCAGGTCTGGCATTGGCCTTTTAAAGCAGGGGTGCTCATCTGCTAGGACTTGCTCTGAGAATGCCAGAAAGCCTGATTTTGCAAAGAAAGGCAAACTTAGTTCCACCAACTGGTGTAAGAGTAAGGAGGGCTGAGGAGCCAGCAGCCTAGGGTAGAGTAGCTGATTTGGTTTGGCTGTGTCTCCATCCAAATTTCATCCTGAATTGTAGTTCCCATAATCCTCACGTGTGGTGGGAGGTACCTGCTGGGAGGTAATTGAATCATGGGGGCGGTTACCCCCATGCTGTTCTCATGATAGTGAGTTCTCATGAGGTCTGATGGTTTTACAAGGGGCTTTCCTTCCCTTTGCTCTACACTTCTCCTTGCTGCCACCATATGAAGAAAGACGTGTTTGCTTCCCCTTCTGCCATGATCGTAAATTTCCCGAAGCCTCCCCAGCCATGTTGAACTGTGCATCAATTAAACCTTTCCGTTATAAATTACCTAGTCTTGGGTATGTCTTTATTAGCAGCGTGAGAATGGACTAATACAGTAGGGAAGGGGGAAAGTACCTCCTCCCCTTATTCTAGGAACTTTCCAGTTCACACCAAGATAAATCTAGTGCTCTTCACTTCTGAATGTGAATTTCTGCTCTCCTGTCATCTTGGGAGGTGTTAGTATTCAGTCTAGGGGAATTAACAAGTTTTGTAAGAATTAGCTCCTCTGCTCACCAAAGTTACTCACATAAAACGCCTTCAGGCTCAGATATTTAACTTCTGTTAGCATCAGAGCTGAGGCCCTTTAATTCGGGATGTGCGACTTTCTCTTATGGCACATACTGTTGCACTTGAAGTGGTTAATTGCGAAAGCCCTGAGTTACTGCAGCCCAGAGAGAGTTAATAGTCTATCCAGGAGGTGCTGAGTCCACAAGTCTGCTTAAGGGAACCTCTGCTGAAAACGTCCTCTGAAGACCGAGGCTCTTGCCTGGATTCTTAGATCGTTCACAGGGAGAACTGACTCAATAATTTGTGGGACCAAGTGTACCGTAAAAATATGGTGCCCTTTGTTAAGAAACTAAGATTTTCAAGATGGCGATAGCGGAGCATTAGCTAAGTTGGGGACCTCTCCTAAGTTGGGGCTAAGTTTGGGCTCTGAGTGCCTGCACAAGTCACATACCCAGAGAAGCCAATCCTGTCCACAAGTTATCTTCAAATTCTACAGACTCAAACTAAATGCCAGTTTTTCCTTCCTTGAACATATTTTTTTTTTCTCCCGTACTTATTACATTTAATGGGCCACTGTCTACCCAGGAAAAAAGCTTGAGATCATCCCAGATTCCTTTCTCCCCTTCACCCCACCATCTAATTAGTGATGATTCCTGTTAATGTCACCTGGAAAACTTCTTTTGTTATTTAACACATTTCTCATCTTAATCCCCATCCTGGTTCTGACTCTCATGATCTCTCAGTGGTATCTGCCTGCCTTAATCTATCCCCTACAATGATCTCTCTTAACCACTCAGCTGGCCACATCACTGCCCTGCTTACAAAACTTGCAGGACTCCTTTGAACCTATGAAATAAAACCCAAATGATTTAGCATGGCCCGTGACACCCTCTGCAGCCTGGCTCCTCCCCACTGCCTCATACCTGATGCTCCCACAACTCTAAGCTACACTGGTTCTGGATGCTCTGTACTGAGTCATGCCACTGTCCCCTCTTACGCTGTTCCTCTTGTCAGAAATGCTGTGCCTGTCTCCCTCACATTACCTCCTGGAAAGGCTGACTCATGGCTCCCCAAAAATCCAGGTCTCAATCTCTGGAATTTGTGAATGTTACTATATATTGCAAAAGAGACTTTGCAGCTGTGAAGTGCTTCAGATGGGGAGATGATCCTGGATTACCTGGGTGGGCACTACATACAAGCAGAAGTGTTCTTATGAGAGGGAGAAAGAACTCGGACTCCACAGAAGAGGAGAAGATGATGCGGAGCTGGAACAGAGGGAGATTTGCAGATGCTGGCGTTGGAGATGGAGGAAGGGGCCATGAGCCAAGGAGTGCAGCTCTAGAAGCTGGAAAAGGCAAGAAATGCATTCTCCCCTAAAGCCTCCAGGGGTGCACAGCGTTGCCAACACTTTGGTTTTAGCCAATGGAACCCATTTAGGCTCCTGACTTGCAGAACTGTAAGAAAATAAATGTGTGTTGCTTTAAGCTACTAAGTTTGTGATTCTTTGTATGACACATAGGGAACTAATATACCTCCCTTCCTTCCCCAGCACAACTGGCTACAACCCTTCCTCTGTGCATACGCAGCATCAACAGCATACTTTCACCATATTGTGCTAATTACGCATTTCTTATTTCCCTATTAGGTCATGTGCGTCTGAAGGCAGGGACCATGTCCTGTTCCTTTTTTTTTTTTTCTTTTAGACAGAGTTTTGCTCTTGTTGCCCAGGCTGGAGTGCAATGGCGCGACCTTGGCTCACCGCAACCTGTGCCTCCCGGGTTCAAGCGATTCTCCTGCCTCAGCCTCCCGAGTAGCTGGGATTACAGGCATGTGCCACCACGCCCGGCTAATTTTCTTTTTTTTTTTTAAGTAGAGACAGGGTTTCTCCATGTTGGTCAGGCTGGTCTCGAACTCCTGACCTCAGGTGGTCCACCCGCCTCAACCTCCCAAAGTGCTGGGATCACAGGCATGAGCCACCGCGCCCTGCCCTGTTCCTCTTTATCTCCCTGGCACCTAGCCAGATGTAACAAGCACCTCATAAATATTTTTCAAATGAAACCACCCCACAGTGTGAAAAGCAGGGCAAGAGGCGTGTTGATGGGGAACAATCTACTTTCAGTTCAAGAAGTTACTCTTTCTATGATCATACTGTTCATTGCTCCAGGATGAGCAAAACCTATGAGAGCAGAACAAGCTGTACAGAGCACAGAGCCCTCAGATCGCAACCGGCCAGTGTGTAGCCCTCTCTGACGGAAAGAAAAAACTGTCCCAGATTAAGAGGATTATTGAAATGCATTTCGGAAAGTCATTGTATAGAGAGCAATATGCTGGGGATAGCATTGGGATATCACTGATACAGTCTATGTCAACTGTGATTTTTGGGAAATTGATAGACACGGGCTGAAATGTTTGTGCAAATAGTAGTTAGGACTTCGATGCGAGGCAGTGACACCTCCACACAGATGCAATAAGGAGTAGGCAGACAAGTATTAGCAGAGCTTGGAAAGAGCAGGGAAAGGATTTTGGTTGAGAAGAAAATTGTTCTCTTAGCCATACTCACTAAGGGTTTCCAGCTGCTTTCTAGGCCCCACTGCCTGCCAGCTGTACTTAGGTATGTGAGCTTCTGCTTGCTTCCTGTATAGTAAAAACTCTATTAATTGTAATTATGTAATGTGATGTAGTGATCGGTTGTGATCTACTCATCTTTTGTTGCCTTTGCAAACTTCAGCGTTAATGAACACCCTGACATGTTATTCTAGAAGCATCTGACCTGGAGGATCCTGATGAATGGTTGCCATCAGGAACCTGGTGATCACAGGGAGTACAATGAAGTAAGGAACTCCACTTCCAGAAAGCTGCTTTGACGAGGCTCCCCTCTGCCTGGGTGGGCCCCACATCACCGATGTATAAACCCAGAAGAGCTGGATAATTCTCATCTGTGACCTGACCCACATCATCACTTACTCTGTTCAAACACAAATATGGAAATGATGGGAAAAATTTGGAACCTCCTAAAATTGCCCAGACTGTGAAAACTCTGTTCTTAAAAAAATGAAAGAAAAAAGCTACATGAATCAGCAAAGCTGATTGCCTTGTCGTGGCCATAAACAGCCCAAGAAATCGGTGTCTGTAAAACTGGTTTTGGTTCCTCCTCTCGTCACATGGCCCAGCCTTGCTGGCCATCCACCACTTCTCTAGTTAACACCAAATCCAAGCGCACCCTCTCCAGGAAGTTTACTCCCGTCATATCAGTTAAGGCCGTAAAAATCCACTGCAGAAGCAAGGCTGAGAGCAAGGCCTATTGCTGCACAGATTCTTCAAAGTAATTATTCAAATAGATGTGGAAAACCAGTGATAAAAGAAAAACTTTAGCTGAGTTGAAGTTAAAGGAGTTTAATTGAGCAATGAATGATTCGTGAATCGGGCAGCCCCAGAATCACAGCCGATTCACAGAGACTCCAGCACAGCCACATAGTGGAAGAAGGTTTATGAACAAAAAAAGGGAAATGACATATAGAAATCGGCAGTGAGGGGCAGAAACAGCTGGATTGGTTACAGGTTGGCATTTGCCTTATTTGAACACAGTTTGAACACTTAGCAGTCTATGAGTGGTGGAAGTGCAGCTGCTGGGATTGGCCATGACTCAGTTATTTGTTACAGGTGCATACACCTAAGTTAGGTTTTTACTCTTGTCTGATTATTAAGCTAGGTTACAGTTCATCCACAAGGATTCAAATGTAGAAGTACAGAGTCCTGGCCGGGCGTGGTGGCTCACGCCTATAATCCCAGCACTTTGGGAGGCTGAGGTGGGTGGATCTCCTGAGGTCAGGAGTTCAAGACCAGCCTGACCAACATGGTGAAACCCAGTCTCTACTAAATACAAAAAATTAGCCAGGCGTGGTGGCTCATGCCTGTAATCCCATCGGGAGGCCAAAGCAGGAGGATCACTTGAACCCGGAAGACGGAGGTTGCAGTGAGCTGAGATCATGCCATTGCACTCCAGCCTAGGCAACAAGAGCGAAACTCTGTCTCAAAAGAAAAAAAAAAAAAAAAAAGAAGTACAGAGTCCTTCTCAGGTCATATTTGGCTTGCTTTAACACCAGGAAGAGAATGATGCTTATCATTTCATTAAGAGTTCATATTTCCTCAGGCAACCTACAGAATGGGAGAAAATATTCACAAACTATATGTCCAACGAAGGTCTAGTATCCAGAATCTATAAGGCCCTTCAATAATTAACAAGCAAAAAACAGTCTCATTAAAAAGTGGGCAGGCCAGGCACAGTAGCTTATGCCTGTAACCCAGCATTTTGGGAGGCTGAGGTGGGGTGATTGCTTAAGCCCAGAAGTTTGAGATCAACCTGGGAAACATAGGGAGACTCCATTCCTACAAAAAAAGCTTTAAAAATTGGCCAGATGTATAGCCACCTATAGTTCCAGCTACTTAGGAGGCTGAGATGGGAAAATCGCTTGAGCCTGGGAGGTTAAGGCTACGGTGAACCATGATCGTGCCACTGCACTCCAGCCTGGGCAACAGAGTGAGACCTTGTCTCAAAAAAAAAAAAAAAAAAAAAAAAAAGTGGGTGAAAGACATGAAAAGACACTCTCAAAATAAGATAAAGAAGCAGCCAACAAACATGAAAAAATATCCAACATCACTAATCATCAGAGAAATGCAAGTCAAAACCACGTGAAATACCATCTCACACCAGGCAGAATGGCTATTACTAAAAAGTAAAAAAATGACAGATGTTTGTGAGGATGCAGAGAAAATGGAACGCATATACACTGTTGGTGGGAATGTAAATTAGTTCAGCTCCTGTGAAAAGCATTTTGGAGATTTCTCAAAGAACTAAGAATAGAACTACCATTCTATCCAGCAATCCCATTACTGACTATATACTCCTCCCCAAAATAAATTGTCCTACCATAAAGACACATGCATTTGTGTCTTTATGTACACAAATGTGTACTGCAGCACTATTCACAACAGCAAAGACATAGAATCCACTTAGGCGCCCATCAACAGTGGACTGGATAAAGAAAATGTGGTACATATACACCATGGAATACTATGCAGCCATAAAAAAGAGTGAGACCATGTCTTTGCAGCAACATGGATACAGCTAGAGGCTGTTATCCAAAGTGAATTAATGCAGGAGCAGACAACCAGATACTACACATTCTCACTAATAAGTGAGAGCTAAACGTTGGGTACACATGGACATAAAGATGGCAACAATAGATACTGAGATCCAATAGAGCAGGAATGGGGAGAAAGGGTACAAAGGTTGAAAAACTACCTATTGGGTGTTATGCTTACTGCCTGGGTGACTGAATCAATCATACCCCAACTCTCAGCATCACACAATATACCCAGGTAACACACCTGCATATGTGCCTCCTAAATCTAAAATAAAAGTTGAATTTTTTTTTTTTTTTTTTTTTTTGAGTCAAAAGTCTTGCTCTGTCGCCCAGGCTGGAGTGCGGTGGTGTGATCTCAGCTCACTACAAACTCCACCTCCTAGATTCAAGCAATTCTCCTGCCTCGGCCTCCCAAGTAGCTGGGATTACAGGCGCCTGCCACCACGCCCAGCTATTTTTTTTGTATTTTTAGTAGAGAGAGGGTTTCACTGTGTTAGCCGGTATGGTCTCAGTCTCCTGATCTCATGATCCGCCCACCTCGGCCTCCCAAAGTGCTGGGATTACAGGCGTGAGCCACCGCGCCCGGCTGAAAGTTTAAATTTTTTAAAAAAGAGTTCACATTCCCAAATAGGAAACATGACCTGATGAGCCCTCTAAGGTGCCTAACACACCAGAGGCACTCAACAAAAATCTAATTAAAATATCAAGACGTTGAAGGGAAAAATGCATTTTTTTTTAGACATAAGAGAACACAGCTGTGTTTGTGGTCTGTTGACTGTCTCAAGTTATTTTGAAAGCATTTTGTTTTGGTAACACACTTGGCAGGTTCTCTTTCCCCTCGTCTTTATATCCATGTGTATTTAAGGGAGAATTTAATCCATATGTTCCTGATTCAATTATACTTGACTCATCCCAGTATCGCTTTGTGTGAGCGATTTGAACGCCAAGAATCTTGCAAATTTCCTAACAAACTCTGAAGTTTTGTTTTGTTTTCTTTTCCAAGAACTAAGAAATTTGGTTTTGTTCATTGAATATTCTAAGAATTGTTTTAAGGAAGTACATAGACTTTCACTTATCA
Organism: Theropithecus gelada; assembly: GCF_003255815.1. Lineage (NCBI taxonomy): Eukaryota > Metazoa > Chordata > Mammalia > Primates > Cercopithecidae > Theropithecus > Theropithecus gelada. Next base: position 21,477,329 of record NC_037677.1, read on the forward strand.
CTGTATTAGTATTTAGTTACAACTTGGGATGATGAGCGGTGAAAATGATGACATGAATATAGTTGCATTAAATGTTGATTATTGGCTGGGTGTGGTGGCTTATGCCAGTAATCCCAGCACTTTGGGAGGCTGAGGCAAGCGTATCACCTGTGGCCAGGAGTTTGAGACTAGCCTGGCAAACATGATGAAACCCCATCTCTACTAAAAATACAAAAAATTAGCCAGGCTTGGTAGCACGCGCCTGTAGTCCCAGCTACTTGGGAAGCTGAGGCAGGAGAATCGCTGGAACCTGGGAGGTGGAGGTTGCAGTGAGCCGAGATTGTGCCACTGCACTCCAGCCTGGGTGACAGAACGCAACAATGTCCCTCCCCGGCAAAAAGTTGATTATTTAGTATTCCTATTACATAACTGTTCAAAATGAAATTGATCCGGAAATTAGATCATTGTGGGAATTATTAAACTCTTGCAAACTCTCAACTTGGTTCAAATCAATTGAAAATATTGAGCATCAGTCAAGTGCAAGTCACTCTGCTCTCATAGCAGACGAGTTCTGGAATGTCTGCCTCATTCCCAAATTAAATGCCCTCTGCCACTCCACCTACCCCTCACAATGCACAAGGGGGCTTCCGGCATCCTGGTTGATTTTCTTACTAAGTGGGCACTTAACTCAAATGAGGCTTGCCAGAATCACCTGTTGATAATTTAAATTGGGAAAAGAGAGAGAGGGAGAGAGGCAGGGAAGGAAAAGTAGTGGAAGAGGAGAAGGAAAAGGAGGAAGAGGAGGAAGAGGAGGAGGAGGAGGAGAAAGTGGAAGACAAAAAGAAAACAGAAATTTGTTTAATTTGTTTGTGTGACTTGTATCTGTACCATATAAACGTGAGAGCAAACACTGGGCATTTTCTGCCATAAAGTATGTGGCCAGAGTAAGTCATAAGCCAGCACACAAAGACAGAGTGAACCAGAAAATCAATGTATATATTTAACGTGTTATTTTTCTCCAAAATCTGTTATAATCACTTTAGAATCTGAGAAATTCAACTGGATGCAGTGGTTCACGCCTGTAATCCCAGCACTTTGGGAGGTGGAGGTGGGCGGATCACTTGAGGTCAGGAGTTCAAGACCAGCCTGGCCAACACAGTGAAACCCTGTCTCTACTAAAAATACAAAAGTTAGCCAGGTGTGTTGGCGCACACCTATAATCCCACATACGTAGGAGGCTGAGACAAGAGAATCGCTTGAATCCAGGAGGCAGAGGTTGCAGTGAGCCGAGATCGAGCCACGGCACTCCAGCCTGGGTGACAGAACAAGACTCAAAAACAAAAACCAAAACAAAAAACAACCGCAACCAAAAAAACCCCAACAACCCCCCAAAACAAAAGAAAATGTTGCAAGGTGTTACCAGTATTTAACACTGAGAGTTAAGGTTATAAGGTATTTTTACTTCTATTATTATTTTGTTAGTAGGGTGGGGGTCTTGCTATGTTGCCCAGGCTGGTCTTGGACTCCTGGCCTCAAGCAATCCTCCCACCTCAACTTCCCAAAGTGCTGGGATTACAGGCATGAGCCTCTACACCCAGCCTTTTTACTTTCTTATTTAGACTTTTTCTATACTTGGTGAATTTTTTTTTACAATTAGAAATCACTTGAGTTGTTTCCTTCTGAGGAAAGGAAAAGGATCTACAAATGTGAGCATAAAAAATGTGAACAAATGACTTCTGCATGGGTCACAGGGTGAATTAAATAGGGTTTACATTTTCCCAGAAATTAAAAAAAGATTCCTCAGACTATGATTTTTTTCTGAAAAATTTTAATAATATTATATAACTTTCCCTTTACACCAGTTAAAAATAAAAAAAGTCATTATGTTGAACAAGCAAGACTCCTGGGGTGTGATCTGAAAACGCTTTTATTCTCCCATCCCCCACACCATCTGCTCACACCCATTCTGTGGGGTAACTTGTGGGTTCTTCAGAGCCCCCTCTCACCAGCTGTTCTCTAGATTCAAGCAGAATTGCATCTCAAGTCTCTGATTCTGGGAGGACAGTTTCAGCCTCCCTCTGTTAAGATCTCCTGGCCCCAAAGGGTTTAAGACAACCCCAGGTGGGCTCTGCGTGGCCACATCTGGCCACGCTCCCTTTAGATCTGCCACTAGAGGGCGCACAGGCACTTCCCAAACTTACCTCTTCCCCTGCCAAGGATTTTCAGCCACGCGGTTGCCTGTAGATTACTTTTGAAGCACACATCAAGCTCCATCTGTAGGGGACAGCTGTCAAGCTTCCCATGTGGTGGGGAGACGTTCACAGCACATCAGTCATACCCTCCAGAGACATTTTGTTTAATCTCTAAGTGCAAATATTTTATAACTTCCAGGTGGGATCTGGGGATCTGGGTTAAGGGTAACAAAACTGTTTTTAAATATCTGCTTTGCAAGTTCTGACTGCATGTCCTGGCACCTCACTTTGCAAAGTGGAAGTAGCTAGCATCATCATCTTGGGGGCTCTGTAGAAACAGATTGGGAATGTCTGATCTTAACATCTTGGCCAGGTGCCGTGGCTCACGCCTGTAATCCCAGCATTTTGGGAGGTGAAGGTAGGCGGATCACTTGAGGTCAGGAGTTCGAGACCAGCCTAGCCAACATGGTGAAACCCCATCTCTACTAAAAATACACACAAAATTGGTCGGGCGTGGTAGCTCACACCTGTAATTTTAGGTACTTGGGAGGCTGAGGCAGGAGAATCACTTGAACCTGGGAGGCGGAGGTTGAAGTGAGCTGAGATCACCCCACTGCACTCCAGCCTGGGTAACAGAATGAGACTCCATCTCAGGAAACAAACGATAAAAGGAAATAATAAAACCATTGTATTATACAAAGACTCACATACATAGAATCCTATTAGTGTTTTGTCATTTTATTTCTGGAAAGAAGAAGGGGAAGGAAAGATGGAGAACAGATGGAACTTAAAATTTTCCTGAGCATCTATTACTAGAAACTTTCCATCAATTTCTAATTTAACTTTTTTTTTTTTTTAAAAAACGGAATGTTCTGTTTTCTCAGATGCCTTTTCTGTGTCAATGGAGATTACGACTTTGTTCCTAATCTATTAATAAGGTGGGTTATATTAAACAATGACAGCTGCTATGCCAGGCTCTTTGAAGTATACCTATTTGGGATGATATTATCCTAGAGTTGACAAATGGGAAAACTGAAGCTCATGAAAGTGAAGTGAAGCAGCCATCACAGGGTTAATGAGAATTACTAGCCAGCTCTAGGCAGAATTATAGTTAGGCCTTGGCCAGGGTGTTCTGGTACACTTCAAACCACCTCCCTGCAGCTGCTAACTATCCGAGAGGCACGTAGCATGCTGACCACCTGCTCCCCATTGTCCCTATAGATAGAAGCTTTGGCACTGGACTATTTATTTATTTATATGTTTTTTAGAGACAAGGTCTCACTTGGTCATCTAGGGTGGAGTGCAGTGGTGAAATCATAGCTCTCTGCTGCCTCTAACTCCTGGATTCAAGTAATCCTCCTGCCTCAGTCTCCTGAGTAGCTAGTACTACAGGTGTGTGCCACCATGCCCAGCTAATTAAAATTTTTTTTTGTAGAGGTAGGATCTCCCTACATTGCCCGGGCTGGTCTTGAAACCCTGGCCTTAAGCAATTCTCCTGCCTTGGCCTCCCTAAGTGCTGGGATTGCAGGTGTGAGCCACCACTCCTGGCTGCTACTGGACCTTTTTACCTAAGAATGGCTTAAGATATTTTTTCTGACCCTGAATTCCAGCAAAATAGCTGACACCATCCAGTTTGAAGACCGCCATCAAGGAGCCAACTCAGCACAGGAATGCAGTTTCTTCATCTCCCTGCCCCATGACTCCACCCCTCACTTCTCAACCAATGAGCAACCCCCATACTTTAGTCCATCACCCGTCTAGACCCCTTACAAACCCCATACCCGAACCTCGTGGGGAGGTGGATTTGAGGTTTGCTCCCATCCTCTCATCCAGCGGGGCTATGATTATTATTACTAAACTCTTTCTTTGCTGTGACCCCTGAAATCTTGGTATGTTGGTTCACTTTGCATTGGGCAACAAATCTATTACAGTCGCACAAGCTTACACAGCTCAGGAGTGATGGGTGGTCCTGGCCCCACTGACTGGAAATGCCATGATTTTTCTACTTCAACTATACTTCCTTTCATGACTATTTCATGATCAATTATTAATCTATGTGGTAAACCAATGGCTTTTTAAAACAAAATAAATAAAACAATTGACAAGTATATTATTTTTAAAAGATTTCTAAAAGCACACATTTTAAAGAGGAAATGCTAGATGAGCATCAATCCTTTTTCTAGTTCTGTTGTCAGAGGCCTGTATCTAGGCTATTCCTATAAGGCAAAGTTCTTCAAAGACCAACTGTTGCAGAATCACCTATGGCAGAGGTCTCCAACCTTTTTGGTACCAGGGACCAGTTTTGTGGAAGACATTTTTTCCATGGCCTTGGGATGGTTTTGGGATGATTCAAGCACATTACATTTATTATGTACTTTATTTCTATTATTATTATATTGTAATATATAAGAAATAATTACATGACTCACCATAATGTAGAATCACTGAGAGCCCTGAGCTTACTTTTCAGCAACTAGACGGTTCCATCTGGGGGTGATGAAGGATAGTGACAGATCATCAGGCATTAGATTCTCATAAGGAGTGCACAACCTGGATCACTAGCACACACAGATCACAGTAAGTTTTGTGCTCCTATGAGAATCTAATGCTGCTGCCAATGATCTGACAGAAGGTGGAGCTAAGGTGGTAATACGAGCAATGAGGAGCAGCTGTAAATACAGATGAAGTTTCACTTGCTCACTCACTGCTCACCTCCTGCTGTGTGGCCCAGTTCCTGACAGGCCACGGACTAGTACCCATCCAGGGGTTGGGGACCCCTGACCTAGGAGATTTGTTACAAATGCAGATTTCTGAACTGACCCCTTTGTTAGTTTCCTGTTGCTGCTGTAATGAAGAAAACTTAGTAGGTTAAAACAACAGCAATTCATTACTTCCAATTCCAGAAGTCAGAAGTCTGAAATGGGTCAGGGGGTCTGCTTTCTTGATGGTTTGGAGGAGAATCTGTTTCCCTGCCTTTCCAGCTCATAAAGGCTGCTGGCATTCCTTTGCTGGAGGTTGCATCTCTCTGTTCTCTGCTTCCATCCTCATGCTCACATCTCTTTCTCTGCCTCTGACCTTCCTGCCTCCCTTGTTCACCCATAAAGACCCTTGTGATAACATTGGTCCCACCCAGTTAATGTATGTGAATATTTTCATCTCAACATCCTTGTTTTTTTTTTTTGCCCAGGCTGGAGTGCAGTGGCGTGATTTCGGTTCACTGCAACCTCCACCTCCCGTGTTCAAGCGATTCTCCTGCCTTAGCCTCCCAAGTAGCTGAGACAATAAGCCCCCACCACTACGCCCGGCTAATTTTTGTATTTTTAGTAGAGACGGGGTTTCACCATGTTGGCCAGGCTGGTCTCAAGCTCCTGACCTCAGGTGATCCACCCACCTCAGCCTCCAAAATGCTGGGATCACAGGTGTGAGCCACCATGCCTGGCCTCATCTCAACATCCTTAATGTATCACATCTGCAAAGTCCCTTTTACCATATAATATATTCATGCATTTTGAGGACGAACATCTGTGAAGGGCCATTATTGCACCTACTATGATGCCCTAGGGATTTCTTTTCAGAAATTCTGTGTGGGGCCTAGGAATCTCTATATCTGATGAAGCCCCGCTGGTTGTTGCACTAAAAATTTGGGATCATTACTATAAATAATTATATGCTTTAAAAAAAAAAAAAGATGAACATCCTAAGTGATTTAATAACTGCATCAACAACTTATTTTAAACCTAAATTTGTTTTATCAAAATCACTGGTTACAAGAATTTAAAGTATGCCTTTTGCTCAAATCTAGTGTTCTAATGTCACAGTATTTAATTGTATTTATTTATTTATTTATTTTTATTTTTATTTTGAGACAGAGTCTTGCTCTGTCGCCCAGGCTGGAGTGCAGTGGCACAATCTTGGCTCACTGCAACCTCTGCCTCAGGGGTTCAAACAATTCTCCTGCCTCAACTTCCCAAGTAGCTGGGATTACAAGTGTGTGCCACCATGCTTGGTTAAGTTTTATATTTTTCGTAGAGATGGGGTTTCACCATGTTAGTCAGGCTGGTCTCGAATTCTTGACCTCAAGTGATCAACTCACCTCTGCCTCCCAAAGTGTTGGGATTACAGGCATTAGCCACAGCACTTGGCCATTGATTGTATTTTAAAATCTCTTATTGTGTTTTTGATGTCTTAAGCAGTCTAGGTTTCCAGTATTTATTTTATTTGCTCCTTACCAATATTTTCATAACAAGGGACACCAAAACCCATAATAAGGAATATGAAGCCAATTCTGAGCATTGAAGGCAGGACCCCTTACTAAGATTTCACAGAATTTAATTATTTACAGTATTGTACTTAAGAGCATCAACTTTATAGCCAAATTGCCTTGGTTCATATCTGCCATTACTAGCTGTACAGCCTTGGTAAGTTGGGTAAGTTACACAACCTCTCTGTGTCTAGGGTTCTTCACCTATTGAATGAGGGTGACAACAGTCCCTGTCTCATAAGATAGTTGTGAAGACTGAAGAAGTTAATACATGACAAATGCTTAGACTAAGCACCTACTACACGGTATACATGTAATAAACACTATTGTTATTATTATTCTTTAGTAATGTGGTTCACCATCTTTTCATCTCTTTGTGTAGTAGTACACCCCCAAATGTTTGTCTTCATTCATTGTCATGTAATTGTCAAGAAGAGCTCATAAATAGCACATGTAGTCTGTGGCTGTTGAGGGGGCTTCTTTGCCTGCTCTGTGAGGCTTTATTTGTGTGACATGGCGCGGTCCCCCGTGGAATGAATTAAGTGGTCCTAAAGACTGGGGAGACATAAAGTGTGGTCCTGTCGGGAAGGACTCTCCTGCTGAAAGGAGGAATGGGATAGGGTGAGATGTGAGTCACTCTCCATTGAGGGTCAGATGTCATTATGTCCCATCAGTGGGAGGGCCAGAAGGACTCTCAAGGAGAGAGTTGTATCCGTCAAGGTCCTAGCAGGAAAGAGATGGCATATTAAAACTGGGATAATTTTAGGAGCATTTTATAAAGGGACAAAGATGGTGAGGAATAGGGAATCCTGGGACCTGTAACAACAGAGGTACATTACTGTCCTTAAGCCTGGAGGGGGAAGCGGAGGGTGCAGAACTAGAGACGGCCTGGTAGAGGGGGCTGTGGGGCAGGATGGGTTGCAACCCCCAGAGCAATCTTCAGGGAGGAAGTGGAGGGAATAAAATTACTTTTTAAAAATAATCCTCCCTGGGCCAGTTGCGGTGGCTTACGCCTGTAATCCCAGCACTTTGGGAGGCCGAGGTGGGTGGATCACGAGGTCAGGAGATCCAGACCATCCTGGCTAACACGGTGAAACCCTGTCTCTACTAAAACCACAAAAAATTAGCCGGGCATGGTGGCGGGTGCCTGTAGTCCCAGCTGCTCGTGAGGCTAAGGCAGGAGAACGGTGTGAACCTGGGAGGCGGGGCTTGCAGTGAGTGGAGATCACGCCACTGCACTCCAGCCTAGGCAACAGAGCCAGATTCTGTCTCAAAAAAAAAAAAAAAAAAATCGTCCCCTCCCCTCCCCTTTTCTTTCCTTCCTCTCCCTTCCCTTCCTCCTTCCTTTCCCCCTTCCTCTCCCTTCCCTTCCCTTCTCTTCTCCTTTTTTTCCCCTCCCCTCCCACCCCTATTTCTTCCTTTCTTTCATTTGTTCTTCTAACAGGGTCTTTCTCTGTCACCCAGGCTGGAGTGCAGTGGTGCAATCATGGGTCACTGCAGCCTCAACTGCAGGATCAAACCATCCTTTCACCTCAGGCTCCCAAGTAGCTAGGACTACAGGTTGGTGACACCATGCCCAGCTAATTTATTTTTAATTATTTGTACAGACAGAGTCTCTGTATGTTGCCCAGACTGATCTTGAACTCCTGGGCTCAAGCAGTCATCCCACCTTAGCTTCCCAAAGTGCTGGGATTACAGGCATGAGTCACTGTGCTTGGGCGGGGAATAAGAACTCTGACCTCAGTCTGCTCCCTTTGATCTGTTGGGGTCTTCATTGGCCTAACCCAGCCCGATGCTAAAGGACAACTGTGTAGTGCCCACAGAGAGCCTCCTATGGACTCAGAGGAGAGTTCATAAGGGTGGCAAATGGGTCTGGAGGGGCAAATGGAAGATCTCCAGGATGAGAGGCATTTTCACTCATTGAGAAAGGTGCCTCTGCCCTGCACCAAGTGAACTTATGTGTCCTAAAGAGGTGGTACAGGAATGTTAATCCGAGAATGTCCAGCCAGCAGCACAAGGCAGCCGAGACATCCCAGCAGCCCAGGAGACAAGGTCAGCACATTGCTTGAGAAGCTCAGAAAAATAGCCAAGTGAGCCCCGTGGAGATCAGTGACAGGGCTTGTGCAAGCTTGCTGAGCTTAAGGGAGAGTCGGTGCCCATCCCTAAGGCAGGGCAGGGTGTGTCCTGAGACTTTTGTCAGGGAGGCACATGCAGTATTTCATCATTGTTGTGGAAAGACTTTGCTGAGAAACTACAGAGCTTGGAAGTAAAGAAGCAGTGAAATGCTTCCTGGAGAGTGTTTTATGGGTCTCCAAGCAGATGTGGGGCCTAGGACAGAGTCCTCGGTGCTATGAGCACACCTGGGCCAGGGATACACTTGGTTATTCCATCCTATCCAGATGTTTAGGATGCCCTGAAGAAAGAAACATTATTCTCAGGAGCCTTAAGATTCTGGAAATGCAGTCAGAGAACAAACAAACAAAAGTAACAAGAAAGAAAATAAACAAAATTTTAACCTGTAAAAAGGACGGAACATTTTGGGAATTGAAGGGGAACACGAAATTGTCAATAGCATGATTCTGGAGAACAGGAATGTCAGGAGATAAAAGAATACTCAATGACAGGAAACACTTTTAACTTTGCCTCCTACCTCTTCAATCTGCTTTCTACCCAGCAGTGAGAGTAACTTTTCAAAAAGATATAAATCAGAACATGTTACTCCTCTCCTTAGAACCTCTCAGTAGCTCTCCAGTGAGCTTTGAACAAAAACCCAACTCCTCACTCTGCTGAGAATCCCTGGATGATCTCTCTGTGCTAACTGCTTCTGCCCACGTATCTCCCACATGCTCATCTTAGCTTGCTGCATTCTGTCACTGTTCACTGTCCTTTCGCCAAAGCTGTGTGCTCTTGATAACTTCAGAATTGCTATGCTTGTGTTACCGGAAAGGGGCCCTGATCCAGTCCCCATGAAGAGGGTTCTTGGATCTCACACAAGGAAGAACTGGAGGGGAATCCATGGAGTAAACTGAAAGCAAGCTTATTAAGAAAGTAAAGAAATAAAGAATGGCTACTCCAAAGGCAGAGCAGTGCCTTGGGCTTGATTATATGCTAAACAAGAGGTGAATTATTCATGAGTTTTCTGGAAAAGGGGTGAGCAATTCCCAGAATTGAGAGCTCCTCCCCTTTTAAGACCATATAGAGTATCCTGTATTACAGGATATAGAGTATCCTGACATTGCGATGGCATCTGTAAACTGTCTTGGCACTGGTGGGAGTGTCTTTTAGCATGCTAATACCATATAATTAGCGTATAATGAGCAGTGAGGATGGCCAGATGTCACTTTCGTCACTATCTTGGTTTTGGTGGGTTTCGGTCGGCTTCTTTACTACAGCCTGTTTTATCAGCAAGGTCTTTGTGACCTGTATCTTGTGCCGACCTCCTATCTCTTCCAGTGATTTAGAATGCCTAACCTCCTGGGAATGCAGCCCAGTAGGTCTCAGCATTATTTTACCCAGCCCCTATTCAAAATGGAGTTGCTCTGGTTCAAGTGCTTCTGACACTTGTGCTTCCTTCTGCCTGGGCTGCTGAATCATTTCCTTTACCAGTTCCCAATGAGCTGAAGGCCTTTCACCTGTTCCCAGTGAGCTGAAGGCCTTTCACCAGTTCCCAATAAGCTGAAGGTCTTCCCAACCACTTTCTCTAAAGCAGGTTGTCCTCTATCTCTGCACCCTGTTTGTTTCCTTCATAAGACTCATTTCAATGTATAGTTTTTATTTGCTTCTGTAAACTAATAATAAAATCCGAACCCCCCCCAACCAACTAAACAGACCCTCGTCTTGGCCAAGAGGACCCAAGAGAAACTTGAAAAACTGTGTTCTGGGCCATAATGGGAAGGGAGGCCGGACATGCCTTGTTATACCCACTCCCTTTTGGAGTTTAGACGCAACGGACCAGTGTTAATGTTAAAATAGGGATTATAAGACTGACAGAGTGGACTCTGTGGCAATACGATACTAAGTTATAAACAAGAACTGAGCCCATGCAAGGCAAGGGTTAAGTCATGCCCTACAAACCACAAAATCTCATTAAATGTGTGTTTTTGTTTTTGTTTTTCAAATTAGCCTGGTATAATGTGGCTTACTTTCCAACCTGACTCTAGTATAGAATCACATGACAGGTAGCAGACTTCCGTGTCTTAACTTGAAGTCAGTAGAAGGGAATGCTAGGCATTCGTCTAAAGACTTCAACTCTTTAGACACCGCTTAACTCTTTCAACCAATTGTCAACTAAAAATTTCCTAAAACCCATCTATAACTTGTAAGTCCTTTGCTTCGGGATGGCCTGCCTTTTTAGGCTGAACCAATGTATACCTTCCACGTACTGATTTATGATTTTGCAATTTATGCAATTTCTGTCTCCCTGAAATGTGTAAAAGCAAATTGTAATCTGACTGCCTCAGGTACACTTTCTCAGGACCTCTGGGACTGTTGTGTTCTCTGGGCCATGGTCACTCATGTTAGCTCAGAATAACCCTCTTTAAAACATTTTACAGAGTTTGGTTTTGCAATTAAGTTTTTAACTTGTTTATTGCCTGCCTTTCCCACAAGAGTACAAGCTCCATATGGTCACGGTTGAGTTCTGTTTGTTTACTGTTGCATCTGTATTCCCCATACCTGGCATGGGTGGGTGAGTGGATGGATGGATGGATAGATGAATGGATGGATGGATGGATGGATGAATAGATGGATAGGTGATTGGATGGATGGATGGATGGAAAGATAGGTGGGTGGATGAATGAATATATGGATGGATGGGATGGATGGATGGGTGGATGGATGGATGGATGGATGGATAGGTGGATGGATGGATGGATAGGTGGATGGATGGATGGACAGGTGGATGGATGGATGGATATGTGGATGGATGGATGGATGGATGGATGGGTGGATGGGTGGATGGATGGCTAAGTTTTGCAAAACCTAGCCTTTGCTTTTTCTGCTAACACTAAAAAACTATATTATTTAACATATAATTTATTTGGATTTTGTTCTGCTAGCCACCGCTAAAAATTTCTTGACCCTTCACAACTGGAGAGAATCAAAGCAATGTGAGGCAAAGCAGGAAGTAATTACACATGGAGGAGAGGTCACATTTATTCATTCCTGAATAATTACTCCAGAAATAACAACTCTTATTTGCTTTAGAATTGGTAACTTGCCTCATGAAAACTAAAAAGATCAAAAGCCTAATTTCCTTGTAAGAGAGATTATACGTGGCTTTCTGTGTTTGTGCGAACACATGAGTGTATGTTTGTGTGCACGTATAGCTGCCATGTACCCAAATAACAGAAGGATTTGAGACTCAGAAATTTTGCCAGTGCTTTTGTATAAACAGAACTCTCCTTCTTTGCAAAAAGCTAAAAAAATTCCAGGCAAATCTGGAAAATCTGTTTTTGTCTAAAACCTCTTAGGGCACTTTCTCAAGGATTTATGATGTCTGAGAAAGTTTATACTTTGAGACACTGAAAGCCAAGATGGACAAAAATTAGAAGAAGTCGGAAAGAATTCTACCCCTATGTACCATTCCACCTCTAAGTTTGTTATTTAATATGGGCCTAGGAAAATATGAAAAGGAGAGAAACCTCTTTTTACCTGACTATAGAATTTACAGCAAGACAATCTTATGGAGAGGGGAAAATACTCTACGACAAAGCCACAGAACAGGAACATGAAAAAGACCTCAATAGAGGTAGGGCCAAAGAGAGCCCTGTTGGAAGACTGCATGCCTTGTGGATAAGATCCTTGGTTTTGGATTTCTAAGCATCTGGGTTCAAGTCCAGGCATTGTCACTCACCAACTATGGTCACTTAGTCTTTATTCTCTCTGAATTTCAGTCTTCTGACTTGTAAAATTGAAATGATAATAATACATTTTTAATACGCTATTATGATGATTAAATGAAAAACCAGTGTGCACAAAACCCTTGGCATGGTATACCCACTAGGTAACCCTTAGTACACAGTAAGCACTCAATTAACCGTAGTCATAATTGTTTGTCAAACTCTGTCCTGTGCAATAGAATAATAATGTGAGCCACATATGTAATTTACAAATCTTCTAGCAGCCACATTAAAAAAAAATTTAAACAGTCTAGAGGAGTGGCTCAAATCTGTAATCCCAGCACTTTGGGAGGCTGAGGCGGGTGGATAGCTTGAGCTCAGGAGTTCGACACCAGCCTAGACAACATGGCAAAAACTCCATCTTCACAAAAACAAAACCAAAAACTAGCTGAGCATGGTGGTGTGCACAAGTAGTGCCAGCTACTCAGGAGGCTGAGGGGGCAGGATCACATGAGCCCAGAAGGTTAAGGCTACAGTGAGCTGTGATCATGCCACTGCACACCAGTCTGGGCAACAGAGCAAGACCCTGTCTCAAAATAAATAAATAAATAAATAAAATAAATAAACTGATGAAGTTAATTTTAAATAATATATTTTATTTAATTCAACATATTCCAAATATTACGCTTCAATATATAATCAATATAAATAACCAACAAGATATTATATATATTTTTTTAATGCTAAGACTTTGAAATCTGCTGAGTGTTTTGTACTTACAGCACATCTCAGTTGAGACTGGCCACTTTCCAAATGCGTAGTAGCCACCTGTGGCTAGTGGCTACTGTACTGGATAGCACAGGTCTAACATCTGTCTCTGATTCCCACAGAATGACCTCTTAACTGCACAAAGCTCCTTTCTGGCAGTCACACAGATGGACTCAAGATGGAAAAGCTCTTCATGCCTTACAGCTAATCCTGTTTTACAGAATAGCTGCAGATGAAACAACGTTGACTATAAGGGTGAAGTAATATTCTATAGTTTGACTCATATTCCCATGTCCCACACCCCTTCTCTGGAAACTCTAATGTCAATGCTGTGAGACTAGAACTGGATTTGTTTTTCGAATTCTCCAAGTCTTAGAGGAATGTGGTACCACTCAATAGTGTTAGAGTGTATTGTTGTTTACTTAAGAATCTTTCTAGACAGCGGCAGTAGCTCACGCCTGTAATCCCAGCACTTTGGGAAGCTGAGGCAGGCGGATCACGTGAGGTCAGGAGTTCGAGACTAGCCTGGACAACATGGTGAAACCCCGTCTCTACTAAAAATACAAAAAAATTAGCCAGGCATGGTGGTGCGCACCTGTAATCCCAGCTACTCGGGAAGCTGAGGCAGGAGAATTGTTTGAACCTGGGAAGCAGAGATTGCAGTGAGCGGAGTTAGCGCCACTGCACTCCAGCCTGGGCAACAGAGCGAGACTCTCTCTCTATATATATAATCTTTCTAGATCTCGGAGGCTGAATTATACTGCCAGGACCAAGAAAAATGGCCTCCACGTTCTCTTTCTTCTAGTTTACTATTGTCTCCTCTGGGAGATTACCCCTAAGAGAGAAAGGAGGAGGAAAAGGTCCCGTGTTGGATCCTTTCTTTCCCATGCATATTGATGGAGTACCAGCAGGTGGCAGTGTAATATCTTGCATGATACATTTCAGGCCTATGTATTTGCTGAGAAAAGCAGTGGAACGTTTGGTCTTTGCTTGGAGTTTATGAGATAATTATAGAATTGTGGTGAAGACAGCGCAGTTAAGACTGAGGTGAGTATTCCAATATAAATCTCCGTCTTCACTTTTAACATATTTCAAACTGTTTTTTGGATTGCTTTTTCACATTTAGTTTTTCAGCTCAAAAGAATCATAGAATTAAAAAAGACATGAAATAATGTACATTTCCAGTTATTATTATGGGTTCCTTACTTTTCTCCTCTTTCTTCCATGCCATTAGCTCTCTAACAAGCATAAACAAATGTTTAACTTATGTAGTTGAGTGTTACTGAGGAACACTTGGTTTGCAAAATATGAAACTTTTGTTGAGCAACATTTATGTCAGGCAAGGTTTAGAATTTCATGCTATAAGCCTATGGCTTCTTCATTTTCCATAATTAAATAACTTCTGAGAATGTGACTTCTCAGAAGGATGCATGAGAATTAAAACCAGCAACTCTCAAAGATCAGATATCCGTAGTTAAGAACTTGAAATAAACACTTACATGGGTCAGTTTTTCCTCCTGACAAACATTGGCTTATTTCAACCTAATAGAATAATTAGATAATATCTAGCTTATTATAGGATTGCAATAGATTATTATTTTTGGCAAAATGACATCAGATAATATACACATGCTTCTTTAAGAGTTTTAAAAATAATAAAATTTTAGAAATTAGTAAGTAAAAACTAGGCGCTTTCAATAAAAATGTCAAAAAATGAAGGATTCTGATTTGTATTTGTTAGAGTCACTCATTAACTTCTCATTTATGTATTCAATACATTAAATATTTGTTGGGTGTCTATTCTGGGATGAGCATCAGGGGACATTGGTCTTTCTCCTGTCTCCGGACTGGACTTTCCACCATCTATTCCCCTTGCTCTCAGGCTTTCAGATTTGGTTTGGAAATACACATCAGCTTTCTTAGGTCTTCAGTTTACAAACAGCTGACTTCTTAGCCTCTATAAGATCATGAGCCCATTCCTCATAAAAAATCTCCCTCTTTCTGTCTCGGTCTATATCTATATATCTATCTACTATTGGTTCTATTTATCTGGAGAACCCTAACACAATCAGACACAAAAGGACAAATATTGTATGATTCCACTTAGATGAGGTACTTAGAGTAGGCAAATTCATAGAAACAAAAAGTACACTAAAGGTCAGGCATGGTGGCTCATGCCTGTAATCCCAGCACTTTGGGAGGCTGAGGTGGGCAGATTGCTTGAGCTCATGAGTCTGAGACCAGCCTGGACAACGTAGTGAAATCCCATATCTCTATGAAAAATACAAAAATTCGCCGGATGTGTTGGTGTGTGCCTGTAGTCCCAGCTACTTGGGAGGTTGAGGCAGCAGGATCACTTGAGCCCGGGAGGCAGAGATTGCAGTGAGCCGAGATCAAGCTACTGCACTTCAACCTGGGGGACAGGTTGTCTTTAAAACAACAACAACAACAACAACAACAGCAGCAGCAGCAGATTAAAGGTTACAGTGGCTGTGGGGAGAGGAAATGGAGAGCTATTGTTTAATGTGTACAGAGTTTCCGTTTGGGATGATGAAAGAGTTCTGGAAATGAATATGGTGAAGGTTCGTTGTATAACATTGTGAAGGTACTTAATGCCACTGAGTTATATACTTTAAAATGATTAATTTTCCTTTTTTTTTTTTTTTTTGAGAAAGGATCTCACTCTGCCCGGGCTGGAGTGCAGTGGTGTGGTCATAGCTCACTGCAGCCTTGGACTACTGGGCTCAAGCCATCCTGCCATTTCAGCCTCCTGAGTAACTAGGACTACAGGTACCACCATGCCAGCTACTTTTTTTTTTTTTACTTTAATTTTTGTATATAATAGAGACAGGGTCTCGCTATGTTGCCCAGGCTAGTCTTGAACTCTTGGCCTCAAGCAATCCTCCCTCCTTGGCCTCCCAAAGCCCTGTGATTATAAGTGTGAACCACTGAGCCCTGCCTTAAAAATTCTTCTTCTTATTATTATTATTTTTGAGATGGAGTCTCGCTCTGTCGCCCAGGCTGGAGTGCAGTGGCACGATCTCAGCTCACTGCAAGCTCCGCCTCCTGGGTTCATGCCATTCTCCTGCCTCAGCCTCCCGAGTAGTTGGGACTACAGGCGCCCGCCACCACGCCTGGCTAATTTTTTGTAGAGACAGGGTTTCACCATGTTAGTCAGGATGGTCTCGATCTCCTGACCTCGTGATCCACCCATCTCGGCCTCCCAAAGTCCTGGGATTACAGGCGTTGAGCCACTGCACCTGGACAAAAATAATTTAAATAGTAAATTATATGTTATGTATATTTTACCACAATAAAAAAAAAAAGTATTTTAGGCTAGGTACACTGACTCATGCCCAGCACTTTGGGAGGCCAAGGCAGGAGGATCACTTGAGCCCAGGAGTTTAAGACCAGCTTGGGCAACATGGTGAGACCCCATCTCTACAAAAAAAAAAAAAAAAAAAAATTAGCTGGGTTTGGCGGCACATGCCACCTGTGCTCCCAGCTACTTGGGAGGCTGAGGTGGGAGGACGGCTTGAGCCTGGGAGTTTGGAGCTGCAGTGAACCATGATCACAGCACGACACTCCAACCTGGGAGATGGAGCCAGACCCTGTCTCAAAACAAAGGGGTTTTAAAGAAAGGCAGAAACGTTATAAGCGTTCATAGGAGAGTTTTGAGCAAAAGGAACAACATAATCCAAGGCTCAAGGAGCAGGAAAGATTGAGGAGGATATATTTTGGGAGAAACCTTAATCTCAGAAAAGCTCCCAGTCACCTGATGTGCGATTTTGGCAATGCAGGCTGGCAGGGTGATTGGGGCAGATCTGGAAGAGAGGTTCTGAGGCAGCAGAGCCTGGGCTCAGTGCGGACACTTAAGTAGCTCAAGTCCTGCGATTTCTAGGACCCAGTGTCCTTGGGCATGGGTCAGGTCATTCGGTAAGGTCCAACTCAATGAGCAGAGTCCTGTGCTTCGGAAATTGAGTTGTTAGTCTCATACAGAAGTCAAGAGGGTGGGGAAGGATCCAGCTTGAACCTGGCTAGACTTGTGCACAACACCAAGCCATCATTTCTGCCAGGAAAACATGAAGAAGAATAGAACACAAAGAGCAGAACGAACCCACAAACTAGGCAAATCGCAGTCTGGAAGAGGGTTGGCAATGCTCTGGAAGGAAGGCTCCCTCCTGACTCCCTCCTGGCTCCCTGGCTCCCAACACTGACCGACAGGGAAGGCTACTGGGCAGGGCTGTTCTCAGGAGCCCAGGAAATTTGACCAGGCCAGTGGATGTGGGTCCCTGAGAAGCATAAGCCAATCCAAAACACTCCAGAAGTTGGGTGCAGGCTGCTGATGCACCTCTGTCAGGGCTACCTCGCCACCTGAGGAGCTGCATGGAGTCAGAAGAGACCAAGGCAAAGGAAACGAAATAAAACTGATAGGATCATGGGAAACACACAGGGAAAAAATGGGAGAAAAGGTTGCAGGGCAGGTTAGGGCCAGCTTGCGGACAAATTTAATGCCAGGCTAAAGAGCCTGAGTGGAATTCCATGAGTAACAGGAAGACAGAAATCTCTTGAATAGAGAAGGGATATAAACAAAACACTGCCTTTAAAAGATTCATCCAGATTGGGTGCGTTGGCTCACACCTGTAATTCCAGCACTTTGGGAGGCTAAGGCAGGCAGATCGCCTGAGGTCAGGAGTTCAAGACCAGTCTGGCCAACATGACAAAACCCTGCCTCTACCAAAAATACAAAAATTAGCTGGGTGCAGTGGCGCTGCCAGTAGTCCCAGTTACTCGGGAGGCTGAGGCAGGAGAATGGCGTGAACCTGGGAGGCGGAGCTTGCAGTGAGCCGAGATCACCCCACTGCACTCCAGCCTGGGCGACAGACTGCGACTCCGTCTCAGACACACACACACACAAAACAAATGAATAAATAAAGATTAATTCAGCATGTAGGATGGTTATAAATATGAGTCTATAAGTAGGTGGGAGAGAATAATGGCCAGAACTAGAATGGTGAAGTTGAATGGAAGATTCAGATGTATAAGTTATTTTTTTGTTGGGGAGAGGGAAGTATGCTGCAATTGTATTTCCATGTTTCAATTGATTGCAGTCACTTAAAAATAAAATGTAAAATGTATTAATTTGTTTTTCAGTATAACTATTACACCCATAATAGGAAAATTGGAAAATCAAAAAAGTAGAGGGTAAAAAATAAAATTGTTCTCAGTCCTTTTTGCATCAGTATAGCCACTATTGATATCTTGGTATATTTCGTTCTTGTCTTTTTTCTTTACCTAATTATTTAAATTGTTTTTTGCTTGCATGTTTTACTAGTTGTGATGATGTTATATATACAATTTTATACCAGTTTTCTTATTTAACATGACCTTATTATGTAATAAGAATTAAGAATACAGACTTTGGCCGGGTGTGGTGGCTCACGCCGGTAACTTTGGGAGGCCGAGGCAGGTGGATCATGAGGTCAGGCTATGCCCAGAATTTATTTCTTCTGGTGGGTTCTTGCTCTTGCTGACTCAAGAATGAAGCCGCGGACCTCTGCAGTGAGTGTTACAGCTCTTAAAGATGGTGTGTCAGGAGTTAGTTCCTTCAGATGTTCAGATGTGTCCAGAGTTTCTTCCTTCCAGTGGGTTCATGGTCCTGCTGACTTCAAGAATGAAGCTGCGGACCTTCGCGGAGAGCGTTAATAGCTCTTAAAGGTGGTGCGGATCCAAAGAGTGACCAGCAGCAAGATTCATTGCGAAGAGTGAAAGAACAAAGCTTGCACAGTATGGAAGGGGACCC
Organism: Theropithecus gelada; assembly: GCF_003255815.1. Taxonomy (NCBI): domain Eukaryota; kingdom Metazoa; phylum Chordata; class Mammalia; order Primates; family Cercopithecidae; genus Theropithecus; species Theropithecus gelada. The sequence continues at coordinate 21,496,172 of NC_037677.1, forward strand.
GAGCGGGTTGCTACTGCTGCCTGGGGGTGGCCAACTTTTATTCCCTTACTTGTCCCCACCCACATCCTGCTGATTGGTCTATTTTACACAGTGCTGATTGGTGCATTTTTACCAAGTGCTGATTGGTGCGTTTACAATCCTTTAGCTAGACACAGAGTGCTGATTGGTGCGTTTTTACAGAGTGCTGATTGGTGTGTTTACAATTCTCTAGCTTATCTTTTTTCTTTACCTAATCATTTAAATTGTTTTTTGCTCGACCCAGGAAGTCCAGCTGGTTTCACCTCTCAATGAGATTGAGACCATCCTGGCTAACACAGTGAAATCCCATCTCTACTAAAAACACAAAAAATTAGCCAGGTGCGGTGGCGGGCACCTGTAGTCCCAGCTGCTTGGGAGGCTGAGGCAGGAGAATGGTGTGAACTTGGGAGGTAGAGCTTGCAGTGAGTCGAGATCATGCCACTGCACTCCAGCCTGGGCAACAGAGTGAGACTCCATCTCAAGAAAAACGAATACAGACGTCTATTAAGAATACAAATGGCAGAACCAGGCTGCCTGGGTTCAAACGCCAACATCTGCCATTAACTAGGTGGGTGACAACCTCTCTGTGCCTCAGTTTCCTTAGCCATAAAATGGTAGTAATAATAATAGCAGTCTCATAGAGTTGTGGTTAGAGTTAAATGAATTACGCTATAGAAAGCTTTTGGCATCTGGCATATAGTAATTACATGTGTTGGGCATTTTACTAAGTTATTGTAAATGTGAGTTTGAATAGTTTGAAGATTTTCAGTTGAGTTTGAATAGTTTGAAGATTTTCAGTCAACACAGAAACTAGGGAAATCTACGAAGAGTGGTGGTGCCCAAACACAGAAACTAGGGAAATCTACGAAGAGTGGTGGTGCCCTTTACATTTACAGGAAAGAAAGATGGTTTGGAAGGTGACGGAAATAGATGAAGGTTTAATCGTATCAAATTGAAGTTACAGGCAAAGAGAACAGGTGGAAGTATCCAGGAGGGCTTAAGATACAATACAGAGATTCAAAAGAGAGAAGTTATAACCAGACATCTAGATTTAGGGAACATCTGTCTATGGGTGACAGTTCATATCGTAAGAAAAAAATGACATCACTAAGGGCAAGAAAAGCATTGAGTTCAAAACTTTGGAGAACACCCGCATTCAAAGACTGAAAGACGGAAGTGGAACTAGGAGAGATGGAAGAAGAGATAAAACATCAGAAGGGGAAATGAGAAAGACAGGGAGGGTGTGATGGAATTTGTTCATGGGAGTCAATTGATGTGGCTGAATCTCACAACATAATACCTTTAGGATCCCCTGGAGTCCTAAATAGGCATGAACAGGAGCCCCTCCTCCGACCTCTTCCTCTTTTCCAGGGCGTAGCCTGGAAAGGGAGCATTAGAACACAGAACCACCCAGCCCTACGCCTATCTCTCCTCTCCTCACAGTTCCCCACCCACTGCCCTCTTCTCCTGCTTCCTGGCTCGGTCCCCTGGAGCTTTGCTAAACCTTACATTGCTTAGGGCTTTCTCGCACAATAGAACTTGGTGAGCTGATTCCATAGAGCCTAGCTGATTAAATGCAGGGATGGAGGTGGGCAAGAATAAGGGCTATAGGAGATGACTCATGACTCTTTTTAGAAATTGTTGCCATTCCTTTGATGACAACGATCTTTTCTTCTGAGACAGGGTCTCACTTTGTTGCTCAGGCTGGAGTGCAGTGGCACAATCACGGCTCACTGTGGACTCCACCTCCTGGCCTTAAGCAATCCTCCCACCTCAGCCTCCCAAGTAGCTGGGACTACGGGCACACATGACCACGCCCAGCTAAGTTTTGTAGTTTTGGTAGAGACAGGGTTTTACCATGTTGCCCCAGGCTGGTCTTGAACTCTTGGGTTCAAGTGATCTGCCCACTCAGCTTCCCAAAGTGCTGCGATTACAGGCATGAGCCACCACGTCCAGACTGCTTTGGTGACAATAAATCTTAATCTCCTTCCAGGTTTACAGATCCCTCAGGACAACTAAAGCAAAGATCCATGTACTAAGCAGGGCAAAAACGTGGCATATATTAATTTTTACAATAGTGACGCATAAAAGAAGGGTATATAATTGGAGGTACAAAGTAGGGTAAAGGCACAGGAAAAGAGGCTTGGAAAAGAGGAATGACAACTTCTAAATATTGGGAAGACTAAACATACCTCGACATTTTGAAGCAGAGGAGGTCAGTTGAAGGAGTTGCTGTGAGATGACTGGGCGGGAGTGTGGACAGACTTGAAGTGGTAAAGTGCAGGAACCCTGGACACTTGGGCTTGAAATTCTAGTTCAGCCACTTTCTATCTGTGACGCCTGAAGAAATGTCCTTAATTTCTGTATCTCAGTTTCTGTATATGTTAAAAAAAAAAAGTGACATTGACATAATAATATCTACCTCATAGGCTTGTTATGAAGATTAAATGCATTACTATATCTGCGTGTTAACTATATTTGCTCTCGATAATTAGGTAAAGGTGTGACAGGTGACCTTGGGAAAATGCAGGGGGCGGAGGCAGAAGAAACTCCATCTAGCAATTGTTGACAGCAATTCGAGCAGCCAGAAATTTAGCGCTAGGGAGACTCAGTGCCTGATTTATTTTTCTCTGGTTGCCTTATCACCAACTGATTATGATTTTTTTTTTTTTTTTTTACTTTTTTTTGTGGGGGAGAGAGAAACACATGTATTTTTAAAGTCTTTATTATTCCGAGAATCTTTTTGAATAATAATAAAATAACTCCTTTTATCTTCTAGAATCCAAATAAGTTCTCGGAAAATTCTTTCTGATATTATTGCCCATCTAGATGGGTTTCCTCCCACCCCTTTACCCTCTCTCTTCACTGGAAACTATAATTTTCAGTAGTTGATTGAAAAGTCCATCAGCAAAGCCACATAAATGAAGAAGGACTTTTTTTTTTTTGAGGCGGAGTCTCGCTCTGTCGCCCAGGCAGGAGTGCAGTGGCGGGATCTCGGCTCACTGCAAGCTCCGCCTCCCGGATTTACGCCATTCTCCTGCCTCAGCCTCCCCAGTAGCTGGGACTACAGGCGCCCGCCACCGCGCCCGGCTAGTTTTTTGTGCTTTTTAGTAGAGACGGGGTTTCACCGTGTTAGCCAGGATGGTCTCGATCTCCTGACCTCGTGATCCGCCCGTCTCGGCCTCCCAAAGTGCTGGGATTACAGGCTTGAGCCACCGCGCCACCGCGCCTGGCGAAGAAGGACTTTTGAAATAGCCTCCAAATATTTTTCTGGCTAGGCATTAATGAACAGAGTTGACAGCTGTGTAATATTTTCTGCTACAGGAATAACATTCCAGCATCAAGTTAAAACTAATGCAACAAAAATATTCAGTGCTAAGAGAAAGTCACATGGCAGACTGCACCTTTAAAAAAAAAAAAAAAAAAGTTTTTAGGCCGGGTGCGGTGGCTCATTCCTGTAATCCCATCATTTTGGGAGGTCGAGGCAGGCGGATTACTGGCGGTCAGGAGTTTGAGACCAGCCTGGCCAATATGGTGAGACCCTGTCTATACCAGACAAACAAACAAACAAACAAAAAACTAGCCTGTAATCCCAGCTACTTGGGAGGCTGAGGCAGGAGAATTGCCTGAACCTGGGAGGGGCAGGTGGCAGTAGCTGAGATAGTATGACTGCACTCCAGCCTGGGTGACAGAGAGAGACTCCGTTAAAAAAAAAAAAAAAATATATATATATATATATATCTGTATATATATATATGTGTGTGTGTATATATATATATATACACACACATAAAGTAGCATTTAACTGAGCTCCAGAAAAAAATTTGTCCTGTGTGCAGACAGAACTTGTGTAGCTGTAAGATCTCAGAAGGGTAGGTGCACCTGAATGGTGAAATGCTAACCATTTGGAAATATATGATTATGAATTTATGTATTATGCATTATATTATATATTTATGTATTTTATGTATAATGTTTGTACCTATATATTTATATCATAATTATAATTATAAGCCTTCCACCACTAAGTTGTAAGTTATCAGAGAACAAGGATTTTGCTGTTTTATTCACGATCAACACAATAGTTTAAAAAGTAAATGACTAATAGAATACATTAACTTGTAAGGAAGCTTATTTATAACTGAGCCTGAGTTCCAAAAGATGCCAAGGTAGCTTGGGAGGGGCCGATGGGATGGGGTGGCGGTGCAGGAAGGGGCTGTGGGGCGAGGTGGGGTCTGTGCTGGGGGAAAGAGACAGTTGATGGAGAAAGGGAGGAAGCCAAGGGTAGGAGTTCAAGCTGCAGGGATGGAAACTGTGTTCTCATTGGAATGTTCATGGGAGGATTTACTGGGACCCAGGTCAGGGAAATACATTCCTGGGTTTTTTTTGTTTTTTTTTTTTTTCAGTTTTTTATCTCTTCTGCTGTTAATTTTTTTGAAAATGTGCATTTATCTATTTTAAAGTGTAGATTAAATTATCTATCATAGTCTCTTATTTGTCTAATCTGTTCCAATGATTTTCTGATTTTTTATTATTTTTCTTCTTTCATTTATGTTTTTCTCAATGACAACTTCAGAAATTAGACTATTTTGATGGGGGAGTTTTCTTATTCAAAGAACTCCATTTGAATGTGTTTGCTTATTTAAATGATGGCCTGGTTTGTAATTTGTTCATTCATAAATTCTTTCTTCTGATATCTTCAAGATTTTATTCTTTTCTTTTCTTCTTTTCTAGAGTCCTGACTTGAGTGTTTGAAAATTTAACAGACAAAATAACTGTGTGGTTCCTGAAATTGGCCTTTTTTGGGGGTCTCTTCAGAGGCTTCAGGGAGAGGCAGGGGACCCAGGGAGAGGCGGGGGACCCAGGGGGAGGCAGGGGATCCAGGGAGAGGCAGGGGATCCAGGGAAGGGCAGGTGCTGCTAATTTCCATGTCTTTTGCCTGAATTTTAAAATGGCTCACATGCCAAGTCCTAAACTATATTCTTTCAAACCTCAATCATCTTGGAATTGCTCCCTTTTGGAATTTTAAAATACGAGCTTGCTTTATTTTCTCTGCCACCTTGCCATGACCTCACCCAAATGCTGTCTCCAGATTTCCCACCTAAGTTTTACAGGCAGAATACTTTTTTTTTTTTGAGACAGAGTCTCACTCTGTGGTCCAGGCTGGAGTGCAGTGGTGCAATCTCGGCTCACTGCAACCTCTGCTTCCCGGGTTCAAGCAATCCTCCTGCCTCAGCCTCCAAAGTAGTTGGGATTATAGGCGTGCACCACCATGCCCGGCTAATTTTTGTAATTTTAGTAGAGATGGGGTCTCACTATGTTGCCCAGGCTGGTCTCAAACTCCTGGACTCAAGCCATCTGCTGGCTTTGGCTTCCCAAAGTGCTGAGATTAGAGCCACTGCGCCCAGCCTACAGGCAGAATACTTTAGAGTGATAGAAAGTAGCGACCCTGGAGTTACGTGATTCCAGGTTTACATCCCAGTTCTGCTACTTCCTAGCTGAATGACCTTTCTCTGGTTATTTAGCCCAAGCCTCATTCTCCTCACCTGTCAGATGAGGGTAATGATAGCACCTTCTTCAAATAGCACTTCTGAGCATTAAAAGAGATGATGTATGTCAAAGACCTATCACAAAAGGAATATTCCCTAATCTGTTAAGCTTTTCTAGGGGCTTTTACATACAGGGTTGTTTCTTGTTTTGTTTTTTGCTTACTTGTTTAAGACAGGATCTTGCTCTATTGCCCAGGCTGGAGTGTGGTGGCACAGTCACAGCTCACTGCAGCCTCAAACTTCTGGGCTCCAGTGATCCTCCTGCCTCAGCCTTACAAGTGGCTAGGGCTACAGGTGTGCACCAGCACACATGGTGAATTTAGAAAAAAATTTAAGAGACAGAATCTCACATTGCTGCCCAGTCTGGTCTCAAATTCCTGGCCTCAAGGGATCTTCCCAGTTCAGCCCCTCAAGTAGTTGAGATTTCAGGCATGTGCCACTGTGCCCGGCTCTACATTCAGGTTTTTAAGTGTCATCTCACTACCCAAGGGATTAGCTATTATTCTCAGACCATCGTGAGGAAAGATACAAAGATACTAAATGCAATTTCTGGGATTATCGACTAATTAGTGACTAGAATTTGAGAGTCCTTATTCCCAGATGTGTGCTCTTTCTAAGGCGGCAAGTTAGCTCTTGGCCAAAACTGAAAATCAATGATTTTTTTTTTTTGGCTGTAGTGCCCAAACACCCCTCCTTACATTCTCTAATTATTTCCCTGGGTCTTTTTCCTCTCTCCAAAATCTTAACAGATAACACTTAGCATGTTCTCCCTCCCAGCAACATTTGGGTTATTTCTTTAATTTTTAAAAATTTCAACTGTTGTTTTAGATTCAGGGGGTACATGTACAGGTTTGTTATCTGGGTATATTGTGTGATACTTTGGGGTACAGTTGATCCCATCACCCATGTAGTGAGCATAGCACCCAATAGTTTTCCAACCCTTGCCCCCCTCATTTCTCCTCTCTCTAGTGGTACCTAGTATCTATTGTTGCCATCTTTATGTACCCATATACCCAATGTTTAGCTACCACTTATAAGTGAGAACATGTGGTATTTGGTTTTCTGTTCCTGTATGAATTCACTTAGGATAATGGCCTCCAGCTGTATCCATGTTGTGCAAAGGACATGATCTCATCCTTTTTTATGGCTGCATAGTATTCATGGTGTATATGCAGTAGATTTTCTTTATCCATTCCACCATTGATGGGTACCATTTGATTCCATATCTTTGCTACCATGAGTGGTGCTCCCAACAGCATTTGTGTTTTATCAATGAATTCTTTAAAAATCAGAAAGCCTTCAAGAGGTGAATAATGAATGTCTAAAACAATTCTTAAGGCCAGGAACAGCATCAAACAAAGGGCCTTCTCAGGGAGTGTACTTTCTTATTATATCTCATGGTCAGAAGAACAATGCCCCCCAAAGATGGCCACATCCGAATTCCCAGATGCTGCCTTGTCACCAAATGGTGACAAAGGGACTTTGTAGATGTAGGATCTTCAGATGGCAAGATTATCCTGGATTTTCCTGGATTATTCAGGCAGACTCAGTGTCATCTCAAGGGTTCTCATAAGAGGGAGGCAGAGGGTCTGAGTCAGAAGAGGGGACCTGATGATGAAAGCAGGTGTGTATGTGTGTGACAGAGAGAGAGAGAACCCTTTGATGGTGCTACATTGCTGACTTTGAAACTGGAGGAAGGGTCAAGGAGTCCAGGAATCCAGGCAGCTCCTAGAAGTCAGAAAAGGCAGGCACATGAATGGCCTCATTGAGCTTCCAGAAGCAATGCAACTCCTGACACCTTGAATTTGGGACTTCTGACATCCAAAAGTACAAGATAATAAATGTGTGTTGTTTTAAGTCACTAAGTTTGCATTAATTTTTAACAGCAGCATAGGGAATCCAGTACACATCTTACAGTCCATCTATGGCCAGATTCAACTTTTCCACCATTCAACTATTTGCAACACCTACCAAATAGTTCAAAGGAGCATGGTGCTGCACACCTGTTGCAAAATGAACTATATGATGAGAATTAACTAAGAGCTCAAACTTGAAATCGCTGGCTTGGGAAATGATACGATCAATAAATAGTAGGGGAGATATAACAGTAAGAAAAGATGCTGTTGATTCTGGCCAATGCATGTTGCTGTGCAGTTTGGGCCCAGCCGAGAGTGCCTGACTGTGGGGGCAAATGACAGGTGAAGTCCAGGTCAAGCACCATCTGCGAAGTAGTGCACCCGGTCATGGAACGGCCTTTGCCTGGAGGAAGGAACACTGTTTTCTAATTTGCCTAAAGGCACCAGATGGACTAGCAACAGTCCCAGAAGACTTAGCATGGTTCTGCCAAGGACTGAGGGTGTGAATTCAGGTTTGTTACCATTTATCACTTTGGATAGAAGCTACAATTAATTAGGTAATTTACTTCTCTGGCATTCAATTTCATTGCTTAAAATGGAGACTTCAAGGTGAAATGAACTGATTGTTGCTAACTCCACTCCAGTCCTGCATGCCTTCTTGCTGTTCTTCAAGCACACACCTCCGAACCCAGGGCCTTTGCACTCACTGTTTCCACTACCCACCACCTGGCCTCCCCCCTTCCTTCCTTCCTTCCTTCCTTCCTTCCTTCCTTCCTTCCTTCCTTCCTTCCTTCCTTCCTTCCTTCCTTCCTTCCTTCCTTCCTTCCTTCCTACCTTCCTTCCTTCCTTCCTTCTTCGTTCCTTCTCTCCTTCTCTCTTTACTCTCTCTTTCTCCCTTCCTTCCATCCTCTCTTTCTCTCTCTCTTTCTCCCTCCCTCTCTCTTTCTCTTTCTTTCTTTGGGCCTTGGTTTGTTGCCCAGAATGAAGTGCAGTGCTGTGATCATAGCTCGCTCCGGCCTCAAACTCCTTGGTTCTAGCGATCCTCCCACCTCAGCGTCCTGAGTAGCTAGGACCACAGGTGTGCACCACCATGTTTGGCTAATTTTTTTTTGAAATGGAGTCTCACTCTGTCACCCAGGCTGGAGCGTAGTGGCACAGTCTTGGCTCACTACAACCTCTGCCTCCCAGGTTCAAGCAATTTTCCTGCCTCGGCCTCCCAAGTAGCTGGGACTACAGGTGCACACCACCACACCTGGCTAAATTTTGTGTTTTTAATAGAGACCTCCTGACCTGGTGATCCACCTGCCTCCGCCTCCCAAAGTACTGGGACTACAGGTGTGAGCCACTGCACCTGGCCCATGTCTGGCTAATTTTTATTTTATTTTTTTATAGAGATGGGGTCTTGCTATGTTGCCCAGGCTGGTCTCAAACTCCTGGCCTTATGTGGTCTTCCCACCTTGGCCTCCCAAAGTGTTGGGATTATAGGCATGAGGCACTGGACCCAGCCCTAATAAATATTTCTTGAAGGCATAGACTTTTCTTCTTATGTTAAAACTGACTTCCACGATAGGATGACTAGGCGTTTGACGTTTTGTGTATGTGTGTGTAATTTTGTCCCCCGGTGGGGTGTACATTTTACTTTCTGGGGCATGGGGGTGAAGGTGAAAGTGACTAGTATATTGCTTCAGGATGTGATCTGGCCCCTTATGGTGTCACCATCATCTAGGATGTGGCCAGAGCACGGCGAGGTACATAACAAAATGAAACCTTTTGCTTAAAATCAAATTGGTCGGCCGGGCACAGTGGCTTATGCCTGTAATCCCAGCACGTTGGGAGACTAAGACAGATGGATACAAGGTCAGGAGATCGAGACCATCCTGGCCAACATGGTGAAACGCCGCCTCTACTAAAAATACAAAAAAATTAGCTGGGCATGGTGGCGTGTGCCTGTAGTCCCAGCTACTCAGGAGGCTGATGCAGGAGAAAGGCTTGAACCCAGGAGGCGGAGGTTGCAGAGAGCTGAGATCACACCACTGCGCTCCACCCTGGTGACAGTGAGACTTTGTCTCAAAAAAAAAAAAAAAAAAAAAAAAAAATCAAATTGGTCAAAGTGAAATATTTGCTTCCTGCTCTGCTCATCTTCACCTGAAAATCTCCAAATTCTTCAGACTGCAAACCAATGCTTGCCAAAGATAAATGCTTGCACTTTACATGAATCATTTGAAAATGTATCTCTTATTTTTCATTCAAGACTCCAACTTGGCCAGACAGGATGACTCATGCCTGTAATCCCAGCACTTTGGGAGGCCAAGGCAGGTGGATCATGTGAGGTCAGGAGTTCGAGAGCAGCCTGGCCAACATGGTGAAACCCCGTCTCTACCAAAAATACAAAAATTAGCTGGGTGTGGTGGTGTACACCTGCAATCCCAGCTACTTGGGATGCTGAGGCAGGAGAATTGCTTGAACCCGGGAGGCGGAGGTTGCAGTGAGCTGAGATTGTGCCACTGCACTCCAGCCTGGGCTACCGAGAGAGACTCCATCTCAAAAAATAAAAATAAATACAAATAAAAAAATAAAATGAAAAAAGACTCCAATTCAATATTTGGAAATAAAGCTACCTTTATCTCTGTCTTTGACCCCTTCATCATTGTTCCTTTGCTGGCCCTAGTCCTATCTCTCTGAATTCTCTGCTGCAATTTCTTGACCCGGTGGCCCAGGTCTGGGGAGCTCTTTCGGTGGGGGCTGAATGCAGAAGCTCACTCACCACCTCCCTTCTTTTCAAAAGAAGCGAAAGTCTTTCCAGTTCCTTCGGTTTGGGTACTTTCATTAAGTATGTGCCTGAGTAGACAAGTCATCGTATTTCCTGATTCTGCTCACTGAAAGTAGTTGCTACTTGTGTGCAGGAATAGCTTCTAGCTCTGATGCCTAATTCTTTTGACTTAAATATCCCCATATGGTGGGAGGTCTAGAGAGGAATTTATACCACTGAGACTCTCACTATATATATTTTTTCTGTCAGTCACTCTTGTAAGCTGTGAGTCTTTAATGATTACCATATGCACAGGCCCATATGGTCTGAGCCTCCACTCAGCACGTGTTCTTTGATAATAACGTCACACAGCAGTGTGGCTTTTCCTGTGAGCATTCTTGCAACATAGCTTGGTGACAGATACCTTATCCAGAGTCGTTGTTTTATTTTTTCAACGTTTTCAGTGCATGTTTGGAAACCCTGGTCAGCCACTTGTAGACACGTCAAGTACAGATTCATATTTGAAATATCCTGGGTAAATATTTAAAGTTTTTCTGTGCCAAGCAAAGTGGCTCATGCCAGTACTATTTGAGACTGAGGCAGGAGGATCAGTTGAGGCCACGAGTTTGAGACCAGTCTGGACAATATAGTGAGACCCTGTCTCTACAAAAGTAAAAAATTAGCCAGGCATGGTGCTGCACCTGTAGTTCCAGCTATTTGGGAAGCTGAGAAGATCACTTGAGCCTGGGAATTCAAGGCTGCAGAGAGCCATGATTGCGTCACTGCAATCCAGTCTTGGCAACAGGCAAGAAGTGTCTCAAAACACAAAAAGCAAACAAAGTCTCGCTGTACGTTTTTCTGTCCATGATATGCAGGGAATTTCAGACAGGAATTTGAATCCAACTTTTATCTTTGTAAAACAGTAGCATTCCTTCTTTCTAGCCATACTAAGGACCTGGTCCCTTAATAGCTGGAGCCCACGTTAGTTTGAATTGCTGCGTGTGAAGCAAAAGTGCAATTTCATTATCCAAACAAAACAGCTTGGCCTCATCATGGGAAGCTCGTTAATTTCAAATGGAAAATAGTCAACCCAGAAAAGGATGGGTGGGCTTTTTCTTCCTTTTTTTCCTGTAAATGAGAGGAAAATGGTTTTTGGCTGAAAGATAGCTTGGCAAGAAGCTTGACTCTTCAAAAGGAAGCCTCTGTGGAGAGCAGATAGGCTCTGACGGCAGGGGGTACAGGTCTGTGTCCATTTGTCACACGATTTTGAAACTGGCAGGGGCGCCCCTGCTGCTTATATCACAAGAGGGTTTCCACAAGGCACGCGTTCTCCAGTGAGGGTTCTCAGTAACTCATGAGCCATTTGCAACTCGGTACAAATTCCCAGGGGCCCAATCTCTCCTCTTTTGACTGCTCCACCTAATTCTAGATTAATGCCATGGGTGGATGAGAAGAAAAGGAAAATTATAAGACTTTCTATTTTTATTTTTTATGACACAGGGTCTTGCTCTGTCACCCAGGCTGGAGTGCAGTGGTGTAATAATGGCTTACTGCAGCCTCAACCTCCCAGGCTCCAGCGATCCTCCCACCTCAGCCTCCTGAGTAGCCGGAACTACAGGTGCACACCACTACACCTGGTTAAGTTTTGTATTTTTTGTAGAGATGGAGTCTTACTATGTTGCCCAGGCTGGTTTTGAACTCTTGAGCTCAAGCAATCCACCCGCCCCAGCCTCCGAAAGTGCTGGAATTACAGGCACGAACAGTCACACCCAGCTTCTAGCTATTTTATTTTAGATTCAGGGGGTGCATGTCCATGTTTGTTACATGGGTGTGTTGCATCCTGGTAGGACTGGACCCTTAGTTTACCCATCACCCAAATAGTGAACGTTGTACCCTTTAGCTTTTTAAATAATAACAATGAAAGCAAATCTGAAAACCACTGAATTATACACCCCAGTCTATAAAGATAGAAGCAAATTATATGTAAACACTGCATACATGTTGGGGCTCAGAAAACGATACCCCAAAATACGGCGCTTTAACATGCTGAAATAAAGAAGCAGCCTCAAGTTCACTCTGACCTCCCCACCTCCAACTCCTGTCTCTCCACCTTCTGTCTCTCCCAAATGCACAAGAAAAGAATGTTCTCTGAAGTTCCCTAATCTAGGTAGAAACTGGAACCGCCAAAAAGGAACACAATTGCCTTCAGTCTCCTCCCTGAAATTACATTAACCTGAGAAGATTAAAACTCGTTTCACAGAGGAGACTGAAAGTTAAACACCACACCTGAAGCCCCGATGAACTTTGTCCCAAACTATCATCTGTTCTCAGCTCCCATTCAATTTCCAAAGAGAATCATTTACTTAACCATTGTCTGAGCGTGGGGCTCATTCATCTCCCCTATAAATCATTCACTACCTCTAAATATAGCCACATTTCCCTTTTCTTCCATTCCTTTACAAAGAAGGGTATAAACGTACCTGGGCCTCACTGGGTTACTGGGTAATCATCCTTCTGTGACTCCCCTGTGCTAATGCACATTACATAAATCTGTTTGCTCTTTTCTCCTATTAATCTGGCTATTGTCCGTTCATTTTCAGCACATCCTTCAGAGGGTAGAGGTGAAGCTTTTCCTTGGCCCCTAAATCTGCATAAGCAGCTCACTTTTCAGTTTCCTTCTTATGTTGTTTTCATCACCCTCTTTCTCCTTCTTCTTCCTTTTTTCACTTCTCCTATTTTTCTCAACCTGTTTTATTTTTGTTTTTCTCCTCCAATTGTTTCCTTTTCTGTCTTTCCTCTTATTATTTTTCTTTCTTTTCTCCGTGAGTCTCTCCTTCCTCTGTAATATCTGTCTTCCACAGCAGGTAATAGAGAGCTCTAGATTTCATGTGCCACAACCTGAGACTGGAAACAGATATGAAGCCAGTTCACCTGGTAGCAACAAGTGAGTCTTTTTAAACCTTTCCAGGGACCCAAAAAAGTACTTAGGATAAAACTCTTTTTATTGTCTCCATATTGTCTTCTTGCATTAGGGTTTTTAAAAATTGCACTTTTATAATGTTTGTTTAAAACATAACGTGAGGCTGGGCGTGGTGGCTCATGCCTGTAATCCCAGCACTTTGGGAGGCCAAGGCAGGCGGATCACCTGAGATCAGGAGTTCAAGATCAGCCTGACTAAAATAGTGAAACCCCATCTCTACTAAAAATAAAAAAATTAGCAGGGCGTGGGGGTGTGCACCTGTAGTCCCAGCTACTCAGGAGGCTGAGGCTTGAGAATTGCTTGAGCCTGGGAGGCAGAGGTCACAGTGAGCCAAGACTGCACTATTGCACTCCAGCCTGGGTGACAGAGTAAAACTCTGTCTCTAAAAATATATGTATTTTATTTTATATATATATATATACACACACACATACACTTAAGAATGTCTGACTTGTAAATATTTCAGTATTATTTTAAAATCAAGGCTAGGTTTTTTGGGAGTTTCATACTTGTAAATGAGTTTAGGTTATATTATACCTGTTGTGATTTTTTTCATTAGTATCATTAAAAAAAAAAGTTTTTCAAAATAATTGGTATAATAGATCATCACAGCACTCTCTATTAGAAAGGTTTCTTAATTATAATCATTAAGTTGGCTAATTTTTCTGAGGCAGTAGTAATAATAGCTTTTAGGTGATAGGGTTGTGGTAGACTTTGTTTTTTTATTTTTATTTTTTAAGATACGGTCTCACTCTGTTGGAGTTGTACTCAGGCTGGAGTACAATGGTGTGATGATCATAACTCACAACAGCCTCAAACTCCTAGGCTCAAGAAATCCTCCTGTTTCAGCCTCCCAGTAGACTTTTATCTAAAGGCACACACCACTATGCTCAGCCTGTTTTGTTTTAAAATTTTCGTAGAGATAGGGTCTCATTACATTGCCCAGGCTGGTCTTGAACTCCTGACCTCAAGTGATCCTCCTATCTCAGCCTTCCAAAGCACTGGGATTACAGGCATGAGCCACCATGCCTAGCCCGATTGTTCTGTTTTTTAAAACAATTATCCAATGATGTGAAGTCGTGAGAAAAAGTTGACATCACATTGTAGTTTCGTCGTCTTCTTCTTCTTCTTTTTTTTTTTTTTTGATGGATTCTTTTTTTTTTTTTTTTTTGAGACGGAGTCTCGCTCTGTCGCCCAGGCTGGAGTGCAGTGGTGCGATCTCAGCTCACTGCAAGCTCCGCCTCCTGGGTTCACGCCATTCTCCCGCCTCAGCCTCCTGAGTAGCTGGGACTACAGGCCCCCACCACCATGCCGGGCTGATTTTTTGTGTTTTTAGTAGAGACGGGGTTTCACCGTGTTAGCCAGGATGGTCTCCATCTCCTGACCTTGTGATCCACCCGCCTCGGCCTCCCAAAGTGCTGGGATTACAGGCGTGAGCCACCGCGCCCGGCCTTTTGATGGATTCTTGCTCTGTCGCCCAGGCTGGAGTGCAGTTGCGCCATCTTAGCTCACTGCAACCTCCGTCTCTCAGGTTCGCACCATTCTCCTGCCTCAGCCTCCTGAGTGGCTGGGATTACAGGAGTGAGCCACCACGCCCGGCTAATTTTTTGTATTTTAGTACAGACAGGGTTTCACCATTAGTTTATTCTTCTTTCAGAATATTTATTAATTGTGTTGTGGTGCACTCTTACATAAATGCTGGGAGAGTCTCCTTTTTGCCCTCTGGAAAGGCTGGCCCTGGATGCAAGTTTCTCATCTTTCCACAGTGTTCTCTGAGGGGCCCTTTGCCTATGTGTTGTTAAAACCCTATCACAGCCTGGCTGGAGTCACATTCTTCCCCTTTGGTTCAGGGGGCCTAGGCTCGGATCTCACTCATGTGAGACCCAGTGTGACTACCGAGCCTACTTGTGAATTCTGGAATCAAGGTTCAGAATCAGATCCAGGGGAGGACTTCTCATTCTCTCTTACAGAATTGTCCTTTGGCTTGAAGTGCATGTTCTGATACATTCCTCTTCTTCATAGAAATGTCTCTAGATGGAGAAAAGTATAACAATAAAATAACATGTGGTGTCATCTTCCAAAGAAAAGGCCTAAATAAGGTGTGGTTTGAAGTTAGCAGATGTTTCCTCCACATAATGCTGACAATCGGCCTTTACTGTAATGACTGGATTCTCTTATCTTTGTATTCTCAGGGCATAGCAAGTATCTGGCCATAACAGGCTCTTCATTCATTTTGAATGAATGTATGACATAGAATACATTGAATAGATTGTAATAGCATTCTAGAAATTCGACAACATGAAGGAGAAAGAGAGAAGGAGAATAGGCCAAAATATAGTAAGATTTCAGTGTCGAAATCAATTATATTAACTAAAGACATTACTACTATATATGAAAAGTGCTCTGAGCCGGTCTTGGTGGCTCATGCTTGTAATCCCACCACATTGGAAGGTCGAGGTGAGATGGCCAAGAGTCCAAGGCCAGCCTAGGCAACATAGTGAGACCCCCTCCCCGCCATGTTTACAAAAAAACTAAAAAAATTAGCTGGGCCTTGTGGCACACACCTGTAGTCCCAGGTGCTCAGGAGGCTGAAGCAAGAGGATCATTTGAGCCTAGAAGTTCAAGGCTGTAGTGAGCTATGATTGCACCACTGTACTCCAGCCTGGGCCACAGAGTGAGACCTTATCTCTTAAAAAAATTAAAAATAAACATGTAAAATAAAAGACCCTTGCATTTTCCCCTACAGCTTAAGATATAATGGATATACAACAAACTACACGTATTTTAAAGTGTGCAAGTATGATACTTTTGGCATATGTATATGCCCTTGAAACCAGAACTGTAACTGAGATAATAAATGTATTCATCACCCTCACAAGATTCCTCTCATCCTCATGTAATTCTTCTCTCCTGTCCCTGTCCATTCACTTCCTGTCCCTAGGCAACCATGATCTGCTTTTTGTCACTGTAGATTTATTTGTATTTCCTAGAATTTTATATAAGTGGAACTATATCCACATATAAAATACTGTATATAGAGTGTATGTATTCTTTTTTGACTGGCTTTTTTCACTCAGCATAATATAATTATGTTGCTGTGTGTATCAATAACCCATTTCTTTTAAATGCCTGACCACTCTTCCATTGTATGGATACACCACACTTTGTTTATCCACTCACCTGTGTGGGCATTTGGGTGTTCCCAGTTTGGGGCTATGATGAATAAAATAGCTGTAAACATTCACATATGATGCTTTCCAAAGTAGTTGTCCATTTTTACATTCTTGCCAGTGGTATACTAGAGTTCCGCTTGCTTCACATTGTCTCCAACACTTGGCATGGCCGGTGTCTTTCATTTTAGCCACTCTAGTGGGTGCGTAGTGGTATTGCTCTGTTTCTTTGTTTGTGTGTTTGTTTTTGTTTCTGTTTTTGTTGAGACGAGTCTCGCTCTGCTGCCCAGGCTGGAGTGCAGTGGTGCTATCTCGGCTCACTGCAAGCTCCGCCTCCCGGTTTCACACCATGCTCCTGCCTCAGTCTCCCGTGTAGCTGGGACTACAGGTGGTGCCACCACACCCGGCTAATTTTTCGTATTTTTAGTAGAGACGGGGTTTCACCGTGTTAGTCAAGATGGTCTTGATCTCCTGGCCTCGTGGTCTACCCACCTCAGCCTCCCAAAGTGCTGGGATTACAGGCTTGAGCCACTGCACCTGGCCTTTTTTTTTTTTTTTTGAGATGGAGTCTTGCTCTGTTGCCCTGGCTGGAGTGCAGTGGCTTGATCTCAGCTCACTGCAACCTCTGCCTCCTGGATTCAAGCGATTCTCCTGCCTCAGCCTCCTAAGTAGCTGGGATTACAGGAGGATGCCACCACGCCCGGCTAATTTTTATAGTTTTAGTAGAGACAGGGTTTCACCATCCATGTTGGTTAGGCTGGTCTCGAACTCCTGACCTCGTGATCCGCTCGCCTTGGCCTCCCAAAGTGCTGGGATTACAAGCATGAGCCACAGCACCTGGCCTTGCATTATGGTTTTAATTTGCATCTTGCCAGTGATGAATGATGTTGCGTGTCTTTTCATGTGCTCATTTGCCATCCGTTTATCTTCTTTGGGGAAATGTCTCTTCAACTCTTTTGCCCATTTAAAAAACTGTGTTGCTTATTTTCTTCTTGAATTTTGAGAGTTCCCTATGTATTTTGGATACAAGACTTTTAACGGATATGTGATTTGCAAATATTTTATCCCAGTTTGTGGTTTATGTTTTAATTTTGTAAAAATATATTTCAAAGAGCATAAGTTCTTAATTTTGATGAAGTCCAATTGATCAGTTTATTCTTCTATGGATCGTATGTAAGAAATCTTTGCCCAATCTGAAGTCACAAAGATTTTCTTGTAGAAGTTTCCTTTTAGAAATATGATAGTTCTGGCCGGGCGCGGTGGCTCACTCCTGTACTCCCAGCACTTTGGGAGGCCGAGGCAGGTGGATCACCTGAGGTCGGGAGTTCAAGACCAGCCTGACCAACATGGAGAAACCCTGTCTCTACTAAAAATACAAAATTAGCCAGGCATGGTGGCGCATGCCTGTAATCCCAGCTACTCGGGAGGCTGAGGCAGGAGAATTGCTTGAACCCAGGAGGTGGAGGTTGTGGTGAGCTGAGATCGTGCCATTGCACTCCAGCCTGGGCAAAAAGAGCGAAACTCCGTCTCAAAAAAAAAAAAAAAAAAAAAAAGAAATATGATAGTTCTATATTTTACATTTAGTTATACGATACATTTGAAGGAATTTTTGCATATGGCATGAAGTAACAATCAAAGTTCATTTTGGCGGCATACGGGTATTTATTCCGGCACCTTTATTGAAAAAACTCTATTTTTTGCCCTAAACTAGCCTTGCATTTTATTGAAAATCAATTAACCCTGTATATGTGGGTTTATTTTTGGAATCTGCTTGGTTTTCCTAATCTCTTTGTCAGATTGTGCTCTGCTTTTATTCTTGAGTTTATGAGGTTTTGTTTTTTTTTTACTTCAGTAAGAAGATAGAATACTTTTTAAAGATATCATCAATCAAACTATCATGATAATTATTATTGCAGAAATGTTTGTTAATACAGATTGATGTTCGGTTTTATTGGGACTTGTTTTTAAATAATCTTAAAGGGCTCTCAAAAAGATTAATGGGGCTTTTTAAAGGAAAAGGAAGAGCAATTCAAAAATTAAAGAAAAATCTATATAATACAAAATAGTATGAACACTGACTCTGTTCTTTCTAACTTGAGGAAGTGATTTTCTTTTATTGGTTCACTAAAGCATTGGTGATTGAATTTATCAACAAAGCAATTTTAGTGTGGGCTTCGAAGATTTAAAATTTTCTTCATTTTTTTTCCATTTTAAATTTGCGTGTTCAGACACATGTCACTCTACGTATTACCTAATAAATGCTTGAATGCATAATATTAATATATATTCATGTTAACATTTTAATTAATGACTTTCTGCTTTGTTGGAATGGTTGTCCTGTTGTGGGATCTCCTTGGCTATTCAGAATGAAGAGGAGAGTGAGTACATTTGGGTCCAAGAGTTAAAAGATATACAACAACATTTTCCTTGTGTTTGGTTAGTGCTTTATATTATTTAATTTCTGCATATACAGTTATTTTATCTAGCTGCTGATAGTTTAAAAAGTACCATTGTGATGCATATGTGGCACTAAAAGACATTGATTTGAGAAAAAGTAGACCTCATGTATTTTCCAAATAACGTTTTTTATGACAGCACCATATGTTTAAATATAGGAGGTTTATAAAAGAGGAATGACTGAGTAGAGTCCAAAAATAAACCCACATATACAGGCTTAACGGACTTTCAAAATAAAATACAAGTTACGGAATTAGTCTGCCTTATGATTGTGGGCAATCCCTGCCTGTGTTCTCATCTATAAAATGGGAATAACTCCACTGGTAACACAGAGATATTGCAAGAATACAAGGTCTGTCCTGTTACAGAAGAGAGAAGTTATGTGACAATGCATTGCATTTCCGTAGAGTTTGGCTGTATTTCGAGGGCTTTCACCATTTTCTCACTTGAAATCTCCCAGTCGCCAACAAGATAGGCAGATGAGTCTCAGTATCTCCCTTTCCTGACTTTCAAGGGCAAGAGAAAGATTAGAATAATAAAAACAAAAGTGGAAAAATAAGTGTCCAGGTGATATACTCAGATTTATTATAACAGTATGATATATCTGCCTCTGCTCTTTCCTATGTTAGAGTCTATAGGCTCATAAATAATAGCAAAAAATTATTTAAATTATTCATTTAGGCCAGATGTGGTGGCTCATACCTGTAATCCCAGCACTTTGGGAGGCCAAGGCAGGTGGATCACCTGAGGTCAGGAGTTTGAGACCAGCCTGGCCAACATGGTGAAACCCCATCTACACCAAAAATACAAAAACAGCTGGGCGTTGTGGTGGGTGCCTATAATCCCAGCTACTTGGGAGGCTGAGGCAGGAGAATTGCTTGAATCTGGGAGGCAGAGCTTGCAGTGAGCCGAGATCTTGTCACTGCACTCCAGCCTGGGTGACAGAGTGAGACTCAATCTCAAAAAAAAAAAAAAAAAAAAAAAGCCAAAAAAAAAAAAACCAAAAACAAAAAAAAATTTTTTTAATCATTTATTTAAAATACAATGTGAAATAATTTTTTTTGTTTTTTTTTAGAATTTTAAAAAATTATATTTATTTTTCAGCTTCGTAAATGGCTGCTTTTTTTTTAACCTGAGAGAGAGAGAAAGAGAGTAGAAGGAGAGAGAGAGAGAAACCAAAGTTTATAATCATAGTGAGTCGCCTCGCCTCGCCTCTCGCCTCTCACCTCTTGCCTCTCGCCTCTCGCCTCTCGCCTCTCCTCTCTCCTCGCCTCGCTTCGCCTTCCCTTTTTTTCTTTTGCGATACAGTGTCACACTGTCCCCCAGGCTAGAGTGCAGTGGTGCAATCATGACTCAGCACACCCTCCAACACCTGAGCGCAAGTGATCCTCCTCCCCCAGACTCCTGAGTAGCTGCGGTGATAGATATACACCATCATGCCCAGCTAATTTTTCCATTTTTTTTGTAGAAAAAAATTATACGTAATCAGGGTCTGATTATGTTGCACAGGCTAGTGTCAAACTCCTGGCTTCAAGCGATCCACCCGCCTTGGCTTTATATCCTATTTTTATAAAAGAAAAAAATAAACTGCTTATTTGGGGAAGGGGTTATTTGAAAGAGAGCTCCCATCTATTGGAAGATGACGGGGCGCACATGTGAGGAGTTGAAGATGATACTGGAGAGGGGAAAGGTCTGGAGGGCGGAGAGGGCGGCAGTGTGTGGAGTGTAGGGACCGGGCACAGGTCTGCCATGGGAAGATGCGAGAAAGAGACACATCGAGGAGGAAATGATGTGGGGAGGAGTGCAGAAAGGAAGTGCATTAACAGGCAGTAGACAGGGCTGGAGGCAACAGTACCAGTTTGACATCTGCTCCTTTCATTAAAGTTCCAAATGAGTAAAAGGAATTTAACAGATTTTTTTTTTTTTTTTTTTTTTTTTAAAGCTGGAAAATGGGACAAACTGTGGGACCAAAGGACAGTTTGTTGTTTCTTTTTTTCTTTCTTTTTTTTTTTTTTTTTTGAGACGGAGTCTCGCTCTGTCACCCAGGCTGGAGTGCAGTGGCCGGATCTCAGCTCACTGCAAGCTCCGCCTCCCGGGTTCACGCCATTCTCCGGCCTCAGCCTCCCGGGTAGCTGGGACTACAGGCGCCCGCCACCTCGCCCGGCTAGTTTTTTGTATTTCTTAATAGAGACGGGGGTTTCACCGTGTTAGCCAGGATGGTCTCGATCTCCTGACCTCGTGATCCGCCCGTCTCGGCCTCCCAAAGTGCTGGGATTACAGGCTTGAGCCACCGCGCCCGGCCCAGTTTGTTGTTTCTAATAAGCTCCCAGGAGATTGGTTGTAGAAATCTTTTCTTCTTTCTTCTTCTTTCTTTCTTTTTTTTTTTTTTTCTTTTTGAGGCAGTGTCTGGCTCTGACGCCCAGGCTGGAGTATAGTGGTCCAATCTCGGCTCACTGCAACCTCTGCCTTCTGGATTCAAGCGATTCTCCTGCCTCAGCCTCCTGAGTAGTTGGGATTACAGATGCTTGCCACCACGCCCAGTTGATTTTTGTGTTTTTAGTCGAGACGGGGCTTTGCAATGTTGGCCAAGCTGGTCTTGAATTCCTGACTTCAAGTGATCTGCCCGCCTCGGCCTCCCAAAGTGCTGGGATTACAGGCGTGAGCCACCGTGCCCGGCCGATATTTTTAAAAATAATACGTCTCCCTGGGGCCTGACGCGGTGACTCACGCCTGTAATCCCAGCACTTTGGGAGGCCGAGACGGGCGAATGACGAGGTCAGGAGATGGAGACCATCCTGGCTAACACGGTGAAACTCCATCTCTACTAAAAATACAAAAAATTAGCCAGTCGTGGTGGCGGGCGCCTGTAGTCCCAGGTACTCGGGAGGCTGAGGCAGGAGAATGGCGGGAACCCGGGAGGCGGAGCTTGCGGTGAGCCGAGATCGCGCCGCTGCATTCTAGCCTGGGCGACAGAGCGAGACTCCGTCTCAAACAACAACAACAACAAAACTCTAATCTCTCTGAAAGAACAGATAGACGATACAAGCATAACAACCAGAACATGCCTGGCACATAGGCAGAAGTCAACATGTGTTCTTTTTTTTTCTTTCAGTCTCTCTTTTATTTATTTTATTTTTTTTAAGAGATAGGGTCTCACTCTGTGGCTCAGGCTGGAATGCAGTAGTTCAGCCTAAAAATCCTGGGTTCAAGCAATCCTCCTGCCTCAGTCTCCTGATTAGCTGGGACTACAGGTACACACCACTACACCTGGCTAATTTATTTTTTGTAGAGATGGAGTCTCACTATGTTGCCCCGGCTGGTCTTGAACTCCTGGATTCAAGCGATTCTGGCACCTCCACCTCCCAAAATCTTGGGATTACAAGCATGAGCCACCATACCTGGCCCATGGACACAGGTTTAAGATGTATTTATGAGACAGACTCAATAGATAGACAGATATCAGTGAGGGTGCTTATTTGGACACAACTGAAACCATTTCTGACTATGTTAAGCAGAAAAGGGCTTGATTGGAACATTGTGAGTAGCTCACAGAATTGATGAAGAGGCTGACAATGAGGCTTGAAAAATGAGCAGAAACCCAGCTGACTCTTCATTCCTGGGTCACTCACTCATGGTCATGGGTTTGACTATGAAGAACCACAAGTAACACACCCACACCCTACTTGTGAGGTGGAACAGACGTCTCCCGACCCTCTCTGATTCTTTTGTTTCTGAAGTGGGAGGTAGAAGTCTATCTCCTCCAAAGACTCATGAAAAAAAAGATTTCCCCAAAGTAAGACCAACATTCAGATACTGAGTAGACAAAAAATCCCAAAAGATAAATGCTCATGATAGAGATAAAATAGATACAGAGATTCACAAGAAGCTGTTGGAAATATAGCTTAAGGTTTAAAAAAGAGGTCCAACTTGTGCTACAGATCAATTATTGGTATTTAAGTAATACAGATGGTAGCTACCTGGATACATATGTAATATATACCTATATAATACATAATATATACATATATAATAATCATAGTCATCCCGCAGAAGGATTTCAATGTTTACCATTCAATTTCTCCATCCTATAATGTGAAAGCAGAACTGGGTTGAGTCCCTCGTCCATCTGACACTAGGAAGTGCAGTGTTCCCCAATCCCTGCTCTTGCATCACCTCTCTGGGGAATTCTCAGGAGTCTCACATGTCTACTTTCTGTTTCTACCTCTTACTTCCTGATTCTTTGAAATTCTTGGTCTCCGTTTTGCTTCCATTCTGTTATGTGCTGTCCCTTTTCTGTGTGATGATTTCAAAATTTATTATCCCTGTAGAGATAAAGAATTTAAGGCTGGGCTGGTTGCCATGGCTCACTCCTGTAATCCCAGCACTAGGGAGGTCGAAGTGGGTGGATCACCTGAGGTTAGGAGTTTGAGACCAGCTTGGCCAACATGGCCAAACCTTGTCTCTACTAAAAATACAAAAAAAAAATTAGCCAGGTGTGGTGGCTCATGCCTGTAGTCCCAGCTACTCGGGAGAGTGAGGCAGGAGAATCTCTTGAACCCAGGAGGCAGAGGGTACAGTGAACCAAGACTGTACCACTGCACTCCAGCCTGCACAACAAAGTGAGACTCAGTCTTAAAATAACAACAACCAAAAATAATTTAAGACTGCAACAGTCTAGACTGCCCACCCATGGCAAAAAGATCTCATTATACTAAACTCCAGCTTGAGAATTGCTTTGGTGAAAAAGATGTAAGCGTTTGAGGACAAAAGCTGGAGTGGGTATGCCCTGGGGCGGGCTTTGAACCGAAGCTCCTCAGTGCTTGCTGAATGCCTGGCAGGGAAAGTGCTGTAGGAATCACTAGTTGGAAATGTCCTTTTGACAGAGGTGCATACACAGTAAAGCTTTCTAGCCTAGGTCGGTAGCAGGGCTGCCCTGCCATTCATTCAACACACATTTGCTAGGTGACTGCACATGCAGCTTATCTTCTACTGGAGGTAATGAACAAACACATAAGTGAGGAAATATCCAACGGTGATATGTACCGTGATGAAAAAAAAAATGCAGACGTGGCAGAAGGGTGTGATAGGAAGAGATTCAGGATCATTTTGGACTGAATGGTCAGGAAAGGCCTCTCCAAAGAGTTAATATTTAAGCCCCAAACTGAATATCAAGAAGGAACTCAGCAGGTGCCAATCTGGAGGAAGAGAGGGCCAGGTAGAGGGCAGCAGCAAGGCTGAAGACCTTAGGATGGGAAGGAGTAGGGAGGTTCAGGGAACAGAAGGTAGATATGTGTGCCTGAAGCATAATAAGCCTCACCAGGTAAGTCATGTGTGAGAGGCAAAAAGTTAAGTACATTTCATTCTCTTTTGTACTTGATATGGTTTAGCTGTGTCCCCATCCAAATCTCATCTTGACTTGTAGTTCTCATAGTTCCCATGTGTCATGGGAGGGACCCAGTTGGAGATAATTCAATCGTGGAGGTGGATCTCTCCCATTCTGTTCTTGTGATAGTGAATAATCTCACGAGATCTGGTGGTTTTATAAAGGGGAGTTGCCCTGCACATGCTCTCTCTCTTGCTTGCCACCATGCAAGATGTGACTTTGCTCCTCCTTTGCCTTCCACCATGATTGTGAGGCCTCCCCAGCCATGTGGAACTGTGAGTCCATTAAACCTCTTTCCTTTATAAATTACCCATCTTAGGTATGTCTTTATTAGCAGTGTGAGAACAGACTAATGCAGTACTCTATATTAGGTATTTTTCTATGCTTATAAATGAATATCAGAAGGTGGGCCTTTTGGATATGGAAGGGATCATAGAAGGAGCTTTGCTAGGATAAGGTCTAATAGCAGAATGGAGACCATGAATGGAGTAGGCTAAAAAAGAAACGGAGAATTGGGTAATCAGAAGAGGGAATACATGCCCTACTGAAGAATGTGGTTCAATAATTCAGGAGAAATGGGCCAGGTGCAGTGGCTCATGCCTGTAACCCTAGCACTTTGGGAGGCTGAGGTGAAAGGATCACTTGAACCCAGGAGTTCAAGACCAGTCTGGGAAACGTAGGGAGACCCCATCTCTACAAATATATATTTTTTAAAAATTAGCCAGGCGTGGTGGGACAGTCCTGTGGTCCCAGCTACTGGGGAAGCTGAGGCAGGAGGACCACCAGAAGCCAGAAAGTTGAGGCTGCAGTGAACTGTGATGGCACCACTGTGCTCCAGCCTGGGTAAGAGAGGAAGACCTTGTCTCCAAAAAAAAAAGAAAAAGAAAAAAGGAAAAAGAAAGAAAGACGTTTCCCAGAGGAAGCTAGCAGATTAACAATAAGACATAAAGCAGCACACGGAAAGAGGGAGAATAAAAAGCCTGTATGATCACAGAGCAACATGCTGTTAGAAGAAAGAAAATTAGCCTCCTTAATACCTCTCTAATTCATACACTTCTTTGATGTCCTCAGGTTTTTGTATTTCTTTCTTTTCTTTTCTTTTTTTCAAGAGACAGGGTCTCACTATGGTGCCCAGGCTGCATTCAAACTCCTGGGCTCACGCAATCCTCCTGATTCAGCCCACTGTGTAGCTGGGACCACAGGTGCACACCATTGTGTTCAGCTTTTCCACCGTACCCTGCTTCAATTTTTTCTTTTTTTTTTTTTTGAGACGGAGTCTCGCTCTGTCGCCCAGGCTGGAGTGCAGTGGCACGATCTCGGCTCACTGCAAGCTCCGTCTCCCGGGTTCACGCCATTCTCCTGCCTCAGCCTCCCAAGTAGCTGGGACCACAGGTGCCTGCCACCACGCCTGGCTAATTTTTTTGTATTATTAGTAGAGACAGGGTTTCACCGTGTTAGCCAGGATGGTCTTGATCTCCTGACCTCATGATTCACCTGCCTTGGCCTCCCAAAGTGCTGGGATTACAGGCGTGAGCCACCGCACCCAGCAAGTTTTTCATCTGTAAAGGGAAATGATATTAGTACTCCCCTACATACACACATACACAGTTAGAAGATAATTGACATAATGAACATAAAGTCTTTGACATACAGTAGGAACTGAACGTGTGTTCCACTGTAAACCCGTGGGGACTGTCTGGCCTGTTTACTATTGACTCTCCAGTGCTGAGCATAGTGCCTAGCAAGTAATAGACATTTAAGAAATATTTATGGAAAGGAGGAATGAATGAATGACTCCTTAGAGCAATCCTCATGGTTCAGATTCTTAGCATTAATTTTAGGTTGTTGCAGCATCCTTCTTAGGGGTCTTCTTGATGCGAATCTTGCCTTTCTCTAATCTATTTTCCAAAATTCCCATAGGGTTTTGGAAAACGCAAATCTGATCATGTAACTTTTTTGGCTAATTCTTAAGAGGTTCTCCATTGCACCCCAGAGAAAACGTAATCTTCTTAGCATGGTTTAGGATGTCTTTCAGCTTTGGCCAATGTTCACTTCTCTTTCTCCAGAAAATCCTTTAAGAGCCTGGAGCTTCTTAACATGTGATATGTCTTCCTTTTCAAGGTCTGTTGATTGAATTGAATTTTGCTGCCTGTAACACAAACCTAGTTACATAAGCTTAACCAATTTTTTTCCCCCTCACTTACAAGAAATCTGGAGGTGAGCAGTTCAGAGTTTGTTGAGCTGGGTCTTTAAATTTTTTTAAATTTATTTTTGTTATTTTTGTTTATTTATTTTGAGACCAAGTCTTTCTCTGTCGGCCAGGCTAGAGTGCAGTGGCGTGATCTTGGTTCACTGTAACCTCCGCCTGCCAGGTTCAAGCGATTCTCCTGCCTCAGCCTCCAGTAGTGCGCACCACCACCCCCAGCTAGTTTTTGTATTTTTTTAGTAGAGATGGGGTTTCACCACATTGGTCAGGATGGTCTTGAACTCCTGACCTCAAGTGATCCACCTGCCTCAGCCTTCCAAAGTGTTGGGATTATAGGCATGAGCCACCATGCCCACCCTGTTGAGCTGTTAAGGAAGTTTTAATGGACTCAGAGTCCGTCTAGTCTCTTGCTTACTCTTAAAAACTGCAACCAGTTACATCAACAGTACAACTATTAGGATTAAGAACTGAGAACACCTGTGTCAACTTCTGGAGTTTAAAAAAAAAAGGGGAGAGAGAGAGAGGCAGAATTTAAGGCTAAAGAGTAAGTATGTAAATACCCAATTCAGCATGGCTTAGTTGTTGCCCCAAGAAAAGACTGTAACCAGTAAGTAACTTCACTGTTTTCTGCAGGAAATTTCTGCACATCGCTATATTTGAAGCAGCAGTCTATTCACCTGGGCAAACAACTCACTTAAAACAACAGTTTACTTACCAAGACTTACTTCAAGACCATCACCTTGCTACGTGCACCTCTTCTAAGCTATTATGTCCTGAACTTGGCCTGATCCCAATTGGTACCCTGTCTCTAAAGATCCACCTTAAACCACTTGAGTCTAAACTCAAAATCCTATGTTCTTCTCTGACCTTCCCCTTTGGAGATACTGCGGAGACTGTTGAGGTGGTGTTTTCTCTCTTTTCCGGCAATGAGTTCTGATATATGTAGCTTTGTTTTGTTGTAGGTTGTCTGGTGATGTTTTGGGGGTTTCAGTACTATCTTTAGCTGTGGCTTCTGTCCTCTCTTCGGAGATATGTCTTTATTCAAAGATTCAAAGAAATGGAGGAGAGTGAAGGACAAAAGCACGTGCCAATTCAGTCTTACCTTTTCTTAACAATTGGGATTGTTGAAAAATGTATACTTCGGTACCACTCTGCTGATAGGAAAACCAAAGTAGTTTACTTTTCTGTTTTGTAAAACAATACACAAGGTAGGATGAGTACTTCCATTTTTTAAATCTTAATATTCTATCAGTGTCTATATATACAGTTTAGGAAAAGTTTGTTGAATAACATAGAAAATTTAGTTTGCATGAAATACCTTCGATGCTGAGCTGCTTAATTGGAATTATCATAAATAATAACTGTTGGTCCTCATTTGCAACAATTGTCAAAAATAGGAAGTCTAGGCCGGCTGCGGTGGCTCAAGCCTGTAATCCCAGCACTTTGGGAGGCAGAGGCGGGTGGATCACGAGATCAGGAGATCGAGACCATCCTGGCTAACATGGTGAAACCCCATCTCTACTAAAAATACAAAAAATTAGCCGGGCGAGGTGGCGGGCGCCTGTAGTCCCAGCTACTCGGGAGGCTGAGGCAGGAAAATGGCGTGAACCCAGGAGGCAGAGCTTGCAGTGAGCCAAGGTCGCACCACTGCACTCCAGCCTGGGTGACAGAGCGAGACTCTGTCTCAAAAAAAAAAAACAAACAACAACGGAATTCTAAGTGATCCTTTGCTAGGATGGCCTCAGCATATTTCTCAGAAATGGAACAACTGAGGGGGCCAGCTCCATAAAAAATGGATGCCAGAGAACTCTGAATTCTCAACTGTGGCTTATTGAGCCTCCCATATTTAAAACTTCTTCCAGTTGCAAATGTAATATGTGCTAATGCAAAAATTTATATACTGTAAAATGAAAACTCCTACTCCCACGGTCAACAGACCTATCCACCACACCCCCTGTCACCCTAGAGGACTATTAATACTTTGGTTTACAGCCTTTCAGATCACCTTTCCATGCATTTAGGAATCTATGTATATATGAACATAAAAATGTTGTATGTTATGTTAATCATATTACATAAAATGTCCCACAAGTTGGTTTTTCTACTGTTTTTTTAGAGAGCTTTTTATGCCAATATCCATAGTTCAAATAATTTATTAAAATCACCGAGTAGTTTCCATTGCAGGAGTGCACCCTAACCTGCCTAACTCAATCTGCTACTTGAGCTATTTCTTTCCCTTCCCCCACTTTTTCTTCATTTTCTTCTTTCCTTTTTGCTGTTCATTTTATATTTTTTGAGACAAGGTGTCACTCTATCACCTAGGCTGGAGTGAAGTGACACAGTCACGACTTGCTGCAACCTTGACCTCCTGCGCTCAGGCAATCCTCCTCCCTCAGCCTCCCAAGTAGCTTGGGACTACAGTTGTGTGCCACCACATCTGCCTAGTTTCTAAATTTTTTGTAGAAGCAAAATCGTACCATGTGACCTAGGCTTCTTTTTGCTATACAAGCAATCCTATAACATACTTCTCTGTAGATAAGGCAAGTTTTAAATAAAATTTTCATTTTTTCAGTGTTCAATATGATAGGTGAAATGTGGCATCTTGTTTCTTTCATTTTCATTTCCTTAATGAGGAAATAGTTTAGTCTACTGGCCACTCATGTTTATTTTGTGAATTGCTTAGACCTGTGCTGTCTAATTTGATAATCACCAGCCAAATGTGGACACTGACCACTTGAAAGGTGGACAGCCTAAATTGGGTTGTGCTGTCGGTATAAGATACACAGAAATTTCAAAGACTTGGTCTAAACAAAAGGTCTCATTAATATTTTTACATTGGTTATCTTAATATCTCATTAATATTCTTATATTGATTACATGTCAATATAATAAAAAATACTGCTTTAAATAATTCTAATATGACTAATAAAAAATTTAAAATTACATATGTAGCTCACATGATATTTCTATTGGACAGGGATGACTTAGATTTTTCTTTTAATTGGATTGATTATCTTTTTCTTATTGATTTATAAGAGCTGTTGCTATTTTGTTAATCCATATTTTTGGACTGCTATATTTACAGCAATATTTCTTCCCCATCTGTAACTTATTTTTTACCTTGAGTTATGAAGCCTCTTGCCATACAAAGGTTGTAAATTTTTAAGAATCTGCCCGTTGGCCGGGTGTGGTGGCTCACGCCTGTAATCTCAGCACTTTGGGAGGCCAAGGCGGGCCGATCATGAGGTCAAGAGATTGAGACCATCCTGGCCAACTTGGTGAAACCCTGTTTCTACTAAAAATACAAAAATTAGCAGGGCATGGTGGCGTGCACCTATAGTCCCAGCTACTCAGGAAGCTGAGGCACAAGAATTGCTTGAACCCAGGAGGCGGAGGTTGCAGTGAGCCGGGATTGCACCACTACCCTCCAGCCTGGCAACAGAGCGAGACTCAGTCTCAAAAAAAAAAAAAAAAAAAAAAAAAAAGAATCTGCCCATTATTTTTCTTCATTGCTTCCAGATTTTCACCATGGTGAAATCTTTCACCATGCCAAAATTACAAAAATAACTTCCTGTGTTTTCTTAAAGTCATTTTAGTTTACTTCTTTTAGGTACCTGAGTTTTTATGTTTGTTTGGTGTGAAATAGCAGCAGTTTTAAAATTTGTTTTAAATTACAGGGTAGGTAGAGAAAAGAACACACATCAGATATGTACATAGTTGGATTTTTAGTGAGTGATGGTCATTGGATTGCTGATTCCATATGAAAACCAATCCTCCTAACATGATTTTTTGAGCACTCCCTGCTTTTCCAAATGATGTGAATTGACTCTTTTCACATGTAGTATAACATTGCTGTAACAAATGAAATATTTTGAACTCTTCCTTTGTCTCATCAGTATACTTGATTATTCCTGCACCACAGTCTCACTATTTTAATTACCAATGTTTTGTGGAATGTCCCTATATCTAGGAGATCAAACCTTTTCACAGACTTATTCATAGGAATGGTCTCTTCCAGCAAACTTCAGAATCAGTTTGCCAATATCCAAATTAAATTCTATTAGAATTTTGATTGAGATTGCATTGACCATATAGTTTCCTTTGAGGGAGAAACCATATAGATTCCCTTGAGGGAGAATTTACATGTTTACAATATTACTCCTATGCAGGAACATGAAATATCTTTTCATGTATTTGTGTCTTTTAAAATGTGAATCAATAAAATTTTATATTTCTTTTTAATGTCTGCCTTATGCTTTATGTATTAGGATTTTTCTTAACTATTTTCTTGTTCTTGTTACTACTGTGAATCGATGTTTCTACATTTTATAATTATGTTGGTCTTGTATCCAACGAACTTAGTTGAATGTTCTGTTAGTTCTTTAGTTTTTCACTTGATTCTCTTTGATTTTCTGGATACACAACTATACGATGCCACAGAGCTGGCTTATGCAAATTTATGAGACTTGATTATTATGTTTTCAGAAATTTTGTGAGGTGATTGTTAAGCATAGCCATTATTAATAATTAAATTATGGAAATAAACTAAAAAACACATTACAGTGCCAATAATAATTTAAAATAAGCAAAAATTGTAAAAAAAATAAAATTATGTAAACTTACAATTAAACAGATTATATAAAAGACTAAGGTAATAAATGCTCAAAACTTATTGTGTCCTAATTGTTTTCTCACATTTTACTATTATCTATGCTCTTGAGGTTATTTCTTTTGTTTCTATATAATGGAAATTCTTTATGACAGTATGCTATTGTGTTTCTTCCAACTCCATGTTCAGTGATGTTCCTCTGGTAGCTTGAAAGCAACCATCACAGGAGTGCTGTATTTACACTACAGAAACCAGCAAATGTTACCATTTAGGTCTTGATTTATTGTTTTGTTAACTGTCTAGACTTAATAATGTAATGGAGAAAATGTTAATGGAAATTGCTATGGTTTGGACATGGTTTGAGTTTGTTCCCACAAAAACTCGTGGTGAAATTTAATCCCCAATGTGGTGGTGTCAGGGGTCATGGGGATGGGTTCCTCATTAATGTCTTGGTGCCATTCTCACAGTATTAAGTCCTCACTCCAATGAGACTGGATTAGTTCTGCAGGGAACAGAGTAGTTCCCAAGAGAGTGGGTTGTTGTAAAGCCAGGGTGTCTTTCAGATTTTTGTCTCTCTTCACACATGTTCACTTCCTCTTTGACATTCTCCACCACGTTACGATGCAGCACAAAAGCCCTTGCCAGAAGCCAGGGCCTATGCCCTTGAACTTCCCAACCTGCAGAACTGTGTGAGCTAAATAAACCTCTTTTCTCCTCTCTTTCCCTCCTTCCTTTCCTCCCTCCCTTCCTTCCTTCCTTCTTTCCTTCCTTTCTTTCTTTCTTTCTTTCTTTCTTTCTTTCTTTCTTTCTTTCTTTCTTTCTTTCTTTCTTTCTTTTTTTCTTTCTTTCTCCTTCTCTTTTCTTTCTCTCTTTCTCCTTCCTTCCTTCCTTCCTTCCTTCCTTCCTTCCTTCCTTCCTTCCTTCCTTCCTTCCTTCCTTCCTTCCTTCCTTCTTCTCTCTCTCTCTCTCTTTCTTTCTCCCTTTCCTTTCTTTTCCTCTCCTTTCTTTCTTCTGTTCCCCAAACTGGAGTGCAGTGGTATGATCTTAGCTCACTGCAACCTCCACCTCCTGGGCTCAAGCGATCCTCCCACCTCAGCCTCCCAAGTAGCTGGAACTGCAAGTGTGTGCCACCACATCCAGCTAATTTTTTGTAACTTTTTTTTTGTAGAGACAGGATTTCAATATGTTGACCAGGCTGGTCTTGAACTCTGGGGCTCAGGCAATCCACCTGCCTTGGCCTTTCAAAGTGCTAGGATTATAGGTATGGGTCATCACACCTGGCCAAACCTCTTTAAAAATTGCCCAGCCTCCGATATTTTGTTAGGATGACACAAAACAGACAACACCGAGATTAAACTTGTGAAAGTGTCATACCCGTAGTCATTACATTGTGAATAACACAAAAAATTGAGGAAATAAATACTCTTGAAGTATTTGAAAACTATTTTTCAATTTAACCAAGAAGTTGCTCATATCATTGACCAACAAGTGAAGTTTGGGCAAGTTGTTTCACTTTCATTTTAAGTTGTTCATATATAAACAAAACCATCAACCAATATTCATACTAGGAACTACACTCAGGACCAGTTGTTTATCATATATCATCATACCACTGATTTTACAGCATATAAATAATGAAAGTCTCTCTTTCAAATATTATGTCTTGTCTTATTTTTTGCATCTACTGCATTGGCTGGTACTCTAATACAATGTGGAATAACAGCAGTGTTTCTCGACATTCTTGATTTGATCCTAATTTTAATATTTCTATTTTGTCATTAAAAATGATATTGTTCTGGATTTCTGGTAGATATTAGTGAGAGTTCTGGAATTTCATCTGAATATTTTCCTTCCTACATACTAATAGGAAACTTCTGCTGCCAGTTCTTAGGAAAATTTCCTATTTAAAAAAATTCTTCCATTTTCTACAATTCTTTATTTTCCTTCCAAATTGTATGACCATATGGATTCCAGAGTCCTAGCAACACTTGGCACAATGTCACACTTAAACAAAACACCTCTTGTGGCTCCCTGAAAAAACACGCCCATACTGCTTGTTTCTACTCCTTAGCCCATCATTGCTCTTATGCCAATTTATGCCACTCTTATGCCATATGTGCTTTTGTTCCCTGTACCCACCCCACACCACTAAAACTCCTCATGTTGAAGTTATCAGAGACCTTGATTGTGCCAAGTCTACTTGGTAATTCACTGTCCTCATCTCAGAGCATTAACTATTATTATCCACTTGACCATCTTTCCTTCAATCCCTCTCTCTGTGTGGCATCGGGGCCATCATGCTCTTTTGACCTTATTCCCTCTTCATTGGCCACTCCTTTTTAGTTTTCTTTACTTGCTGTGTTGGTCTGTTCTTGTGCTGCTATGAAGAAATACCAGAGCCTGGGTAATTTATAAAGAAAAGAGGTTTAATATGCTCATGGTTCTGTAGGCTGTGCAGGCATGGCGCTGGCAACTGTTCTGCTTCTGGGGAGGCCTCAGGAAGCATTTACTCATGGTGGAAGGCAAAGCGGGAGTGGGCGCATCACATGGCAAGAGTAGGAGCAAGAGAGGGAGTAAGAGAGAAAAAAGAGAGGTCCTAGACTCTTTTAAACAACCAGATATTGTGTGAACTGAGTGAGAACCCACTCATCACCAAAGGGATGGTGCTAAGCCATTCATGAAGGATCCGCCCTATGACCCAGTCACCACCACCAGACCCCATCCCCAGCACTGGGGATTGCATTTCAGCATGAGATTTGGAGGGGACAGACATCCAAACTATACCACTTACTTCTCTCCCTCATTTTTGTCTCTGTATGTGGAAAGTCCTGGCGAGCTTGGAGCTCAGTCCTCAGCCCTCTTTTCTACCCAGTTCAATGGCTTCAAATACAACTTATTTGCTGACAACTTCTACATTTATGTTTACCAAACTTCTTTCTAGAGTATTCAAATGCATACTCCTACATCCATTTGGATATCTCAGAGACATCTCAACCTTAATGAAGCCAAAATCATACTCTTAATTCTCAGCCCTTCCGCCAAGTCTACTCCGTTTTCATCATTCCTTTCTTAGCTAATGACACTATTATTGGCTTATACCACAATCTATAACTCATACAGGATTCTGTTCTTCCTCTCGCTTCCACAGTGGGTTTGTATGAACCAAACCCTACAGCCAAGTAACGTGATACACTTAATGAAGGGTTGGCAGCTATAGCCTATTGGTCAAATCAAGTTTGCTGCCTGTTTTTGTAAATAAAGTTTTATTGGAAAGCACCGTACAATTCAATTGTGTTTTGTCTATAGCTTCTTTTGTGTTATAATGGCAGAGCTGAGTGGTTGAACAGAGATCAAACAGAGATCAAAAAGCTTAAACTATTTACTATCTTGTGTTCACTATAGAAAATGTTTGCCAACTCTTCTTTTAATTGGCTGGAATACCACTGACCCAACCCGAACTATGGGACTGACAATGTTTATGTTGAAAGTGTTTCAGTTCTCTGCCATGGTATATCAAACTACCACCACATTTTGTGGCTTAAAACAATCATTTGTTGTTGTTCATGATTTGTAGACTGACAGGGGGTGGGAAGATCTTCTGTGTCACATGGTATTGGCTGGAGAGCTAGACTTGGTGGTTGGAAGGTCCAGAATGGCTTCACTCCCATGGCTGACAGTTGGTCTCCACCTGGGTCTTAGATGAGGCTGTCAGCTGAAACCCTCATTTTTCTTTGATGTGGATCTCTCCATGTGATAGCTTGGACTTCCTCAGAACATGTCAGCTAGGTTCCAAGAATGGGCGTTCTTAGAGAACAATCACCAATATGCAAGTGCTTATGAAGCCTCTGCTTTGCAACATTTAATAATATCAATTGGTGAAGAGGAGGGACTCCTCCTCAACTCATTCTATGAACCAGCATCATCCTGATACCAAAACCTGGCAGAGATACAACAAAAAACATAAACTTCAGGCCAATATCCTTGATGAACATTAATACAAAAATTCTCAACAAAATACTAGCAAATAGAATCCAGCAGCACACCAGAAAGCTAATCTAGCATGATCAAGTAGGATTTATCCCTGGTATGCAAGGCTGGTTCAACATATGCAAATCAATAAACATGATTCATCACATCAACAGAACTAAAGACAAAAACCACATGATTATCTTCATAGATGCAGAAAAGGCTTTGGATAAAATTCAACATCCCTTCATATTAAAAACTCTCAACAAACAAGGTATTGAAGGAACATACCTCAAAATAATAAGAGCCATCTATGACAAACCTGCAGCCAAAATCATATTTAGTTGGCAAAAGCTGGAAGCATTCCCCTTGAAAACTGGCACAAGGCAAGGATGCCCTCTTTTACACTCCTATTCAACATAGTGTTGGAAGTCCTGGCTAGAGCAAACAGGTGGGAGAAAGAAATAAAGGGCATCCAAAAAGAAAGAGAGGGAAGTGAAACTATCCCTCTTTGCAGACTACATGATTCTATATCTAGAAAACCCCATAGTCTTACCAAAAGCTCCTTGAGCTTTTAAGCAACTTCAGCAAAATTTCAGAATACAAAATTAGCGTACAAAAATCACTGGCATTCCTATACACCAACAACAGCCAAGCCAAGAGCCTAATCAGGAACCCAATCCCATTAATAATTGCCACAGAAAGAAGAAAATACCGGGAATATAGCTAACCAGGAAGGCGAAAGATCTCTACAATGAGAATTATGAAACACTGCTCAAAGAAAACAGAGGTGACCCAAACGGAAAAACATTTCATGCTCATGGTTAGGAAGAATCAATATTGTTAAAATGATCATACTGCCTGCTATTCCTATCAAATTACTAATGACAGTTTTCACAGAACTGGAAAAAATGATTTTAAAATTCATATGGAACCAAAAAAGAGCCCAAATAGCCAAGGCAATCCTAAGCAAAAGAACAAAGCAGCAGGCATCATGCTACCTGGCTTCAAACTATACTACGGGGCTACATTAACCAGAACAGCATGGTTCTGGTACAAAAACAGACACATAGACCAATGGAACAGAATAGAGAGACCTGGAATAAGATCAAACACATACAACCATCTGATCTTCAACAAAGCTGACAAAAACAAGTGATAGGGAAAAAACTCCCTATTAAATAAATGGTTCTGGGATAACTGGCTATCCATATGTAGAAGATTGAAACTGGCCTCCTTCTTTACACCATATACAAAAATCAACTCAAGATGGATAAAAGACTTAAATGTAAAACCCAATACTATAAAAACCCTGGAAGACAACCTAGGCAGTACCATTCTGGACATAGGAAAGGGCAAATATTTCATGATGAAGACACCAAGAGCAATTGCAAGGAAAGCAAAAATTGACAAATGGGATCTAATTAAACTAAAGAGCTTCTGCACAGCAAAATAAACTATCAACAGAGTGAACAGATAACCTACAGAATGGGAGAAAATTTTTGCAGACTATATCTGACAAAGGCCTAATATCCAGCATGTACATGGAACTTAAGCAAATTTACAGGAAAAAAGCAAATCACCTCACTAAAAAGTGAGCAAAGGCATGAACACTTTTCAAAAGAAGACATATGTGCAGCCAACAAGCATATGAAAGAAAGTCACTGATTATTAGAGAAATACAAATCAAAACCACAATGAGGTACCGTCTTACACCAGTCAGAATGGCTGTTATTAAAAGTCAAAAAATGACAGATGCTGGCAAGGTTGTGAGAAAAGGGAACACTTATATACTGTTTTGGGAGCATAAATTGGTTCAACCGTTGTGGAAAGCAGTACGGCAATTCCTAAAAGGGCTGAAGACAGAACTACCATTTGACGCAGCAATCCCATTACTGGGTCTATACCCAAAGGAATATAAATCATTCTATCATAAAGACACATGCAAGCACATGTTCATTGCAGCACTATTTACAATAGCAAATAAATGAAATAAACACAAATGCTCATCAATGATAGACTGGATAAGAAAATGTGACACATGTACACCATGGAATACTATGCAGCCATAAAAAAGAACAAGATCATATCCTTTGCAGGAATATGGATGGAACTGCAGAGCCTTATCCTTAGCAAACTAACACAGAAACAGAAACAAATATCACATGTTCTCACTTGTAAGTAGGAGCTAAATGATGAGAACACATGGATACAGTGAGGGAAACAACAGATGAGGGGGCCTACTTGAGGGTGAAGGGTGCCAGGGGGAGAGGATCAGAAAAAGTACCTATTGAGTACTAGTCTTAGTACCTGGGTCATGAAATAATTTGTACAATAATCCCTCGTGACATGAGTTTATCTATATAACAAACCTGTACAATTACCCCTGAACCTAAAATAAAAGTTTTTAAAAAATTAATTTGGCCCAAACTGGTCACATGGCCAAGTTCAGAGTAAATGTGAGAGAAACACACAAAGGTGTGAGTATGGGAGGTGGGGTTCATTGGGAGCCCCAAAATACAGTGTACCTCATGGTGGTTCCCTAAAAACCCAACAGAGGAGTGAATGAGTGCTGGGCAGAGTTTTAAAAAATGTCTACTATGAGCTACTAAAGTTTTAACTTACGAGTTGTTTGTAATTCGGATAAAATGTTGAATTTTATTAAATCCTTCTTGGCCGGGCGCAGTGGATCACGCCTGTAATCCCAGCACTTTGGGAGGCCGAGACGGGCGGATCACGAGATCAGGAGATCCAGACCATCCTGGTTAACACAATGAAACTCTGTCTCTACTAAAAATACAAAAAATTAGCTGGGCGTGGTGGCAGGCGCCTGTAGTCCCAGCTACTCGGGAGGCTGAGGCAGGAGAATGGCGTGAACCCGGGAGGCAGAGCTTGCAGTGAGCAGAGATCACGCCACTGCCCTCCAGCCTGGGCGACAGAGTGAGACTCCGTCTCAAAAAAAAAAAAAATCAATCAATCAATCAATCCTTCTTTAGCACTTTTGAGTCGGTTATATAATTTTTTTCCTTTAGTTTATTAATATTGTTTCATAGTTACATAAATTCATTTAAAAAATTAATTCATTTAAAATTTGGACTATTATTTCATGCCTGGATGGAACTTTTTAATCATAATATATTATGTATTATAGGATTCAATTTTCTAATAACGTATTTATGACTCTTGCATTTAAGATTATAAATAAGATTAGGGGATTTCAGTTCCTCTGGGAGGCTGCTGGTGGCTCTGATACTGCAGCTTCTGTTGCGTGGGACCTGCTGTGGCTGCCTGAATCATATAGAGGATGCCAGGACAGAAGGAAGCTGGAAATGGACATCAGTGGGCTTTGAGAATGTGGCTGTGAACCTCACCCACGAGGAGTGGGCTTTGCTGGGACCTTCCTGGAAGAATGTCTACAGAAATGTAATGCTGGAAGCCTTCAGGAATCTGACCTTTGTAGTAATCAAATGGAAAGACCATTTGAAAATCTGTCCCAAAATCTTGGGAGAAAGCTAAGAAATCATATGGTGGAGAGACTCTGTGGATGTAAAGAAGGAGTCAATGTGGAGAAACCCTCAGCCAGAAAGCAGATTGTCATCTGAACAAGAAAATTCGTACTGGAGGCCAAGCGTGGTGGCTCACGCCTATAATCCCAGCACTTTGGGAGGCCGAAATGGGCAGATCACGAGGTCAGGAGATCGAGACCATCCTGGCTAACCCAGTGAAACCTCGTCTCCACTAAAAAAATACAAAAAAAATTAGCCAGACGTGGTGGCGGGCTCCTGTAGTCCCAGCTACTCGGGAGGCTGAGGCAGGAGAATGGCGTGAACCCGGGAGGCAGAGCTTGCAGTGAGCCAAGATAGCGCCACTGCACTCCAGCCTGGGCGACAGAGCGAGACACTGTAAAAATAAATAAATAAATAAAAGAAAAAAGAAAGAAAAGGAAAAACTCTTACTGGAGTAAAACCACGCAAAGGTAGTGTGTGTGGAAAAGTCTTTGTACATCATTCATTCCTTCATAGTTACATGAGCTCACTCTGAACACAAACAATATGAGTGTGCTGGGGAATATGGAGAAAAGCCTCACGAACACAAACAATGTGGGAAAGCCTCCATTTCTCCCAGAAGTGGTCCAAGACTCATGGTAGTACCCACTAGAAAGGGATGTTATAAATGCAAGCTATGAGGCAAAGCCCTTAATTTCCCTATTTATTTCACAATGAACTCACACCGGAAAGAGGTTCTATAAATGTAGAGAAATTGTGAGAGTCTTCACTGTTTTCCTTTACTTTCTTTTTTTTTTTTGAGATGGAGTCTTACTCTGTTGTCCAGGCTGGAGTGCAGTGACACGATCTCGGCTCACTGCAAGCTCCGTTCCCCAGGTTCACGCCATTCTCCTGCCTCAGCCTCCCCAGTAGCTGGGACTACAGGTGCCCGCCACCACGCCCGGGTAATTTTTTTTGTATTATTAGTAAAGACGGGGTTTCACCGTGTTAGCCAGGATGGTCTCAATCTCCTGACCTCCTAATCCACCCGCCTCGACCTCCCAAAGTGCTGGGATTACAGGCATGAGCCACCGTGCCCGGCCTTTACTTTCAAATACATGAAAACATTCACACTGGAGAAAAATGCCATGAATGTAAACACTGTGGGAAAATATTTGATTGCCCCAGTTGCTTTCCTTTTAATTTTTAATTTAATTTAATTATTTTTTTGAGTCTGTCACCCAAGCTGGAGTGCAGTGGCACAATCTTGGCTCACTGTAACCTCTGCCTCCTGGGTTCAAGCAATTATCCTGCCTAGCCTCCCAAGTAGCTGGGATTACAGGTGTGCACCACCACATCTGGCTAATTTTTGTATTTTTAATAGAGATGAGGTTTCGCCAGGTGAAACCAGGTCAGACTGGCCTTGAACTCCTGACCTCAGGTGATCCATCTGCCTCGGCCTCCCAAAGTGCTGGGATTAAAAGATGTGAGCCAATGCGCCTGGCACTAGTTCCTTTCAAATACATGTTAGAACTCACACTGGAGAAAACCCTTACAAATGCAAACACTGTGGTAAAGCATTCATTTCTTAAACTTACCTTTGGACATATGAAATCAGAATTCATGTTCTCGAGAAATCTCATGAGTGTGGGGAATATGGGAAAAGATGCAATTGTTCCAGTTTCCTTTGAAGACACAAAAAACGCGTAGTGCAGGAAACCTTCACGAATGTAAAAAATGTGGTGAAGTCTTTAGATGTCCCACGTCCCTTCAAGCATAAGAAAGAACTCATATTGGAGAAAAACCCTATGAATGTAATACTTGGGGCAGAACCTTTAATTATCCCACTTCCTTTTGAAGACATGAAAAAACTCATACTGGAGAAAAATGCTATGAATGTAAAAGGTGCGGTAGGACCTTTGGGTGGTGCAGTTCCCTTGGAAGACGTGAAAGAACTCACACTAAAGAAAAGCCCTGTGACTATAAACAAGGTGGGCAAGTCTTCAGTTTTTAAAATTACCCTTGACTACAGGAAATAACTCATTTTGCCCAATGCAGTCAGTACTTTGAGAGACTGAGGCAGGAGGATCATCTGAGACCAGCGGTTTGCGACCAGCCTGGACAACATAACAAATCCTTGTGTCAAAAATAAAATAAAATAAAATAAAGGAAAAAAAATTAACTGGGTGGGGTGGTATGTGCTGGTAGTTTTAGGTACTCAGAAAATGGAGGCAGGAAGATTGCTTGAAGCTGAGAGATGGAGGTGACAGTGAGCCATGATCACATCACTGAACTCCAGCCTGGGCAACATAGCAAGACTCTGTCCACCCCTCCCCCCCAAAAAAAAAAAAAAAAAAAAGAAAAGAAAAGAAAAAAGAAAGGACTGTCATTTATACAGGAGAGAAATCCTGTGGATGTACAGAATGTAGGAATGCAATCAATTTTCCCAGTTTTCTTTGAAGACATGAAGAGACCCACCCTGGAAAACAATTCAAAGAATATAAAAAGTGTAATAAAGGCTTCAGATGTCCCGGTTCCATTCAAAACCATAAAAGGACTCACATTGGAGAAAAACCACCTAAATGTAAAACATATGGTAAAGTATTTAATTTTCCCACTTGCTTTCTAACATGGCAAAGGGCTCTGGAGAAAAACCCTATGAATATACAGAATGTGGGGATGCTTTCCTTGCTGTCATCTCCATTCAAAGACACAGCGCAATGCATGTTGGAGATGAACATTATAAAATAGAAGAATGAATGCTGGGTGGAAGCCTTAGTAGTATGGAAAATACGGGAAAGTTTTTCATTTTTTTAATTAGAAAAAGTATTTATTTCTGCTCCTTTCATACATCTTACTGTTCAGGAAACAGTCTTACATACATATCTGAAATAATCTACCATCACACACTCTAGTTAAATGCCAAGCACCATAGGTAAAGCTGATCAGCTGTCTACAGTTCTCAGCCTATGGAATCTTGCTTCTGGATTTTATGTTAATTTCTGAAAATCAGAAATGTCATCTCCAAAAAATGTTTAGGAGGTTGTAAAAAACAATCAGTTTATTTGGTATTATAATTGTAGATATGGAGTATATTTTCTTTAAGAAACGAAAAACTAAAAAGAAAATGCCACTCAACATTGTTGGTATAGCAACAGGTCAGCAGGAAAAAAAATACTGTGATAAACTTGTCTCTTTAATACCAAGAAGAAATTCTAGTCCAAGCTTCAATACATTTCCTGTTTTTTCACTAGATATTTCTTTTACTGCTGCTTTTCATTCTTTTCCACATTTCATATTAGAGGATTGGTACAGCCTTTAAAACTTCATTGACAGGAGAAAATCCAGTATCCACTAATTTCTTCTCAAAGGCACTCTAACCCATCAGATAGCCCGGCAGTTTCATTCTCATGAATACTCTAGCCATGAAAAAACTCAGTAGGACACAGACGAATCCAATGAACAGAAGAAGAAATCTATTGAGTTTTGGGATATTTGGTGCATTCGATCGGTCCAGGATTATGAAACCTAAACCTCCCATTGTAAATAGGAAGCTGGATGCAAGTCCTTCCATAATATATTGTCCATTTACTCTGTAGGCCAAGAAAGCTACTGGCCTCTGATGCCCATGTTCATCAGTCATAGAGCCAATACTTGGAGGTTCAACAATAACATCATAAATTATTTTTCCAGTGATGAGGAAGTAAGACACCACCACCAGAGCATACACAGTCATGGCCGATGGCATGTGCAACCAGGGCGGCTTCTTCAGCTTCAGGTTGGGACATTCAAGCACTAAGAACGGGACATGGTACAAAGTCTCCATGTTGGTGGCAGCAAGGGCAAGTTTTCCATTTAAATAATTACTTTAAAAATCTTGTGAAAACTCCTGCTGGAAAGAAATCCTACAAATGTAAGTACTTTGGAAAACCTGATGTAAAGTAATTATCGTAAAAGGCTCAAAACTCCAACAAGAATGAATTATTATACAAAGTAATCACTATATGGTATTTATCAGTGGCTCATTTTAAAGAGGATTTCTGGATGATGGATTTCTACTTTTTTTTTTTTTTTTTTTTTGAGACAGAGTTTCACTCTGTTGCCCAGGCTGGAGTGCAGTGGCGCCATCTTGGCTCATTGCAACCTCTGCCTCCTGGGTTCAAGTGATTCTGCCTCGGCCTTCCAAGTAGCTGGGACTTCAGGCGCCTGCCACCACGCCTGGCTAATTTTTATATTGTTAGTAGAGACGGGATTTTGCCAAGTTGGCCAGGCTGGTCTCGAACTCGTGACCCCAGGGGATCTGCCCACCTCAGTCTCTGAAAGGGCTGGGATTACAGGTGTAAGCCACCCTGCTCAGCCATATTTCTACTTCTTTTGCAAGGAAAAGTTGTGTTGAGAATTCTGTACATACTCTTTAAGCCATGGTACCTGAGGTTTAATGGGAAGTGTTTTTATCCCAATACAGTTAATAAAATTTTCTCCATCCATTTTAAAGTGTGTTGGGTCTACAGGTGAATCGAAATTTATTTTTTATGCAGTGTCTAATTGTTCTGTGATTAATGGGCCACAGAAAAATGAGACTTTGCGAACTGAGATTTTCTTATTGGTGTTATGTGGCAAGTTCTGGATATTTCTAACCCATTGTGTATACTCTGTTTTCCTTTATTATGGGGAAAACTACTGCTTTGACATGACTATTCCATTTTCTTTGCTAATGAAGGGCTGGTGTCAATTTGTAAGTACGTCAAGTTTATCAT
The DNA here is from genome assembly GCF_003255815.1 of Theropithecus gelada. Taxonomy (NCBI): domain Eukaryota; kingdom Metazoa; phylum Chordata; class Mammalia; order Primates; family Cercopithecidae; genus Theropithecus; species Theropithecus gelada. The sequence goes on from NC_037677.1 coordinate 21,539,357, forward strand.
ACACCATTGTCTCATGGGAGTCATTTACATTTGTGTCCTTTATTTTTTGTCACTATTTCTGAGTATTATTTGGATAGTTCATTTTGAATTAAAGACAGACCTGTGATATCACAATATTTTGTGTCTAATCTGATGGAGAAAGCATTTAGTCTCATGGTCAAGTATGATGTTAGCTGTGGTTTTAACATAAATTCCTTGAGTTTGAAAAAAAATGATTAGTCCGTAATTCCATTATATTCTTTCTTTTCCCTTCCCTTTCCTTTTCCTCTTTTACCTCTCTCTCCCTTCCTTCCTTCTTCCTTCCTGATTTATATGATTGTGCTTGTCTTGTTTTGTCTTCAGGGTTAGGTTGATTTGAATCCCAGCACTTTGGGAAGCCAAGACCGGGGGATCATGAGGTCAGGAGATTGAGACTATCCTGGCCAACATGGTGAAACTCCATCTCTACTAAAATACAAAAAATTAGCCGGGCGAGGTGGCCCTGTAGTCCCAGCTACTCAGGAGGCTGAGGCATGGGAATTGCTTGAACCGAGGAGGTGGAGGTTGCAGTGAGTCAAGATCATGCCACCACACTCTAGCTTGGTGACAGAGCAAGATCCCGCCTTAAAAAAAAAAAGAAAGAAAAGAAAAAAGAAGAAACATGAATCAGAAAGCTTTAGTATTCTGCTGACTGCAGTAAAATAAAGACTCTCTGCAGGCAGGAACTTCTTTTTGCTTACTGCTGTATCCCCAGCTCCTAAAACATAAAAGGAGTTCAATAAATAGTTACTGAGTAAAATGAGTGAATCTTCCTCAAAATGGTGGTAGGCTATACCACATGTGAACGCAGTGCTCTTTCCTGTGAGTTTTTGGTGTGTGTGTGTGTGTGGTGGGGGTGGGGGCGGTGTTTTGCTACTTCTTCAAATACTTCTAGGGTTGCGAATTTTTTCTTTTTCAGATGTGAATTTTTTTTTTTTTTCAGATGGAGTCTCACTCTATCGCCCAGACTGGAGTGCAGTGGCGCCATCTCGGCTCACTGCAACCTCTGCCTCCCTGGTTCAAGCAATTCTGCTGCCTCAGCCTCCCCAGTAGCTGAGATTATAGACGTGCAACCCACAACTTGTTTACTCATATTTTTCTGAACAGTAATTGATTTCACCTAGACTTTCAAATGTATTAACATAATGATATACACAGTCTTTCTTTCATTTGTCTTATTTATTTATTTATTTATTTTAGGGACAGGGTCTTGCTCTGTCACGCAGGTTGGAGTGCAGTGGCACTATCACAGCTCGCTGCAACCTAGAACTCCTGGGCTGGAGTGATCCTCCCGCCTCAGCCTCCTGAGTACCCGGGACTACAGCCGCATGCTGCCACACCCAGCACTTTCTTACAATTTTAAAGTATTATTCCGCCATCTGGTTTTAGTTTTTATTTGTATCTTTTCTCTTTTGTTCTTGATTAGACTTTTAAAGGATTGCTAATTTTATTGACTTTGTAAAAGAAACAGATGTTTCTAAAACTTTGATTTCAGATAAAAGCAGAAGTTAATAAGAACTTTTTGTCTTGTTTTTTTTTTTTTTTTTTAAATAGGTCTTGCTCTGTCACCCAGGCTAGAGTGCAGTGATGTGATTACAGCTTACTGCTTCTTTGAACTCTTGGGCTCAAGAGATCCTCCCACCAGGCCTCCCAAAGCACTGGGAATACAGGTAGGAGCCACTGCACCTGGTCAGTAAAAGTTTTTATAATTACTTCAGTTGAATACTTAGATAATATATTTTTTTTATCTTTTAGGTTTTCTCATAATACATTGAAGCTATACATTTTCCACTGAGAATTAATTTGATTACATCTGTAAGTTTATAGATCCAGGACTCTAATTTTTATTTCTAATATCCTATAATTCCACTTGCTTTCTATCATTCAAAAGATCTTCTGATGGCTACCATTTCCCTTTTACTATGCTGTTTTGGATTTAGCTTTTTGGTAGCCGGACTTCAAGATAGCCCATATCCCTTATGTAATCATCTCCTACACTGGATCCAAGTTAGTCTGTACGATTAATACAGATGGCAGAAATGACGGCATGTGGCTTCTGAGCCTACGTCATAAAAGACCTGTGGCTTCGCGTGAACCCGGCCGGCGGAGCTCGCAGTGAGCCGAGATCGCGCCACTGCACTCCAGCGTGGGCGACCGAGCAAGACACCGTCTCAAAAAAAAAAAAAAAAAAGGGGGGGGGGGAAAGAAAAAAAACACCTGTGGCTTCTGCCTTGTTGCCTATCCCTGGGATTACTCCCTCTGGGAGAAACCAGGTGTCATGTTAAAGGGACACTCAAACAGCTCTGTGGAGAGTTCAGTGCAATGAGGGACTGAGGTCCCCTCCCACAGCCGTGTCCAGGAACTTGAGGGTGGACCCCCAAGCCCAGCGAAATCTTCAGATGACAGTAGGCCCAGCAGCATCTTGATTGCAGCTTCATGCGTGATCCTAAAACAGAAAGTTTCAGCTAATCTGCCTCCTCATTTCTGACTCACACAAACTGTGAGATTCAAAAACGTGTTGCTTGTGTTAAGTCCCCATGTTTTGGGGTAATCTGTTACACAACAATAGGTAAGTAATATGATTTTAGAATATATTTTATCTCATTTCAATTGGATTTTGGAAGGGAGAGAAAGAAAATATATGGGATCAGTCTGTCTTCCTGATCCCACTCTTTCTTTAGCTTAAAATATTTCCCATCACCCGGGTCTTAACTGTGTAAACAAAACAATTGTATTCACAAAGAGAAAAAAAGACTGGGAGAAACAGGTGTTCCTAAAGGGAAAGTGTTAATATTCAAATTCTACCCAGCATTTTAACCCTTGTAAATTTGTATCTCTACTAAGGCACACAATTATTTATATCAGGACAAATAAACGTCAAGCACATTGACTTGAGTATAAACACAAGAACATTGAGGTCAACAGGTTGCTTGGCAACCAAAGAAAGAAGCAAAACAGTAGCTTCACTCAGACACCGTAACCATCGTCTCATCCTGGATGCAACTGTTGTGGTTAACAGTTGAGTATTTCGTGGTGATAGGGGGTCGACTGTCATGTTCTCTCTTGTTTTGTCTAGATCATGTTATTCTTATGTATAGCATCTTGAATTAAAATGATTACTCTCATTCCGCTCTTTTGATTGTTCTAAAACTTTGTTTTAGGAATTTTTCCTCTTTCATTTCCTCCTTCATCTCACCTCCTTGATGACTCGGCCACTATTTTTTTTTGTCTTTTTTTAGACAGGGTCTCACTCTGTCACCCAGACTGGAGTGCAGTGGCATGATCTCGGCTCACTGTAACCTCCGCCTCCTGGGTTCAAGAGATTCTCCTGCCTCAGCCTCCCAAGTAGCTGGGACTACAGGCATGTGATACAATGCTTGGCTAATTTTTTTGTATTTTTTGTTTTAGTAGAGATAGGGTTTCACTATGTTGGCCAGGCTGATCTCGAACTCCTGATATCAAGTGATCCGCCCGCCTTGGCCTCCCAAAGTGTTGGGATTATAGGCATGAGTCACCGCACCCGGACCCCTTGGCTACTATTATGTCTCCACTGTGCAGCCCACACAAAAATTTCTCCGCCCAAATTTTTCATCTACATCTGGGTTTGGATGTTTGGGAGGAAACCTCTGCTTTTCCTTTGTTTCTAGATAGATTAAAAAAAATTAATTCCACCTACTTTACATGTGTCTCTCTGGGAAATGTGGCTACATGTATCTCTTTTCAAATGGAAACCGTTTCCTGGAAAATACTTGAAAAAGTTACATTGTAGAAAATTAGACTGTAATTATCTGTGCTGCCAAATTTGCACCAAACTTTAGTTGCAGTATTTCCTGCTTGTTGTAGTTTCACAAATGTGTAAGTGTTGCATAACGGAACATCTGAGACCTACATGTAACCTTTTCCTGTTACTTCTGAGTGATTTACTTCAACTGAAAATTTATGATGTGTGCTAAACAGGATAGTATAATTGCAGAACTCAAGAATCAGAATAGTGGCCAGGCGCAGTGGCTCACGCCTGTAATCCTAACACTTTGGGAGGCCGAGATGGGTGGATCACCTTAGGTCAGGAGTTCAAGACCATCCTGGCCAAATGGCAAAACCCTGTCTCTACTGAAAATACAAAAATTAGCTGGGTGTGGTGGCAGGTGCCTGCAATCTCAGCTACTCCTCAGAGGCTGGGGCAGGAGAATCGCTTGAACCTGGGAGGCAGAGGTTGCAGTGAGCTGAGATCATGCCATTGCACTCCAGCCTGGGCAACAGAGTGAAACTCCATCTCAAAAACAACAAACAAACAACAACAACAACAACAAAAAGATTTAGAATAGTGTATTCCAGAATATTGAAATTTTAACACATTAGGTAAATTAAGTAGAATTCTCACAATGCTATAAGCATAGCCTGTGTACCCAGACATGAATGGATTCAAATCTTGGATGTGTGTATCAGTTGTTGGACACTTGACATGGTTTCCTCTGTACAAGGCAAATAGGGCCAGGCATAGTGGCTCATGCCTGTAATCCCAGCACTCTGGGAAGCTGGGGTGGGAGGATTGCTTGAGGTTGGGAGTTTGTGACCAACCTGGACAACATAGTGGGTCTCCGTCTCTATCTAAAAATAAAAGAATTAGCCAGGCGTGGTGGCACGTGCTTGTGGTCCAAGCTACTTAGAAGGCTGAGGTGGGAGGATTGCTTGAGCCCAGGAATTCAAGGCTGCAGTGAGCTATGAGTGTGCCACTGCACTCCAGCCTGGATAACAGAGTGAGATCCTATCTCAAAAAATGGGGGGCAAATAATAACTTCCCTTACAGAGTTGTTTCAGAGTTAAATGTAATAACATATTGAAGAGTAAGTGCTACAATTTAAGTACTCAAAACCTGTTGATTTTATACACATGCACAATACTATGATAATGTTTTCTAGCTATACTGATTTCTAACAGGTTTATACTACTTATATTCTAATTCATGCCATTGCACTATTTGGATAATAAAATGTGTATAAACTGTGTTTAAAGTTGCTATTTGACAGTAAAATAGTAACTTTAAAACTCCCATGCTTTGAAAATTTTAAATGATATCTTTCCAACTTTAAGTTACATCATAAGTAAGAGGGGAATATAGTTAGGACAGCACTTAGAGAAATGGATGGGAAATGGACATATTGTACTCAAGATTAGCTGCTTGCAATTTATTAAACACACACACGCATGCATTTGACAAACTGGCAATGTACGTGTCTCAAACATTATCTAAGTTGCTTAAAACGTGGTGTTAACGAAATGAAGATTTGCAGCTTTTTGTAAGAAAAAAAAACTCTCCAATTTCTTCTGGTGGCTAGGAAAGGAGCTCAAGAACTGTGGTTGAAGGAATAACCCACACCAGTACCACAGCTGAATAAACAAAGCAAATGCTTGTTCAATTACCCATGAGTCAGTAGCTTTATATTCCCTTATAGATGGCAGAACATGCACTTTCTAAACGTCTAAAACCTGGAATTAGTGCCTGTGACCTCAGCAATACCAAGGAGATGAAATGTAGGGATACAAATTGTTCCCATTTCTATCTAAAGATAATATTTTTTAGGCCAGGCAAGATGGTTCATGCTTGTAATCCCAGCACTTTGGGAGGCCGAGGCGGCTGAAACACTTGAGGCCAGGAGTTCAAGACCAGCCTGGCCAATATGGTGAAATCCCATCTCTACTAAAAATACAAAAATTAGCTGGGTGTGGTGGTTTGCACCTGTAATCCCAGCTACTCAGGAAACTGAAGCAGAAGAATCGCTTGAACCCTGGAGGCAGAGGTTGCAGTGAGCCGAGATTGTGTGACTGCACTCCAGCCTGGGTGACAGCGAGACTCTGTCTTGAAAAAAAATTAATAATAATATTTTTAAGAAACCCTACAAATTGAAAATTACTTTTTAAAAATATCTGCTTTAGCTTGTGTTATAACTTTCATCACAGGGTGACTGTGTCAATTATGAGAGAGACCAACAATTAGGGTTAAATATTGTACTATCATATTGCATATGCGGTTTCTTGCCTTACAATTCATATCATAATTCGTACTTATAATTATTTAAAATAGTTTCTAAGACCTTCCCCTGCATTTGACATTAGGAACTTACCCTTCTAACTTTCTTGAGCCTCCTCCCCTCAGTGAAGTTAGTGTAGAAAGGAAGAGAAGAAGGAAGTTAATTGAAGGCAGGGCCCACTTAATGAGTAGCCACTGAGATGGGAAGCCAGAGAATGCCTAAATGGACTCTGAGCATTTTTCCCTTTTTTCATTAACTCATCAAATATATGTTGAGTACCTGCTAGATGCTAGATCCCTAGCTAGGTAAACAGCAAACAAAGTAGATAGGACTCTGCCCTCATTTAATTTAATTTTTTTTTTTTTTTTGAGACGGAGTCTTGCTCTGTCACCCAGGCTGGAGTGCAGTGGCGCGATCTCAGCTCACTGCAAGCTTCACGTCCCAGGTTCAGGCCATTCTCCTGCCTCAGCCTCCCGAGTAGCTGGGACTACAGGCGCCCGCCACCACGCCTGGCTAATTTTTTTTGTATTGTTTTTTTCAGTAGAGACGGGGTTTCACCATGTTAACCAGGATCTCCTGACCTCATCATCCGCCTGTCTCGGCCTCCGAAAGTGCTGGGATTACAGGCGTGAGCCACCGTGCCCAGCCCATTTAATTTATATTCTAGTGGGGTAGATGGTAAATAAACAAGTATGACACACATAATTTCAAATTGTCCTCATGCAACAAAATGAATAGGGTACTGTGTTAAAGAATAACAAGATGGATGAGGACAGGTGCTGTGGCTAACACCTGTAATACCAGCATTTTGGGAGGCTGAGGCAGGAGGATTACTTGAGGCTAGGGGATTGAGACTAGTCTGGGCAACATAGTGAGACTCCCATCTCTACAAAAAACAATTCTAAAAAATTAACCAGGCGTAGTGGTGTGCACCTGTAGTCCCAGCTACTTGGGAGGCTGAGGTAAGTGAATCATTTGAGTCCAGAAGTCCAATTTTACAGTGAGTTATAATTGCACCACTGCACTCCAGCCTGCGTGACAGAGCAAGATCCCATCTTAAAAAAACAAAATCAAAACCAAAAAACAAGAAAAGCAACCCCATATTTTATCCTTGATCCCCCAGTAATTCAATAAGACTATGGCTTTCTTCCTGAGTTCTAGCCAACCCATATTGCATGGGCCAAAGAGTGCTCTTAGAGGAAAAGCCACGTAAATGAAGCTTTTACCTCATTTCTTCCTGCTTTTTAAAAAAAGTCTAAAAATTTAAAAAAAAAATTCTTTTCTGTTTAAAGATGAGATCTTGCTAAGTTGCGCAGGTCAGAGCACAGTAGCTATTCGCAGGTGTGATCACAGTGCACTATTTGAACTATTTGAGCCTATTGTAGACATTTTTGAATTTCTTATCTTCCCAACTCCTGGGCTCAAGCTATCCTTCTCCTTCAGTCTCCCAAGCAGCTGGAATTACAGGTGTGTGCCATTGCACAGTTCAATTTTGACCTGATTTTAGTCACCCTCCAGTGCCTTCAAATCATTTTCAAAAACTATTTCAGCATTTATAGTTGTTGTTGAAAGGAAGCTCAGCATGATACAAGGTGCTCCACTATTACCAACATAAAAGCTCTGCAAGTAGTATTCTTGTTAGTGAGTATTGGCAGGTTTGTTTGGTAGATGCTACGTGGTACCTATTAGGAAGCTATTAACAGCACCTAACCAAATTGTCTCATTTATCCTTATTTCACCTCAAAGTAGGGAGAAAAGGAGAAGTATCACTCTTTTCACTGCACAAATGTGAAAACGCACAATAAAGAGAAGGGAGAAAGGTATTTATCATTAGAGCATTTTAGTCAATGAGCTGGGATTAGACCCCAAGCCTTTATATTTATATTGTTCTTGTTGGACAAGGTTAAAATCTATAAAGCTGTTAAAGTTAATCAGATTTATATAAATGTGCATATCCTCAGTTACTGGAAATCCTCACTTCAGATTCTACATTTTGATCATTTAATTTAAACTACAAATGAGACTCAATTTTGCATTATCCATTAGGAAAGTTTCTCAGCTGAAAAACTGTTAGAAAAGTATTAGTAAAGTAGTGGTTTTTAAGGTAACATGTAAAAATCGATACTTTTCCAAGCTCAGAATATAAAATGAAAATACCAAGTAAGAGAGACAGCATTCCCTAAGTTACAACAACAAACCAGAAACGTAAAATCCGTGGGAATTAATAAGGTAATATGCTAGAAATGTTGAGTATTTTAATGCTTTAGAGCAAGCAATGTTTTGAAATATTGATACTATCTAAATTAACCAATAAATCAAAAGATATTCCAATCAATTGAAGGCAAGGAGGGGGTTAAGGAGACTTGATAGATAAGTTTACAGGTCATTAAGAGGTTCAAGAAGTAGCCAGGGCAATTTTAGAAAAGAATGGAAAATATCAGTACCTTTATAATACATTTTACTATGTAGCACAATAAAAGTGAAATGTGTTACAATATACCACAATGGTAAAACAGTGTGGCAACATAAAAGCTATAATGGTTAAAACAGTGGGGCAGTAAAAAGAAAGAGACATGGTAATGGTATAGTGAGGACAGTACGTAGAAAAATTTAGTATATAATGAAAGTATTTCACATCAGTGTCACATGGTATTTGGACAAATAGAAAGACATTAAACAAAGCTGGATGTATACTTTTTATACCAAAATCTGTGCCAGCTCTGCAGAAAATGTAAACGCTGAAATATAACTAAAAGGTATTAGAAGAAAACATGAATCGATATAGTTATAATTTTGGTATAGTATCTTTCCAATGTAACAGAAGAGCACATAAGCCTTTCTACTCTATTTGGAATGTAAATAAACTCTTAGTCAAAAAAAAAAAAAAAGTGCTTGCTAGTTAAGGAAAAGTCTCAAGACAGAACCTCTTTTTTCCTCCCTCTGAACTATGAGTAAGCTCTTGACACCCAGAGAGAAAAAGCTAAGAATTCTACCAGAGCTCATAACTTAAACTTACAAACTTAACTAGGGCTTATAAACTTAAACTCTACTAGGGCTTATTTCACTACAGCTTATTAATCTCATCCTTGCTGTATTTAAAATTCTGTCCTACTGAAAAAGAGGGAATACTAGAGTTAATGTTCAATTTCAAGAGATTCAAAATTTAAAAACTATGAATTAGACCTCAAAAAACAGTTATTCTATACTTTTTAAGGAGCGAATTTGAACATTGAACCTTTGCATGTAGGTAAAAGTCAGTTGTCATTAGATTTGATTTTACTTATTTTTTTCTTAAAAAAATCAAAATTAAATCTGACTGAGCTGAGATATTTTTATTAGCCAAGCATCAAGACTGTATTATATTAATGAAGCACTAGAAGTTTGAGTCAAATAAGAAAAGCATTCATGGTTCTCAGCACAGAACAACACTGTACATGAGGACAAAAACGTCTTTGCTGATTGGATGGAGACAGAAGCCTGCATCAATTTCAACAACTGAAAGATACAAAAGCATTTTCTTGTTCAACAGGTCAGGGACTGAGGGAACCCCAAGTCAAATGCCATTTATTTCCTCTTATCTTGTAAGGAGTTATTATCTGAGCTCTTTCTGGTCCATGGAATTCTTCCAATCACCTCTGTTCTGAATGATACAATCAGTGCACACTCACGAATATAATGTCAGGGACAATAGCTGCTAGTGTGCTGAGCAGCCAGGCCCTGATCTGGGAATAAAAATTTCACTTGGTTCTTGACTTGAAAATTCATGTTCTAAACATGTCCCTAGATGGTCTCAGTATGATTCATCCCCATTGGTTAAAAATAGAAACCTCACTGGAAAAATAAGACCTAGATTAAACAGCTTCTGTAAAATAAATAAATAAATAAATTAGAACTCAGATAAATCCATATATTTGGGTCTTTAAAAACTGTTAAAAAAAAATCAAAGGTTGTTATTTCTCTCTTTATCCAGCTCTTCCTATTAGTCCACGAATTGAAGAAGTTCTTTATCAACTTTCTAAGCTGGTTTGCCAGTTTTTCTTTTTATGGTCAGATAAGAAGAAATATGAATTCTTTTTTTTTTTCTAGCTGCAATTTTTTTTTCAATTCTTTTGCTAATGACAGTCCAATGAATTTGCAATGAGCTAGGTAGAAGGGTTAATATTTACATTTTTAATATCTCTTTCCAAAACAGCTTCTCACAGTTTAGGTAAGACTTTTTTTTTTTTTTTTTTTTACCTCTTTGACAAGTTGAAATCAAAACCTGAGAGGATCTAAGACTTCCCAGCTCCTAGTTTGGACTTTGCTGGATTCTGAGCTATTTTTACCCCTGGCTTAGAGCCATCTGGTTTCCCTTTGAAGGTTCACGTTGGTGTTTTTCGCTGCAGCTGGTCACATGTGCTTTACTTTCCCAAGTAAATGCTGGTGACCTGGGGAGGAATGTGTCCAGACTCTGCTGGCATCTTGGCCTCACCATATCCTTCCCTGGTCATTGATACCGTTCCTAGTCATGGCTGAGTCCTGGGCTTAGTGGCCACTAACACTTCAGCTCTTTCTTGCATCTAAGCATTGAAGCTTTTTCTGGTCTATGGGATTTAATAGAATGTCAGTGTGGCAGACAGAGCCCGGGAGCTGGGGTTCGCAAACTCTCTGGTGAACCGACTGGCATGTACCCTGGCAATGTGGCCCAGCACTTTCTGCCACTTGGCTTTGCTGTTGAGAGCATTGTGCCAGGTGAATGTTAAGGAGCCGAGTGCCTTGTCACAGTAAAACTATGCGGTGGACAGGCAATTTTAAAAATGTATTTTCAAGGCTGACTTAGGGGAAAGAATAAATCATCTTACCATGTGACATTAGCCTTAGCCAGGGCTTGCTCTGCTGATGGCTGTAACTTAGCACTGCCAAGAAAGTCCTTCTAATGATCTGGACTCCTTTGTTTGTCTTTTCCTTTTTAAAATTGAGCCTGGAGCATTGACTGTCACCATTTGTAGAAGTATAAGTTTCTTTGCCTTATCAACACCTTCCTTCAATTAATATTTATAGAGTGCCTGAAGGATCGATGTTGTACCCACACCTCTGACTTCTCACGTTTACAATTGGCAGCAAGGAGGAACAGCAGCTGCTTTCATTTGTACCAGCCCTTCTCTGCAAGACGAACAGTGGTCTTTGTATTCTGCCACACTGATTGATTTCCTAAAGGTCTTTTGGTGACAGTGCCTCCTGGAAGTACAGAAAAGCCCCAATAATTGATATGGGATTATATACATAAAAATAAGAGATTTTCACAACTGAAAAACATTTCTCTGCATTGTCACATCTACCCCAAATCTTTGGTGTGCAGCTCCAGAATAGGGTAACCACATACAGAAAGCAGTGAGCTTGTATATGCCTGGAGATGGAGAAGAATGGGCTATGCTGTGTCCTATAAAGTTAACTTAATTGCTGCAGCCAGATTTTTCTCTTTAATGATTTCTTTTTCTTTTTTCTTTTCTTTTTTTTTTTTTTTTTTTTTTGAGATGAGGTCTCATTCTCTCACCCTGGCTGGAGTGAAGTGGTATGACCATAGCACATACCATAGTATGATCATAGCAGCCTTGAACTCCTGAGCTGAAGCAATCCTCCCACTTCAGGCTCCAGAGTAGCTGGGACTACAGGTGTTCACCACCATGCCTGGCCAATTTTTAAATTTTTTGTAGAAATGTGGTCTTGCGGCCGGGCGCGGTGGCTCATGCCTGTAATCCCAGCACTTTGGGAGGCTGAGTCAGGTGGATCATTTGAGGCCAGGAGTTTGAGACTAGTGTGGCCAGCATGGGAAAACCCCGTCTCTACTAAAAATACAAAAATTAGCCGGGTATGGTGGCGCATGCCTGTAATCCCAGCTATTTGGGAAGTTGAGGCAGGAGAATCCCTTGAACTGGGTGAACTGGGGAGACAGATGTTGCAGCGAGCTGAGATCATGCCACTGCACTCCAGCTTGGGCAACAGAGCAAGACTTGGTCTCAAAAAAAAAAAAAAGAAAGAAAGAAAACGAGTGAAATGGGGTATTACTATGTTGCCCTGGTTGGTCTCAAACTCCTGTCCTCAAGTGGTCCTCCTGCCTCTGCCTTCTAAAGTGCTGAGATTACAGGCATGAGCCACCGCACCTGGCCAAAAATGTTCTTAATATTATTACAAGTCATTCCTTATTCCCTAGATATCTTTTATTACAAATGCTTCTACTACTTATTACAATACTACTTTCAACTACTAGCTAATGTTATTGACTCTGACCATGAGGCAAGCTCTGTGCTAAGCCACATACTGTACAGTGGTTAAGAACACAGGCAGCTGGCACAGTAGCTCACACCTGTAATCCCAGAACTTTGGGAGGCCAAGGCAGGAGGATCACTTGAGCTCAGGAGTTCAAGACCAGCCTGGGCAATATAGTGGGACCTCCATCCCTACAAAATATATTAAAATTAGCCAGGTAAAGTGGCATGTCTGTAGTCCCAGCCACTTGAGAGGCTGAGGTGGGAGGATCACTTGAATCGGGGAGGTCCAGGCTTCAGTGAGCCGTGAACACAGGCTTTGGAACTGGCCTATTGGTTCAGATCTCAGTTCTATCACTTATAGACTTAGGCAAGTCAACTAACCTCTCTGTGCCTCAGTTTCTTCATCTGTTAAAAAGGGGCTAATAACCGATCTCCTAGGATTTATAGAGAGGATTAGATTCACTCTGCGATGTATAAACCAGTGGGTAGGGTTCTGGATACTTGGGAACTTGAATGGGAAAAATTAATTACATCTGTGCCCATCAGTTTTTCAAAGTCGTGGTATTGTTAAACCTATCTCCAGTTCTCATTATTAAATGTATTTAAAAAGAAGCATCTTTATTACCGTATTACTTTTTATTCTTTTGGCAGCTGTCTCAGTATATTTTGTTATCCTATATGTTCTATTTTGTGCATATAGAATTCTTATTCTGAGAAGGAGTGGAGAGGCTCCGCTAAATTGCCAGAAGCGCCTGTAGTGCAGAAAAATTAAAGAACCCTTGAGTGAAAATATGTGCCAAGTACTTAGAACTATTCCTGGTACATAATAATCATACTATCTGCGTTTGCTATTGTCTTAGTCTGTTTGAGCTTCTATAACAAAACACCATAGCCTGGGTAGCATCCAGATTACAGAAATTTCTTTCTTGCAGTTTTAGAGACTGGGAAGTCCAAGATCAAGGCGCTAGCAGATTTGGTGTCTGGGGAGGGCCTGTTGCCTGGTTCATAGACGGTGTCTTCTCTCTGTGTCCTCACATGGCAGAGGGACCAGGGAGCTTTCTGGGGCCTCTTTCAGTACAGTACTAGTCCCCTTCAGAAGCTTCATGACCTGGTCACAGCCCCAAAGACCCTACCTCCTAATGTTATCAACTTGGGGGTTAAGATTTCAACCTATGAATTTTGGCAGTAGACATTCAGATCATCACAGCTATTGTTATTATCTCATTTTAGTCCTCATAATAACTTAAGAGGTGAATATGGCTATTATCATCTCACTAGGATATATGGTTATGAAGGCGGATACTTTCACTGTTTTGTTCATTGTGTATCCCTAGAACCCAAAATGTGTATGGCACATAGTAGATATTTAATAATATCTAATGAATGCCTGCATCCCAATTTTGCAAAGAGGACAGCAGGGCTTAAAGAGGTGGCATATCATACCATATTCAGTCACCCTGCATCCAAGCCATCAAGCTCCATCAATGTGGCTCCAGGACTGGAGACTGAACTTCATTCATTGTCTCCCAGTCATTTCATGACACTCTCTCTCTCTCTTTTTTTTTTTTTTGTAGCAACAGGGTCTTGTTATGTTGCCCAGGCTGGTCTAGAACTCCTGGCCTCAAGCAATCCCTTCCCCTAAGCCTCCCCAAGTACTGGGATTACAGGTTTGAGCCACTGTGCCTAACCCATTTCACAATTGTTAGAGCAGCAATTTTTTCCTAAGCTTAGAACTTGCATACTGGGGAAAACAAAGCCCAATTTTGGCTGGGATTTCTTTCTTTCTTTTTTTTTTTTTTCTGAGACAGAGTCTCACTCTGTTGCCTACGCTAGAGTACAATGGTGCGATCTGAGGTCATTGCAGCCTCCAACTCCTGGACTCAATTGATCCTCCTACCTTAACCGCTCAAGTAGCTAGGACCACAGGTGTACACCACCAAGCCCAGCAGATTTATTTTTCTTTTTTGTAGAGATGGGTCTTATTATGTTTCCCAGGCTGGTCTCGGACTCCCGGCTCAAGCAATCTGCCTGTCTTGACCTCCCAGAGTGCTGGAACTACAGGGGACTTCTTAATGAAACAATGGAGGCAGAAGGTGACTTTGAGATGATGTACAGAACTGAGCAACCCCAATCTCACCAGGTCTTATCAATAATTTAACACAAATAAAATCATATCAACATGTGAGTGCTCCTAGCTTTCCCCTCACACATCTGCTAAATGAAATTTTGTCTTCTTCAGCTTGGTTCGTGGGTTTCTGTGGTGCAGGATCTGGGCTTGGAGAAACTGGAGAAGTGACAGAGTGTGGCTGTGCTCCGGGAAGGACTGAGTTTTACCCCTGGGAAAGGCCAAACAGTAGAAATCAAAGGAAAGAGACAGTGGCAAGGAGAGACAAGACCCACAAGAGCAGGGTGTCAATGAGAGCCAAAAGTAACAGAGAGAGGTTGGGGCCTGGCTGCCTTTCTTTTTTTTTTTTTTTTTTTTTTTTTTTGAGACGGAGTCTCGCTCTGTCGCCCAGGCTGGAGTGCAGTGGCCGGATCTCAGCTCACGGCAAGCTCCGCCTCCCGGGTTTACGCCATTCTCCTGCCTCAGCCTCCCGAGTAGCTGGGACTACAGGCGCCCGCCACCTTGCCCGGCTAGTTTTTTGTATTTTTTAGTAGAGGCGGGGTTTCACCGTGTTAGCCAGGATGGTCTCGATCTCCTGACCTCGTGATCCGCCCGTCTCGGCCTCCCAAAGTGCTGGGATTACAGGCTTGAGCCACCGCGTTGGCTGCCTTTCTATGGAGAGTGGTTTTTCAGGTGGGGAGAGAGGGTTTTTCAATGACTTTTGTGCAAATCTTCTGATCCTTCAAGAGTCATAAGCATATATATATATATATATATTTTTTTTTTTTTTTAGAAAACAGGACAAATGTTAATAACTTGAACTTGACAACCTCTGATCTAATGTTTATTTTAATACTACTTCTTCAGGGCAGGAACCACAAAGACATCTAGGTTTTATACGGATAGTAATATCCAATCT
This sequence comes from Theropithecus gelada, assembly GCF_003255815.1. NCBI lineage: Eukaryota > Metazoa > Chordata > Mammalia > Primates > Cercopithecidae > Theropithecus > Theropithecus gelada. The sequence continues at coordinate 21,554,675 of NC_037677.1, forward strand.
GTTTCAGCAACACACAATCTCCACCTGTACTTGATCTCTTATTCCCACTTCTCCTTGCCATGGTCAAGTGCCTGCTAAGTTGATTGCAAGTCCTGGAGTGCAGGGCTCCTTATATAAATGGAATGTTTGTCACGTCCCTGGATCTGTGACTCATTTTCTCACATGGCCCCAAAGTGGTACAAAATGCATCTAATGTCTTTCCAAGGTTCCTCAGAAAAGCAGGTTTTTATCTTCTGTGAGTATCTATACAGCTAAACACACACACACACACACACGCACGCGTCTACAAAAACAAGTCATAGCTTACAGATATAATGCAGTCTAAGTAAATTCTCTAAAAATTTTCTGGCTAGGCGTGGTGGCTCACACCTGTAATCCCAGCACTTTGGGAAGCCGAGGTGGGTGGATCACCTGAGGCCAGGAGTTCGAGACCAGCCTGGCCAACATGGTGAAACCCCATCTCTACTAAAAAATTTAAAAATTAGCCGGCTGTGGTGGCACATACTTGTAGTCCCAGCTACTCAGGAGGCTGAGGCAGGAGAATCACTTGAACCTGGGAGGTGGAGGTTGCAGTGAGTTGAGATCACACCACTGCACTCCAGCCTGGGTGACGAGCAAGACCCTGTCTCAAAAACAAAAAACAAAACAATTTCTGTTAAACAATACCCTAATCTGAAGGATTTAGAATGGCAGTGAAGGGTTTTGACTTTGACATGAGGAAGACCAGTTTGACTCCCAGCTCTGCCATTTATTCATCATCTAAATTTGAGCAATTGAAATAATTGCTCTAGCCTCAGTTTTCTCACCTATACAATGGGAATAATAACATCTATCCCATGATGTCTATTGTAAGGACCGCATACAATAATACAGGAAGATGTGTATTGCGTGTTCTCTGTTACTATTACTTAACATGGAACAATTTAGATGTTTGGAGCAATAACATGAAAACAGATTTTCTCATATGGTGCTTATTTTCATATCTAAAATTAACTTTTTTTCATTTGTTTTCCAGAACAATCTGCCCCAAATATATATCCTAGTCTCTATTTTTTTTTTTGCAGGAGAGGAAACTACATATATATTTGAGATGTCAGCTTTTCTTTCTGGTTTCTACCAGCCCCATTAATGTTTCAAACCTTTCAGATTCAAGTGTTGGCCTGAGCTATGGCTCTGGGAGTGAGGACCTGCCTATCTCCCCATTGGGGAAGAAGCTTCTCCAAGCACCGTGCATTGTCAGAGTGGGCACGGAGCCTGAGCGTGTCCTGTGCCATGCATAGCTCTGGGGGACACTCTGTCTGCCCCTGAATTGCCTCACTGTTACAGTTAAGAAGATGAACCTCATCAGGGGCTATTACCAGTGCTGCCTTTTGTTCTAAACCACTGCAAAGGAACAAAACAAACAAACAAAAAACTGCAGTAGTTTTAAAAATTCGAAGTGGAGAAATAGGAGATGTAGGCTTGATGTAGATATTAAGTAATTATTCTAAATTAGTGAAAACTGACAACTGAACATCACTGATTATGAAACAAAGATTTGGGACCCCCCACCCCAAATAATGAAGAGTTATGTCAAGTAAAATTGATATGAAACATTGTGCAGTGATTTCAAGTTGACCCCCCTTCCACTGTTGATAAGTACTTGTCGCTTCGATAGTTTTATGTCTATTTTTTTCTTAAGAAGGCTTATTCTAAAGGTCCTCTTTTCACTATCATTGTAAAAACTAAAATAATAATTTTAATTATTTGACTTTGAAATAGTCTTTTTTTCCCCCCTATCAGATTAATCATCCTAAAATACCATTTTCCTGACAAGCTAAAAAAAAAAAAATCTTCAGTAACTCCTATTGATTTTAGGATCTGGTCCAAATTTCCCAGCCTGACAATCTAGGTCATTCCATGACTGTCCAACCCTTCCCTACAGAAATGTTTTGTTCCAGCTGGCATCCTCATCTCCTTCAGACATATACAGCTCATTGCTGTCTCAAACCTTTTATTTGTGATGCATCCCAAAAGGAATGCTGCCTTCCAGGGTACCTTCTCGGCCCATTTCTCTCCTTAAACTAGTTTCTTTCTCTTCAATTCCCGTTGATATCTCACACGTTATCTTCTCCAGAGACACTAACTGACTCCTTTACATAGAGGCGTTCAGTGTGTGACTGGGGAATAGAAGTAACGGGCCTCCCTTGGGAACGTCAACAGAGCAGTTTCCCTTACTGAGGCAATAGAGGGCACCGAAAGAATAATTTGGGTGAATAACATACATTTTTTTTTGAGACAAAGTCTCTCTCTGTTGCCTTGTCTCAGCCCACTGCAACTTCTGTCTCCTGGGCTCAAGATATCCTCCTGCCTCAGCCTCCTGAGTAGCTGGGACCACAGGTGTGCACCACCACACCCAGCTAATGTTGTGTATTTAGGTAGAGATGGGATTTCTCCATGTTGCCCAGGGTGGTCTCGAACTCCTGGCCTCGAGTGATCCACCTGCCTTGGTCTCCCAAAGTGCTGGGATTACAGACATGAGCTACCGTGCCTGGCTACAATGTGTATTTTTATAAATGGCAGTGTCAACATTTAAATAACCCCTCTGAATTTATGTCCTGAATTTACTGAACTGTAGCCAAATGTAAGTCACAATACAGTTAACTGAATATATACAATCTCTCTCTCTCTCTCTCTCTCTCTCTGTTTTTTCCAGACCACCATGCTGGGCTAATTTTTGTATTTTTTTGTAGAGACAGGGTTTTGCCATGTTGCCTAGACTGGTCTTGAACTCCTAGGCTCAAGCAATCCACCTGCCTCAGTCTCCCAAAGTGCTGGGATTACAGATGTGAGTCACCATGCTGGCCTAAAATTCCCATCTAGGAAGATACAACATTGATATGGTTTGGCTCTGTGTACCCGATCAAATCTCATGTTGAAATGTAATCCCCAGTGTTGGTGGAGGAACCTGGTGGGTGATTGGATCATGGGGTGGATTTTCCCCTTGCTGTTCTCATGACAGTGAGGGAGTTCTCATGAGAGCTGGTTGTTTAAAACTGTGTAGCACCTGGCCCTTCACCCTCTTCCTCCCACTCTGGCCATGTAAGACATGGCTGCTTCCCATTCACCCTCTGCCATGATTGTAAGTTTCCTGAGGCCTCCTCAGTCATGCCTCCTGTATAGCCTGTGGAACTGTGAGCCAATTAAAACTCTTCTTTATGTATTACTCAGTCTCAGGTATTTCTTCATAGCAGTGTAAGAACAGACTAATACAAACATGCAAATATTTTTCAAGGAAAAATATGTCTTTGATATAGATTTTTAAAGCATCATATTACATTTACAAATTGGTTCTTTCACAAATAGAAGTTATAAACTGCTTCTTGCAATATAACTTGTGAAGGGAAAACACACGCTGCTTGTCTACAGAGGGTGTATGAGATTTGAATTTGGCTTCACTTAAGTAAGGCAAGTAAAAAACCTTTCCATCATCCGACAACTAGAAAGGCAGGGCTATGTATCTAAGAGTACTTTCACAAGAATAATCCTATTGCTTTTCTTTTCTTTTTTTTGTTTTATTTTATTTTATTTTATTTTTGAGACGGAGTCTCGCTTTGTTGCTCAGGCTGGAGTGCAGTGGCGCAATCTCAGCTCACTGCAAGCTCTGCCTCCCAGGTTCACGCCATTCTCCTGCCTCAGCCTCCTGAGTAGCTGGGACTACAGGCACCCACCACCACGCCAGGCTAATTTTTTGTATTTTTAGTAAAGACGGGGTTTCACCGTGTTAGCCAGGATGGTCTTGATCTCCTGACCTCATGATCCGCCCGCCTAGGCCTCCCAAAGTGCTGGGATTACAGGCATGAGCCACTGCGCCCGGCCTTCTTTTGTGTTTTGATATGGAGTGTCGCTCTTGTCACCCAGGCTGGAGTGCAGTGGTGTGATCCCAGCTCACTGCAATCTCTACCTCCCAGGTTCAAGCGATTCTCCGGCCTCAGCTTCCTGGGTAGCTGGGATTACAGGCACATGCCACCATGTCCAGCTAATTTTTGTATTTTTAGTAGAGATGGATTTCACCACGTTGGCCAGGCTGGTCTCGAACTCCTGACCTCAAGTAATCAACCTACCTTGGCCTCCCAAAGTGTTGGGATTACAGGAGTGAGCCACCACACCTGATCCCTATTGCTTTTCAGTACAGAAGCTTGATGTGGGCTGGTGCACTATGTTATGTTATGCAGAGAAGGGAGAAGAAACAAGCATCAATGGAGACCTCATTATCTGTCAGGCACTGTGCTCAGTACTTTGAAGTGTTGTCTCATTTAATGATCATAACATCCCTGTTCCATGGGTGTTATTATTTCCTCTGTTATGGTTGAGGAAATTCCAATTATAGATCAGTCCAAGAGTGGGATTCTTTATTTCAGTTCAAAGTAAACAAAATCGTGATTTCCCATGGTAGTTGGAATGCCCGCTCTTTTGGGAGAAGTATATATAGTGAGGCATGAAAGTAAGTTTAAGGTTGCCAAGGCTCTAGATAGATGACACATGCTTATAATAGGCGATGGCACCCGGAACAACAGCATATGGTTGTGCAGCTTGTGTACTGCACAGGGCACTGCAGTCATGGCGTAAGCACCACACGTTTGTATTTTTATTATGACACATTCCTGGCAGATGTCAGTGAAGTGTCTTGCTCTAATCAAAGCAGCATAGCATAAGAATTTTCCAACAAATGGAAGGAAAGCATCTTGAGGAAGGGTGCCTTTTCCTAATTTGTGCCAAGGCAGCAACTGCTTGGATCAGGCATGGTGGCCACCCTGAAATCATGACCTACCCCATGCCTCTCCTAGCTGGTCTGTATTAAACTCACTTCCCTGCCACTGTATCAGTGTGGTGAAATTTGCAAGGTTGCTATTACATGTGACTACTTTAGACTTTTCCTTTAATATGGTTTTATTTAAAAATAAAAGGAATTTTGGTTAGAAATCAGGAGAGTTGACACGACTACTTGGGAGCTAAATCAATCTTTACTGAAAACAATTTTTTACCCTATATATTTTGATACAGGGTCTTGTTATGTCATCCAGCCTGGGATGCAATGGTGTGGTCACAGCTCACTGCAGCCTCGAACTCTTGAGCTCAAGCAGTCTTCCTGCTTCAGCCTCGCAAGTAGCTGAGGCTACAGGCACGCACCACCATGCCTAGCTTTTTTTTTTTTTTTTTTTTTTTTTTTTTTGGTAGAGATGGGCTCTCTCTGTGTTGCCCAGGTTGGTCTCGGACTTCTGGTCTCTAGCGAACCTCCCACCTTGGCCTCCCAAAGTGCTGGGATTACAGGTGTGAGCCATTGTGTCCAGTCAAATAAACAATTTTTATATATCTTGATTTCTTAAAATTTTGTAAATTCTGGGATTAGCATAGAAGCTTTTCTAGCATGTATAAATGGCAGATGCTAATGACAAGGATGCTCTTTGTTTTGGAATATCTGGCCTTAATTTTTAGGATATTGACTTCATCAGAGTAGCCTTTCTCTTGCATCACCTTCTTGGCATTTCAGAACTTTCTGACTCACAGTTCTTCCCCCTTTTATGAAAATGGTCACTTATACCCATGTGTGGGTACAGCAGCAGAATTCTCCCACAGAACCCTGACCAGGACTCACAGATCCAGGCTCTGACTCCTCCCCAGGCTGAAGTAATGAGCTTTTCTCTTGACACATTTGGAATATGGAACAGAGAGACTCAAAGCCTGACAGAGGACAGAGCTGAGTCACGTTAAAGGCAGCGCGGTATGGGAAAGAGCAGCTGAAAACTTAACTTTTCCTACTCAAGTCTTGCGGGTTCAAATCTTCCACTGATTCCTTGAGACACACCAGTATCCTTCATATGCGTGTCTATACACAAGTCCATACATATATATCATGTTTAAAATAGACTTTATTTTTTGGAACAGTTTTAGATTTACAAAAAAATTGATAGTACAGAGAGGTCCCACGTGCTCTGCTCCTAGTTTCCCTTACTATAAACATATTGCTATGGTGCATTTGTTATAATTAATGAATCAGTACTGGTGCATTGCTAGCAACTAAAGTCCATACATTATTCACATTTTCTCAGGTTTTTTTTTTTTTTTTTTTTTTCTGAGACGGAGTATCACTCTGTTGCCCAGGCTGGGGTGCAGTGGCACGATCTCAGCTTACTGCAGGTTCTGCCTCCTGGGTTCAAGTGATTCTTCTGCCTCAGTCTCCTGAGTAGCTGGGATTACAGGTGTGCCACCACGCCTGGCTAATTTTTGCAATTTTAGTAGAGATGGGGTTTCACCACGTTGGCCAGGCAGGTCTCGAACGCCTGACCTCAAGTGATCTGCCTGCCTCGGCCTCCCAAAGTGCTGGGATTACAGGCATGCGCCACCGTGTCCGGCCACATTTTCTCAGTTTTTATGTGATATCCTTTTACTGTTTCAGGATCCTATCCAGGGTACCACATTACATTTACTTGTTGAGTCTCTTCAAGTTATGGCAGTCTCTCAACTATGTCCATCTCAGACTTTCCTTGTTTCTGATGACCTTGGCAATATTAGGGAGTACTGGTCAAGTGTTTTGTAAAATGCCCCTTGACTGGCATTTGTCTGATATTTTTCTCATGATGGGGGTTAGGGGTTTAGGGGAGGAAGGCCATGCACACAGACAACATGACTTCTCGCCACTGTTGATGTTGACCTTGATCAGCTGGGTGAGATAGTGCTGGTCACGTTTTCCCACTGTAAAGTTACTCTCCCCACTCCCCTTTCTGTGCTACACTCTTGGAAGGAGGTCACTATGGGCAGCCACACTTAAGGGATGGGGAGGTATTCTTCACCTCTCTGAGGATGGAGTATTTACACAAACAACTTAAAATTCTTCTACATGGGTGATTTGTCTCTTCTCCCAGCAACATACGTATTTTTAATTTATATTACCTTGAAACAGTTCCTGTAGCTTTCAACAACTAAAAGAAGCCCTTACAAACCATCCAGTTCAGGAGATGCGAACTCAAATGTCTGCAGTGGCCAGGAGGGAAGTGGGAGGATGAGTGAAGTCAGTGGGCAGGGTGCGCCACAGACTGCAAAGCACGTGCCAGCTTGAAAAGGGGGCACAATGCTCTGCTTCAGGTAAACACTGCCACATGGAGGTGTGGGTCAACCTGCCCTTCCTTCCTTCCTTCCTTCCTTCCTTCCTTCCTTCCTTCCTTCCTCCCTCCCTCCCTCCCTCCCTCCCTCCCTTCCTTCCTTCTTCTGTTTCTCTTTCTATCTTTCTTTCACAAGGTCTCCAGGTTGTCACTCAGGCTGGAGTGCAGTTGTGCAATCACAGCTTGCTGCAGCTTTAAACTCCTGGGCTCAGGCAATCTTTCTGCCCCAGCCTCCTGGGTAGCTGGTTCTACAGGTGTGTACCACCATACCTTGCTAATTTTTATATTTTTTGTAGATATCGGGTCTTGCTATGTTGCTCAGGGTGGCCTTAAACTCCCAACCTCAAGTGATTCTCCTGGCTTCCCAAAGTGCTGGGATTACAGGTGTGAGGCACCGTGCCTGGACTTTTTTCTTAAAAATAGAAACCTGTGAGTTGAACTTTTCCATGAAATCTCCTGATTCTGAAATGTTGGCAACAAATCAAACTTTCTAGAAACTTTGTGCTCACCCTGAATAACTTCAGTTTGTAACTTCTTGGGTAGATGAATCACTGCACATAAATTATTAACAAGGAAATGGCCTCAGAAAAGTCAATGAGATGTCCGAGCTACAGCACTAGCTTTAGTGTCTGAGGTAGAATTGTCATTCAGTCTTCCAATCTTACTGAACATGCTTCTCCTTTGGAGATTCTTCAACAGTTTGCGATTGTTCTCAAAATCATTTGGACTTCATTCTAGATTCACTGCCTTTAGTGAACATACGTGGAAGCCGGAACTCCTGCAACACCAGCTCTTTCATCAAGCCCACTCGAGGAAGTGGTGCCATCAGTCCTATTCAGAAACTATGTGCCTTGTTTTTCTTTGTTTCCTGCTGCATTCTACAGTTCATTTGCTCGTATAATCTTTATGTTACACTGGAGACAGACAGGGCCTCAGGCAAATAGACAACGATTTTGTCTGTTTTGACAACGATTGCAAATGCACAAATAGAATTCTGTGAACTCTGAGAGGCTATGGATTTTGGCCTAAACATGTTTGTATTCTTTCCCACTAATCCAGAACCCACCACACTACCTGGCACATAGTAGGTGCTCAGTAAATGTTCGTTGAATGAATGACGGTCATTAATGACTGAAGATGAAGTATCGTCAACACATAATAATATTGACAGAACCTAAGACAAATCAAATAGTGTGGAAATTAGAATATTTAGCATTTGCTAACAGGAGCCAGCCATTCTAAAATAGCACAGAAGCTCTTAGTTTGAAAGGTTATTCAGTGCTGGGCATAGTGGCTCATGCCGGTAATCCCAGCATTTTGGGAGGCCAAGGAAGGAGGACCACTTGAGCCCAGGAGTTTAAGACCAGCCTGGGCAACATGGCAAAACCCTGTCTCTATGAAAAAAAAAAAAAATTAGCCAGTTATGGTGGCACACACCTGCCGTCCTAGCTACTTTGGAGGCTGAGGTGGGACGATCACCAGAGCCCAGGAAGTTCAGGCTGCAGTGAGCTGAGATTGTGCCACTGTACTCCAACCTGGGAGACAGAACAGACCCTGTCTCAAAAAAAAGTTGTTATTTGGCTATTTACAGAGCATAATTAGAACCTTAAATTATAAATATCATAAATCGTTCTTCTCTGCGGGGATATTAACCGCTTTAGTCAATTCTTCAGCTATGTGATGTATATCTTACATTCTTAAATTTGTCACTATTTAGGATGTCTCTTTTTGGTTACATTTTTATTTTATTTTATTTTTCTGAGACAGAGTCTTGCTCTGTCGCCCAGGCTGGAGTGCAGTGGTGTGATCTAGGCTCACTGCAATCTCTGCCTCCCAGGTTTAAGAGATTCTCTTGCCTCAGCTTCCTTAGTAACTGGGATTACAGGTGTGCACCACCACACCCAGCTAATTTTTGTATTATTTGTAGAGATGGGGTTTCACCATGTTGACCAGGCTGTCTCCAACTCCTGACCTCAAGTGATCTGCCTGCCTCGGCCTCCCAAAGTCCTAGGATTACAGGCATGAGCCACCAGACCTAGCCTGGTTTTATTTTCTTAATGGTGGAATTTGCACTCATATGTATCAGAGAGTTAACACTGTTAAGTTCCTTTGTTTTCTGCTCATATACCAGGGACGGGGAATTTTTGGATAGAGGTGCTAGTCAGGAGAAAGCTTTGAGTTAAGAAAATAGACACAATTAAGTGAAAGAGTCCCATCTTCTACAGTAACATCTTTGCTGGAAGTGAAGCCTGGGTCCTGGAAACATCCTCTTTGTGTGTACATCCTCAAACTGCCCCTCCTGCTGTGGGGGCCCTGTTTTCTATGTTGCTATAGCTCATCCTTGCAAGTTTCCTAATCTTCAATGCGGAACAAGGAATTAGTTTTCAAGTGGTGAGATAAGGAAGCTTCTGCTTTCCAGGTCAGCACAAATTAATTAATGCTGGCATAGTTTCTAGAATAACATAAGTGCTGCAAGAGTCACTGCTTGCGACGCTCCCTTGGGAGAACAACCTGGTAAGTACAAAGATGACTGAGTTTAATTAAATCTAAATTCTGAATGACTCATTTCACTATTTTTTTCTCAACGTTTCCATCACTGGCTTTCTTTCTGAATATAAAATGCTTATTCCAATTATACGTGTTATGAAGTGTTCACGTATTTTGTTCTGACATAATGAGTATGGCTGAAAAGTGATGAGACTGGTTTTTTTGGTACAAGGTAGAAGTGTTCTTAATTTATAATCATGTTGAGAGGTGAAGCCAGCTGGACTTCCTGGGTCAACTGGGGACTTGGAGAACTTTTGTCTTATAGGAGGATTGTAAAAGGCACCAATTAGCACTCTGTAGCTAGGATTGTAAAATGCACCAATTAGTGCTCTGTAGCTAGCAAGAGGATTGTAAAATGCAACCAATCAGCAGGAGTCTAAAAGTAACCAGTCGCAGGGAGGATTGAGAAAAGGGCACTCTGATGGGACAGAAACAGAGCATGGGAGGGGACAAATAAGGGAATAAAAGCTGGCCACCCCAGCCAGCAGCAGCAACCCGCTCAGGTCCCCTTTCATGCTGTGGAAGCTTTGTTCTTTCGCTCTTCACAATAAATCTTGCTGCTGCTCACTCTTTGTGTCCGTGCCATCTTTAAGAGCTGTTAACTCTCAACGTGGACCATCTCCATTCTTGAAGTCAGAGAGCCCATAAACCCACTGGAAGGAACCAATTCTGGACACAATGCCAGAAAAAAATTGATCATTTTTTAAAAAAGCTAAATGCAAGTTAAAAAAATTATTTTATAATCCCAACTTCAAGTACTATAGATAAGAACAGTATTTTCAAAGTATCCAAACAGGTTCAACTTACAGTTTTCTAGATATGGACAAGAAGGAGGATGGAGCATTATTTGCCATGAGAATCTCAGTGTTTGTGTTTGTGTGTGTGTATTAACACATCTATGCATTCTATTTAATTTTTTATTTTTGTAGAGATGGGGTCTTGCTATGTTGCCCAGGTTGGTCTTGAATTCTTGGGTTCAAGCAATCCTCTTACCTCAGCCTTCCAAGTTGCTGGGATTACATGTATGAGACACCATGCTCAGCTATATGTATATTTCGATCAAATGGACATATATATTACAGGACACAACTTGTTTGAATAATCAAAGACTAAATCACAAACAGGTAGAGGCTCCTCAGGTTAGCATACCAGCATTTAAGTAATTATCAGTCTCTTTAATGTGTTTTATTCAAGAAGTTCTTGGCTTTGTGACTGTAACACATATGGTCACATACTATGCTGGGGACCACATATAAATCAGTATAGAGGTATTTATGAGGTCGCTAGCAATCCAACTTCAGACACCCACACATCATGCTGTCATTCACACCCCTATGCCTCAGAGTTATTAGATCACTTTCAGTTTACATACAGAAGTCCTTGAGTATGCAGCCAGTTGCAAACTGCACGGAAAATCAATCTTGAAGGGTTGCCAAATAGACAAAAGTAAATATAATGGATCACAGTCACTGCTAATACTTTAGATAAATGTGTCTTGCTCAGGTAAAACTGGTTGATGACAACTCTTTCATTTTAAAATGAGTTCCAAATGAGTTAGTTCAGTAAATCTTCACTGGATTCTTGTTATGTCTCCAACCTGTAAGCCACTGGGGATCCCATGGTGAATAAGTCAAACAAAGCCCCTGACATTGTGGGGACAGTTTTATTTATAAGCAAGATCAAATCTGTAATTTTAGCTAAGAGAAAAATATTTTAGGTTGGTGCAAAATTAATTGCGGGTTTTGCCATTACTTTTAAGTGGCAAAACCTGCAATTGCTTTTGCACCAATCAAATATATTCCCCACACTTACAGACTTAGAATTCTGATAAGGAGTCTAAGAGATCAGTGAAGGGTAAAGTGGTTTATAGCTTTTTTCCAAAAATACTTGAGGGTCCTCTACCCTCACTAACAGGATCACTGCTGTAATGAGGTAGATCCAGGTGTGTGCATTTGGGGAGAGACTGTTACGAAGCATTGAATTAGCATCTCAGTGCTTGTATAATTTGAAAAGGCTCTTCAGGTAATTTTAATACTGTTGCAAATTAATGGTATAAGGAAATTAGTTTTTTCTCATGTTTGAGACGACTAATATGATTGTTCCTGCATATGCACATGTTTACGGTATTCTGAATGGTATATAATTGAAAGTTGCTGGATTCTGGGTGACTCATGATGGTACCATGGTAGCAACGAGTTTGTGTGACAACGTAACAGAAGGAGATGCAGGCATGAAGACAGAACGTGGGAAAGTGGAGCAGGAACCTGAGCTGGGAAGAACTGTCTGTGTGTTAGGCCATTATTGCACTGCTATAAAGGAATACCTGAGACTGGATCATTTACAAAGAAAAGAGGTTTAAGGCCAGGTGCAGTGGCTCACACCTGTAATCCCAGCACTTTGGGAGGCCGATGTGGGCTGCTCATCTGAGGTCAGGAATTCAACACGAGCCTGGCCAACCTGGTGAAACCCCATCTCTACCAAAAATACAAAAATTAGCCGGGTGTGGTGGCAAGCGCCTGTAATCCCAGCTACTTGGGAGGCTGAGGTAGGAGAATCGCTTGAACCCAGGAGGCAGAGGTTGCAGTGAGCCGAGATTATGCTACTGCACTCCAGCCTGGGTGACAGGGCAAGACTCCATCTTAAAAAAAAAAAAAAAAAAAAAATTTAATTGGCTCCCAGTTCTGCAGGCTGGATGAGCATGGCGCCAGCACAAGCTCAGTTTCTGGGGCGGCCTCCGGAAGCTTTTACTCATGGCGGAAGGGGAAGGCGGATCAGGCACATCACGTGATGAGAGCCGGAGGCAGGGTGTTGGGAGGGGAGATGCCACACACTTAACCAGATCTTCGAAGAACGCACTCACTGTCAGAAGGACGGCACCAAGCCCGGAGGGATCCTCCCCCACAACCCAAACACCTCCCACCACGCCCCACCTCCAACACTGGGGACCACAATTCAATGTGAGATTTTCAGGGGAAAACGTCTAAATGATATCAGGTTGTTAATGATAAGGTTCAATAGCCAAACACCATCAGAGACAAACCTGCGGTCTAACTTGGTTGGGTTTATGAGCTCCTAACAAGAGGGAGTGCTCCAGGGGACCCACAGAGGGTCTCACCAAGGGAAAAAGCAGGGTTCTTGTAGGAATTGGGAGAAGGAATTGGAAGGAAACAGTGTTGTGATTGACTGAAAGCAGAGCAAGGTTGTGAGTAGCATTTTTTTTTTTTTGAGATGAAGTCTCACTGTTGCCCAGGCTGGAGTACAGTGGTGGGATCTCGGCTCACTGTAGCCTCCACCTCTCAGGTTCAAGCAGTTCTCCTGCCTTAGCCTCCTGGGTAGCTGGGACTGTAGGCACCTGCCACCATGCTTAGTTAATTTTTGTATTTTTAGTAGAGATTGGTTTTCACCGTGTTGGCCAGGCTGGTCTCAAACTCCAGACCTCAGGTGATGTGAGTATTTTATTAACATTTAGTAATATTTTTATTAACATGAGTTCTGGTGTGACAAATTCAGAGTTTTGTTTCCTTGGAGACCATAAAGTTAATGGGAATGCTGGGTCCCCACATCTCTGAACTGAAGGCTGGAAATCAAAATTGCTTCCTTGGGTCAAGCAACCCTCAGGCTTGGATTGTCCAGGCAAGAGTGGGTGTTCCATTCTCATTGATCATCAAATAGCAGTTTCTGACTAGTTTTAGAGTTTTCCAATTTTCTTAGTCCTGTGTCCTTGGTATTAATTAACAATAGCAGTTTTTACAAATTCACATCAATATAGAAAAATGTAAAAGTTTTGACCAAAGCAGGAAGAGACAATAGATGTGAAATTCTTTTTTGTTGTTGGCCGTTGGCTTTTTTTTTTTTTTTTTTGAGACAGGGTTTCTCTGTTGCCCAGGCTGAAGTGCAATGGCGTGATCATCGCTCACTGCATCCTCGACCTCCTGGGCTTAAACAATCCTCCTGCCTCAGCCTCCTGAATAGCTGAGACTATAGGTGTGCACTACCACACCGAGATAATTAATAGGTGTGACATTCTAAAATAAGTTGTCAGAGTGAGAAGCAAATCTTCAAAGGAAATATCCTAGCCCCTGGGTGACTCTTAAAAGTGCCTCACCCAAAATAGGATCATAAAAGGGCACAGGAAGTGGAGTTCAGGAAATAATCTATGAAGATGTTTTCTCTGAAGAAAGCAATTCGATAACTCCTACTTCTTTGAGACCTTCCTCCTTGAACTCACTAGAGAAGCAGTGTCAGTAGGACCGCAAGGGCAACTTGATTTGTGTCCCCTGGTATTTGGAGACAAATCTCAAGCGGAGAGGCTGAAGGTATTGGCTTGAGGCAGCAGTGGGGCAGGTGTGGAGAAAGCGAGAGAACACTGAAGACCAGTCTGCACAGAGCCAGCTGCACTTTTACCACCCATGGGAGTAATGGATGAATGTCTGAAAGACCAGATAACAGCTGTTTGTTAGAGAGAGCTGGGCTGAAGGTGCTTAAATCCTGCCTACAAGGAACACCTAGAGAAGCCTAGAGACCATTTCCCTCCTTCCCCTGCAACAGGAGACTATAAAGTGGCTTGCAGGGAATGAGAAAGCAAGGGGAAGTGTTAGAGAAAATTGCATTGCTCGGGTCATGAGAAGTGGAGTCAGATGTTTCAAGTGCAGGTCTCTAAGAACCCAAGAAAGGACCCAAGAAGGAAGCGCACGTTTTAGTCATTGTCCAGGCTTGGAGAGCAACCCCTGCTAGCAACGCAGCAGTTAAGCATGAACTTGCTAGTCCTGGACTCTTCCCCCTTCTTTTTGCAACCTGAATTCGAAGGGGATTCTAGGGGGATAGAGAGAAGGATCCTTTCCTGCTTTTTGGCTGCATGGGACCCTTTCTGGGGAAGTGGAGGGAAAGTGTAACTGTGAATGAAGCTTGAAGTGTTGATCAATGGCATTTACATTAAAATTACAGCTGCATATTGTGATTTAAACTGACCAAATGATACTACCTGTGAGCCATCAGAAAAGTTTCAGGATCACCCAAGTTTTCATCCAGGGGTGGGGACAGATCTCCTCACACTGAATCCCTGTGGAAGGGATGGTGGCAGATCGAGGTTTGCCATCTGCTTCCCTTCACTCCTCTGTCCTGCTTGTTCTGCAAGCTGGTCTCATCTGAGCCCAGAGCAGCAGGCTAGTTCACTGACACTCACAGACTTGGCAGGAGCATTTACTCTTTAAATACATCAAGGTCAGGAGGTACACTTCAGACAGGGAAACAGGAAATTACTAGAAGACCTGAACAAGAGTGGCAACTTAAAACTGGAGGAGACAAGGGTACTAGGTGTCTGGAAGCCAACTGAAGTAGAAAGATTTCTAGAGAATGTGGGAAATTACCATCCAAGCCTTCGGCCTTGGCCTCTAGGTCTCCAGTTTACTGTAAACAACAGGTGAAGACTTTCAGTAACTAGAAATGAAGCCTCATTGACTGGCGATTGAAAATGTCGGGGGTGCGGCCGGGCGCGGTGGCTCAAGCCTGTAATCCCAGCACTTTGGGAGGCTGAGACGGGCGGATCACGAGGTCAGGAGATCGAGACCATCCTGGCTAACATGGTGAAACCCCGTCTCTACTAAAAAATACAAAAAACTAGCCGGGCGCGGTGGCGGGCGCCTGTAGTCCCAGCTACTCGGAAGGCTGAGGCAGGAGAATGGCGTGAACCCGGGAGGCGGAGCTTGCAGTGAGCAGAGATCCGGCCACTGCACTCCAGCCTGGGCGGCAGAGCGAGACTCCGTCTCAAAAAAAAAAAAAAAAAAAAAAAAAAAAAAAAGAAAATGTCGGGGGTGCAATGAATGCCTGTCTGGTAATCTGCCCAGTGTGTCTTCTCTGGGAAACCTCTGCTCATAAACAGGGATGGGCCCTGGCAGCCATATTGGTCCCCTGAAGCTCCCATCACCTATGATTAGGGTTAGGGTTAGGCAGGTGATTTAGTCCCTGTGGGTGCAGCTCTGGAACATCATTTCTCTGACACTGGGACATAGGAGCCAGGAAAGCTGGTTGTCAGAATAGGAGAACAGAGCACAGGTGTAGACAGAACATCTGCTATGGAGAAAAAATTCCACTGAGTTTCTCCTGGCTTTTCGGGTCTGGGATCTGGGTCTTCCTGAGGGCTAACTTATTTTTGCCCTTGGGTTCTACTATACATCTAATCTATCTATCAACTTTCTATTATCTATATCTATCAACTATCTATTATCTATCAACTATCTATTATTTATCTATCATCTATACTCTGTTGCCCAGGCTGAAAAGCAGTGGCACAATCTCTGTTCACTGCAGCCTAGAACTCCTGGCCTCAAGCAATCCTCCCACCTCGGCCTCCCAAATAGCTAGGACTACAGCTGCGTATCACCATACCTGGCTAATTTAAAAAATTTTTTTTTTTGAGACGGAGTCTCACTCTGTCACTCAGGCTGGAGCGCAGTGGCGTGATCTCTGCTCACTGCAAGCTCCGCCTCCCGGGTTCACGCCATTCTCCTGCCTCAGCCTCCCGAGTAGCTGGGACTACAGGCACCCGCCACCTCGCCCAGCTAGTTTTTTGTATTTTTTAGTAGAGACGGGGTTTCACCGGGTTAGCCAGGATGGTCTCGATCTCCTGACCTCGTGATCCACCCGTCTCGGCCTCCCAAAGTGCTGGGATTACAGGCTTGAGCCACCGTGCCCGGCCTAATTTTTTTTTAAAGATGTCTTGCTATGTTGCTCAGGCTGGTCTTGAGCTCCTGGCCTCAAGTAATCCTTCCACCTTGGCCTCCAAAAGTGTTGAGATTATGGGCGTGGGCTACTGTACGCAGCCTCTTCTATTTATATAATGAATTTCTGTCCTCTATTAGGGTGAAGAGATAGCTTTTCAGTGACTTTGAAGCATTGTGCCAAATATTTCAAATATTACATTTTAAAATCTTCTTACTTTTTTATTTATTTAGTTGCTGCAAATTTTGACTTATCTGTCACTAATCAGCTGGATGTACTGAGATACTTTGACATTTCCTAATACCTGGCACTTTCTCTTTCTGGCCCTCCATAGTGAGGGCTGGCTGTCTTCCCTTATAGGTATCTGCTAACGCTGGAGGCTCAACTGATAAAGACAGCCATGCCAAGAAGCAGACAGAAAGGCTGGGGCTAATAGAACAGATCTCTACTCCAGGGGCTTTAACTCTGTCCTAGTTCTGGTCAAACAGGATTAATACTGCTCACTGTTACTGTCCTAAAAGGATTGTCATGGTTAAAAGTGGGCATTTACTCTTTTCAGTGTCTTTTATTGCTGGAATAAAGGAGATAATAATACAAAACAAAAATCAGCTTGCTTCTCCTCATATTTTGCCCAGCTCCCAAGCATTCAGAATGTCGTTACTAATTAGACATTTGTTTTAACATTCTGGGTCCATCCAGGCTAGGCAAGCTTGTGATGTGGGGAAAGTTGACTCGTTATGCAATGGTCCCTATGGCTTTGCATTAGATCCCCTGCTCCCTTGCAGGCGCTGAATGCTCTTCTGTTGTTCTCTGGGTCTAGAACCCTGTCCCTTTTCTCTTGGATGGCTCCTACTGATTTTTCAGCTTATTCCTCATTTGCTGCAGGACAGTCTCCTTGGCCCCATAGTACTTTTGATTTCCCCATCATCTGTGCAGTAATAGTTTCTCTATAGATCCACCAGAGTCTTGTCTTATTCATTGGTATATCCACAGATCTAACCTATTCCTAGTAAACAGTAGGTTCTTCCTGGATCTATTCCTGATGGATTGGCTTAATGAATGAATGCTCATTTTACTGGTGACTCTGAAAAAGGAAAAAAAAAAATAATGATTTTACTCCACTATCAGCAACTTGATGTTGCCCCTGTGAGGAATCCTTGTAACAAAATACAAACTTCTTATCATTGCCTACAAGGTCCTCACCTCCTTCTCCAACCTGTCTAGTAGCACTCTCCTTATGCACCATGATACCCATGCTGGCTTTCTCTCTCTTCCTGCAATACATTACTTTTCTTCCTACTTCAAGGCCTTTGTTCTTGCTATTTTATCTGCCCTGGAGTTTTGCTAAGTTGGTGTTTTCTTATTTAGGTGGTGCCTCAAATCTTAGAGCATTTCTGTTAGATCATTTTTCCTTAAAGCATTTTTCTCCCTTCCCAAAATTAAGTGTGTCTGCCATCCCTCTGGTCACTGTTTTCTTCTTTGCCCTGATCCCAGTCTGCAAGTTCATCTTTTTATTGGATCATTGTCCATCTTCTACTGATAAAAATAGCTGCAAATCTGTCTTGTTCAAGGCTATACTCTGAGTGCTTAGTAGAATGTCTCGTTCATTGCAGCATCTAGTATTTGATAATATTGATTACATGTTTGATGAGTAAATGAAAAAAAGAATAATCTTAGACATAAATTATTTAATCCCAGTGAAAGAATGTTAGTGGTGGTGGAATTTCAGGTGTTATTGTAGAAGAAACTTTTGAAGGGTATTCCTTCCAGTTTGTTCATATTAGGCTAAGTTCCTCTTCTTTTCCTTATACTATGTAAAAATATTAGATCTCAAAACTATTTGCTCAAAGTACTTACTTTAGGACACATTTTTAGACTACAGTTTAGAATTACGGTTATTAGAAAGGTTTGGTAAAAACTCTTTTTGTGGCCGGGCGCGGTGGCTCAAGCCTGTAATCCTCAGCACTTTGGGAGGCCGAGGCGGGTGGATCACGAGGTCAGGAGATCGAGACTATCCTGGCTAACATGGTGAAACCCCGTCTCTACTAAAAATACAAAAAAAAACTAGCCGGGCGTGGTGGCGGGCGCCTGTAGTCTCAGCTACTTGGGAGGCTGAGGCGGGAGGATGGCGTGAACCCGGGAGGCGGAGCTTGCAGTGAGCAGAGATCACGCCACTGCACTCCAGCCTGGGAGCACAGCGAGACTCCGTCTCAAAAAACAAACAAACAAACAAAAACTCTTTTTGTTAGGCAACAAGGTTACTCTGTCCTCCAAAGAGCTTTACCTTATTCTCAGGAAGTAAGAGAGAAAAAATAATTTTTTGTCTTCTTTGTATCAGCTGTTTTGCCCTTACTTCTCTTTAAGTTTATGTTTACCTTAACATTCCTTTCCTTCCTTAGGTTTGCTATCTCCATTTTTCACTATTACGTAATTCACAGAGTTGCTGGGGTAAGTGCTTAATTTCAAATAGCCTGTTTTAGAACTTTGTGAGAATGACAAGAACAAACAGAACATTAAGGCAGCTAGAGAGAGTTAAGTGAGAATGGTCCCTAGGTGAGAAATGCTTCCTGCCTTCTCGGCTGACACCAGTTCTGGGGGATGTGTTCTGAGAGCTTATGCTAACTGCAGGTCATTGCTCCTTATCTCAATCCCCTTCCTCTCCCTTCAGCTTTCTATTCAAAATCTCTGATCACATCTTGAAGTGTTGTCACATTATTTTTTTTTTCTGATAATTCCCTCCATTAGCTGAGCTTTCCAATTTATATTACCTGATTTTTTTTTGTCTTCTGCTTTTTAAAACCCCTTTTTCTAAAGCTTTATTGATTGTGTACTTTGGATTCTAATTCTTCCTATCAGAGTCTTTCTTCAATTCTGTTTGCACTGTGGTGCTGTCTACATTATGTGTTGGTTACATGATAGGAAGAAGTATGGGGGCAGCTCGGTCACATCTGTAAAGTTCTTTAAGAGAGCTGAAGGGCGCTGATACCAGTTCACGTTTTTTTGGGTAGCCCTCAGATATTGAGCATGTTTACTGTATTTTCTTCTATTGTGAAAGAATCAGTTCTCTGAATTTCCTTAAAGTTTGTCTTTACCATTCTCCACACTCTACTTATTTTTCTATTTAAGATTTTTTTTTTTCTAATCATGTAGTACATGTTCAATATAGAACACAAAAAGGTAATAAGAAAAAAAGTCACCTACAGTGTCGCCAAAGGTGAAAACACCTTGTCCGTCTTCGTGCATAACAATATCCCTCTCAATCTTATGCAGCATTTTTAAACCTAGGAGACCTCTCCAAATCCAAACGAAGTTAAAGATTACGTTATTCACCAAGTTCATACTGAAATTAGAGAATCGCAGGAGTTTAAGAAAATGCGCATCTGGCGAATGAACCTGCGTATCCGGGGTTCTCTTCAGGGAGGTTGCCCGTCCATGAAACACACCCCAGCCTGCAGCCACCTGGGTGTGGGGAACCAAGGGCTAGCGAACCAGGCGGGCAGGGGCGGAACTTGCGGGGACTGCGGGTAGGAGGAGGAACTACAGAGCTGTCACCAATCAGAGCCCAGCTTTGGTTTCTCTTGCCGACCAATGAGGGAGTTCTGCTGGAGGGGCTGTCTTCAAGTCTGAGACGCCTACCGCCTTCGCAGCCTATCAGCAGGCCCCTCTTACCCCGCGGGCGGTGCGGCTCCGCTCCGCCCCTCCAACGTCGGCCCCGCCCCCACGAGGGTGGGGGCCGTGTTGGTTACTAGCAGGGCTGGAGGCGGGGGCCGGGCTCCCACTGGGCTCGTGCGTTCTGCGCCCGCCGCGGCGGTGCAGAGCCCGCTGGCTCCCGATTGTCCTCTGCGGCGGTGGCGGTCGCTGTCTCCTTGCCTCGGGGCCCGGGGCTGCAGGGGCCAGAGCGAGTGCGCCTCCTGCTCGCCGACCGCGGCTGCCCAGAGCAGGTAATGGGGCGCCGCTGGGGAGCGCCTGTCTGAGCCCCGGGCTAGGTGTGGGCGGTGGGTTCGGCCCCCGAAGCTGCTCCCAGAGCCGGCGACCGGGCCGAGCGGGGCCCCGGTCCTCCGGAGCCTCCTGCCGGCCTCTAGGCGCCTCAGCCCGGGAGCCCGCGGCGGGCACCTTGCGGGGAGGTGGGGGCGGGGCCGGGGCAGGGGCGGGGCCGCCTCGGGCGGGACCCTGAGGACCTCTGGAGACCCCTGGTGACTCGCGGGACTCCGGGCTGGGGCGGCGACGGGGCCGACCCAGGGCGGGGAGGACCGGCAGGTGGAGGGAGAACTGCGGAGTTGAGTCAGAGTCCGGCTCCTCGGGGAAAAGAACCTACTGAAAGGGAGCGATAAGCTGGCTGGCTTCTTTTTTTTTTCTTCCCCTAAGCCAGAAAGGCGTCTTCACTTGGGTCGTGTTAATTACATGTTTTCTGAGAACAGGCGTTTGGCCGTGTAATGCTGTCTACACGATAGCATTATTTATTTACTTATTTACTATTTAAAAAATTAAAAGCAGCCTTTCGCGTGAATCTGTGTGGGGGCTTTTGCTTAAGTGACAGGTAGACCCAGCCGAGTAACTCACCTTTGTCTGGGCTGAAGTGGGGAGCGGTGAAGTAGGAATGAGGGGGACGAGTGTTCGTGAGGAATGCCTGTGCAGGTTTGAAAGGATTGTGGGGGTGGGACCACTGTTTCTGTCACAGTGCCATGGGTGGGAGTAGAATTGTGATTTTTTTTTCTTTTTCTAATTTTTAAAAACAATATTCACATTAAAAAAGGGAGGGGGGCTTTCCAAAAACAGTCTCTGAACTCGAGGCTTTGGGGATGCACCTGCTAGTCAGGCAGTAATAGTTTGCAGGTAAATCCTGGGCTATTAATTATGTGATTTGATTTACTTATAAAGAAGTATCTTGAATTGTTGCTACCTTTCCTTTGACGTGCTCAGTATATTGCTTGTTTACAAGTGAATTGATGAAGGTCACTGAGTTTTAGCGGTAATGTCACAGCGATGGCCCTTGGAGAGCTTTCTATGCTCAGGTTCACTCAGGTTTTACAAAAACAGTATTTCCACTTAATTGTGAAGCTCTTAGCACTCTATCAATTATACAGTATGCCATCCTCCTACTCTTCTGAAGCAGGCTGTGCGTAGCATGTCCATTTTACAGGTATGTCAACTGAAAGCCCTGGAGATGAAAGGAATCCTGCCTCAGTTTACTCCTACTTTATTTTATACCTGTAATGGATGTAATCCAAAATCTGGGTAAGATTCCTGCCATCAAGGCAGCTTCTGCATACCAATTCGATCCCGTGTACACAGGTCAGAGGTGGAGATGGTTATTTTCAAGTAAAGGAATATTGTCTCTGAGGTTTTTCTTTCCATCTAGGTTGCTAAGCTAGTTTGAATTTCAGGTGAAAGGTAATTTTCCACATAGGCAAAACAAACAAAAGTTAGTAGTGCTGTGTGAAAATCTCTATTTTAAATTTTGGGAAGCTTTCCAAATTAGAGAACCTTATTCGTGTTTGCATCTCTAGCTCAGCATCGAATTTCGGTACCGTTTTTTGAATTGAATAGAAATAATTGATATGCAGAAGGAAAATACTAATGAAGTGAAGTGCATTTTGATCATGACTTATGACTTTGTTTTGAGAAGTGTTTACTGTACATTTATAGATGGGTTGAAAATTAATTTCTTGATTAGAATAACTCGACCAAAGGAGTTTGGGCTTTAGTGTGGGACAGGCTGAAATGGGTAGTTGGGAGTAATCTCTTGCATGATGTTAAGGCTTAGGGAATTCTAGAGAATTGTTAGGTTATGTTAAATTTACTAGTTATCAGGAACATGAAAATGTCTTATGGATTACTGAAGGGAACCCTTTTTTTTTTTTTTTTTTTTTGAGGTAGAGTCTCACTCTGTTGTCCAGGCTGGAGTGCAGTGGCTCATTGTGATCTCTGTCTCCTAGGTTCAAGCGATTCTCCTGCCTCGCCTCCCCAGTAGCTGGGACTACAGGTGCATGCCACCACGCCCAGCTATTTTTTTTTTTCCTGTATTTTTGTAGAGGTGGGTTTCGCCATGTTGGCCAGGCTGGTCTCGAACTCCTGACCTCAAGTGATCTGCCTGCCTTGGCCTCCCAAAGTGCTGGGATTACAGGCGTGAGCCACTGCACCCGGCCTGAATGTAACTGTTCTAATCATGAAGTTATCTATTGTTTTGTGGCTAATACCTCTGTTTCATATGTACATTTTAACATATTAATGTAACATATAAGGCAACTCTTACACGAGGCTGTCACTCTAGCCCTGCATTTATTTACTGATTTATGTTTTAGTGGCTTTATTTAACTTTTACTCTCCTGTCAAAATTTCTAGCACCCAAGCAAAAATTTCCATAAAGGAACTTTTATCATCTGTTGATTACACAGAAAATGAATCATTTATTCTCATAAGCCCAGCCCTCTTGCAGTGTGGGACACTGGAAAGATATTTTGGCTGTTTGTAAAGTATTTGCCGGTATTCTTACCTGAAGCTTTGACTCCTCCCACTCCCCCAATGGTTTTCAGAGTTTCTGTGACTTTTTTCTTTTTTTAAATTAATTACGACACTACCTGACTTCCACTAGATGGTGCACTGGGGGCTGCTTATTGGAGTTTTCAAACAGATTTTTGTTTTTCCTTGTTATAAACATTTCACTGAAAAAGATACAAAGGTACTGCAACTATTTCTCTCCTAATTGCAATACAGACAGAGTTGTAATGAATGACTTAAGTCTTGAGTTTTATTAGATGGGATCCGTTCAGAAGGAAAGGGTATTCCTTCACTTTGAATTAAAAGTGAAGGAATTTGTTAGTCAGGCTTGCTCTCTGAAGATACTGTGTTTTTTACAAACTGAAGGTTCGTTGGCACCCCTGCAAGTCTGTTGGTGCTATTTTTCCAATAGGTATGTTCATTTTATGTGTCTCTGTCGTATCTTGGTAATTCTTACAATATTGCAAACCTTTTCATTGGTATTCTATCTGTTATGGTGATCTCTGGTCAGTGATCTTTGATGTTACGATTCTAGTTGTTTTGGGGCTCCATGAACCACACCTGTATAATATGGTGAACTTAATTAATAAATGTTGCCTATGTTCTGATATCTCCACCAACTGGCCATTCCCCATATCTCTTCCTCACTCCAGGCCTCCCTATTCCCTGAGACACAACAATATTGAAATGAGGCCAATTAATAACTCTATGTTGGCATCTAAGTATTCAAATGAATGGAGAGTTGCATGTCTCCCACTTTAAATCAGAAAGCTAGAAATGAGTGAGCTTAGTGAGGAGGTCATGACAAAAGCCAAGACAGGCCAACATCTAGGCCTCTTGCACCAAACAACCGAGCTCTGAATGCAAAGGAAAGGTTCTTGAAAGAAATAAAAAGTGCTACTCCACTGAACACCCCAATGATAAGAAAGTGAAACAGCTTTATTGCTGATACAGAGAAGGTTTTAGTGGTCTGGGTAGAAGATGAAACCAGCCACAGCATTCCCTTAAGCCAGCAGAGCAAAACCCTAACTCTTCAATTCGCTGGAGGCTGAGAGAGGTAAGGAAGTTGCAGAAGAAAAGTTGGAAGCTAGAAGAGGTTGGTTCACAAGGTTTAAGGAAAGAAGCTGCTTCCCTAACATAAAAGTGCACGGTGAAGCAGCAAATGCTGATATAGAAGCTATAGCAAGTTATCCAGAATATCTAGCTAAGATCATTGATGAAGGTGGCTACACTGAACAACACATTTTCAGTGTAGACGAAACAGCCTTATATTGGAAGAAGATGCCATATTGGACTTTCTTAGCTAGAGGGAAGTCAATGCCTTGTCTCAAAGGCCAGGCTGACTCTTTTGTTTGGAGCTAGTGCAGCCGGTGACTTTAAGTTGAAGCCAGTGCTCATTTACCATTCCAAAAATCGTTAAGCATTATGCAAAATCTACTCTGCCTGTGCTCTATAAATGGAATGACAAAGCCTGGATGACAGTACATCTGTTTACAGCATGGTTTACTGAATCTGTTAAGCTCACTGTTGAGACCCACTGCTCAGAAAAAAAGGTACCATTGAACAGTGCTGTTCATTGACAATACACCTGGTCACCCAAGAGCTCTGATGGAGATGTACAAGGAAATTAATGTTTTCATACCTGCTATCACAACACCCACTCTGTACCCATGGATCTAGGAGTCATTTCAACTTTCAAGACTTATTATTTAAGAAGCACATCTTGTAAAGCTATAGCTGCCATAGATAGTGATTCTTCTGATGGATCTTGGTTAAGTAAATTGAAAACCTGGAAAGGATTCACAGTTCTAGATGCCATTAAGGGCATTTGTGATTCAAGGGAGGAGGTCAAAATATCAACATTAACAGGAGTTTAGAAGAAGTTGATTCCAGCCCTCATGGATGACTTTGAGGGGTTCAAGACTTCAGTGGAAGAAGTACCTGCAGATGTGGTGGAAATAGTAAGAGAACTAGAATTAGAAGTGAACCCTGAAAATGTGACTGAATTGCTGCAATCTCATTATCAAACTTGAATGGATGAAGAGTTGCTTCTTCTGAATGAGCAAAGAAAGTGGTTTCTTGAGAGGGAATATGTTCTTGGTGAAGATGCTGTGAACATTGTTGAAATGACAATGAAGGATTTAGAATATTCTATAAACTTAGTTAATTAAGCAGTGGCAGGGTATGATAGGATTGACTTCAATTGTGAATGAGGTTTTACTGTGGGTAAAATGCTACCAAAAGAGAAATCTTTTGTGAAAGGCAGAGTCAGTCGATGTGGCAAACTTCATTTTTTTTTTTTTGAGACGGAGTCTCGCTCTGTTGCCCAGGCTGGAGTGCAATGGCGTGATCTTGGCTCACTGCAACCTCTGCCTCCCAGGTTTAAGAGATTCTCCTGTCTCAGCCTCCCGAGTAGCTGGGATTACAGGTGCACACCACCACGCCTGGCTAATTTTTTGTATTCTAGGAGAGACGGGGTTTCACCGTGTTGACCAGGCTGGTCTTGAATGCCTGAGCTCAGGCAATCCACCTGCCTCGGCCTCCCAAAGTGCTAGGATTACAGGCGTGAGCCACAGTGCCTGGCCTCATTGTTTTCTTATTTTAAGAAATTGCCACAGCCATCCCTTCTTTCAGTAGCCAGCACCTTGTTAAGTCAGCAGCCGTCAACATCAAGGCAAAACTGTCCACCGGCAAAAAGATTTTGACTCCCTGAAGGCTCGGATGATCACTAGCATTTAAAAAAAATAATAAAGCACTTTAAAATTAAGACCTAATGCTATTGCCAGCATAATAGACTATGGTGTATGGTAAATATAACTTCTGTATGCACTTGGAAAGCAGAAAAATTTTTGTTGCTCGCCTTATTGCAGTGTAAGTTTTACTAAGGTGGTCTGGAATGGAACACGTGATATCTTCGAGGCATGCCTATGATTTCAGAAATAACCTCTCCTGTCGAACCCTCTGATTCTCCCTGTGTTCAGAAACCCAGACCAAAGTCTAGATGTATTGGTCTTTATTTATGAGTAGTTGAGTAGTTTTTAATGGCTTGTGTTTTGTTTAAATTTTATGTAAACTGGGACTTAGCTCTTTGAGCAGTCTTATGCTTTGCTCTCTTAGATTACTGATTCTTTAAAAGAAGTAGTAAAATGCATATGTGTGGCAAGATTATTTGCTACCTACTATGAACAGATGCTTAAGTAAAAAAACAAAAAACAAACAAAAAACCAAGATGTTTTCCCAGGCATATAAATGTTTTTTTTTTCTTGAAGAATCATTTAGTCTTCCTATTTAGTAGAACATTATCAGCTTGCTTTACTTATGAAAGAGAGGAGACCATTCTTTTCTCTCTGAAGATAGGAGCTATTTATCAGGCTCGTTTATTACTGATTGGGTTGCTTGTTACTGATGGTTAGAGAAGGGAGATGAAAATACATAGCGGTTGCAATACCCATTTTGGGTATAGAAATGGCAATGTTAGTGGAGATTAAAGACTAACTGGTATGACTGCATTTTGCAAGATGTTTTGAAGACAACTTTGGACTTTGATAGGAATCTGAGAAAGTCTTTCAGTGGTTGGGGTGTGTGTATGTTTATTTCAGTTGCACTGAACTGTGGATGGGGAGGAGAGCAATGATAATTTGTTTCTTACCAGAACACTGCTAGTTCTCAGGGGATTTGATGGAGATTTGGGAGAGAGAAAATAAATAGGATTCAGCCCTTCTAGGAAGGTCGTTCTTGGCAATGCCTTCGGCCCTTAGGAGAATGTGGGCATGGAAAAGTGGGTGGTTGTAAGTAGCCAGGAAGATTAAAAGGCTGATTCCTAGAGCTCTCTTCACCTTTGATGACCTTAATCAGGTCATTAAGCATTTAAAGACAGGTTTATAGCTCTCCGGTTGTCCAAGCTTGGACTAAGTACTCCTTAGTCTTCAATTTTATGTTTTAAATTTTTGGAATAAGTAGGAACCTGAAATTTATAAAATTACTGACTTGAGTATGCAAGTGAATGGCTTCATGGAGTTATTTGGCTTATGGTAGATTGCAGATTATGGTAGGTGCTTGAATATACTTATTTCTCATACTCTTTCTTCCATCCGTTTAACAGCAAAAAAGGCCTTATTAGAAATAGGCAAACTTGAATACACATAGAGCTATACGGCTCAAACTGAGTACTTGAGTTGGGGAGAAAAGACTCCTGTTCTAGGTACAGCTTTGAAAAGAGAAGGGTCAGGTAGGATGCCATACACAGCAGGTGTATGCAGGGACAGGGATAAAGTGAACCCCTTTTGCTGTGAATATTGTCAGAAGGTCTGATGTGTAATTAGACATCCCGTAGCTTCACTCCTGATAAAAACATACTCTTGGACAGTTTCTCTGTATGTGCACTTAAAGCAGTTTGAATCTTGTTAATCAACTATTTCTCGGGGTTGTAACTTCTTTTTTGGCATTGAGAAGACTGTTGAAGTCATGTAAAAATTTGGAGTTGAGCCTGGGATCAGAATTTGGAGTTATGGCCCAAGATTTATCAAGCTTCTGCTATATTCAAGATATTGTTTTTTCTCTTCCTATTATGGCTTCTGATTACTTCTGAAGAGTGAGTTCAGACCTCTGTGCTGTAACGCTCATCAGAGTATCCTTTTTGTACGTAGTATAATCAGGATAGAGATTAGGCATTTTATCAAGTTTGGGAGAAAGAAGTTGAGTAGTGAGGAAATGAATTAACACTATTTTGATTTCTTCATAGTCATTTAAAATCAGATACAAATTTTATATTTCAGAAGTTTCAAAATGGTAGTAATTTCACCTCTCGCATTAAGCTCAGTATGAAAAATTTCTACCAGTGGTTCTCAAACTTTGGCATACCTTGGGATCACATGGAGGGCTTATCAGACCTTAGGCAGCTGCCTTCCAGCCCCAGAATTTCTAATCAGTAGGTCTGGGAGGGGGGATCCTGGCGATTTGCATTTCTAATAAATTCTAAGGCCATGTGCTACAGCCACTGCAGGGGCCAGCCACTCTAGGGGGAAACGTTTAGTGGTTAACACTTTGAAAGAGTTAAGTTTGAATCCCTGCTTTGCTGCTTACTAGTACTTTGACTTTATTTATTTATTTATTTATTTATTTATTTATTTATTTTGAGACAGAGTTTCACTCTTTTTGCCCAGGCTGGAGTGCAATGGCGCGATCTTGGCTCACCTCAACCTCCGTCTCCTGGGTTCAAGCGATTCTCCTGCCTCAGCCTCCCCAGTAGCTGGGATTACAGGCATGTGCCACCACCCCGGCTAATTTTGTATTTTTAGTAGAGACAGGGTTTCTCCATGTTGGTCAGGCTGGTCTTGAACTCCCGACCTCAGGTGATCCACCTGCCTCGGCCTCCCAAAGTGCTGGGATTACAAGCGTGAGCCACTGCGCCCGGCCGTACTTTGACTTTAGGCAAGTTTCTTAACCTCTGTTGTTCCATCTCTAAAGTGGAAATAATATAGTATTTTGTTGTGAATATAAGTGAGCTCCAATGTGCAGAAGCTCAGGGAACAGGGCCTTGCAGATTGCAAGCATGCAATAAATGTTTTCTTTTATCCGTAAAAAAAAGTACATATATAAAATAGATAGAATCCTGCATTTTATACAATTGAAGCAAAGACAGAAAATTTAATACTTAATTTCATTTCCTGGCACAGTGCTGGGGAAAAAATATGAGTAGTCAATTACTTTTTAAGGAGTGACGGAAAAGTTTGTGGATCCTAGTAATTTTCCAGAAACTTTTTTTTTTTTTACAGACATAGAACGTTCGTATTGATACTGTCTCCTCCCCCTTCCCCTTCAAAAGTTTGGTTTCTTTAATCACGGTATGTTGGACTCTCACAATAATCCTTATAGTTTACATTTTTTATAACAGGCATTTTAAAGGTTGCTTCTGGGAGCTGAATGACAGAAAGTACCTGAAAGTCATCTTTAGAACACACTCTCACCTGTACTATGACAACTTTGTATTTGATGACCTTGAACGCAGTTCTTTTTGAGACGGAGTCTTGCTCTGTCCCCCAGGCTGGAGTGCAGTGGCGCGGTCTCAGCTCCCTGCAAGCTCCGCCTCCCGGGTTCACGCCGCCGTTCTCCTGCCTCAGCCTCCCGAGTAGCTGGGACTACAGGCGCCCGGCTAATTTTTTTTTGTATTTTCAGTAGAGACTGGATTTCACCGTGTTAGCCAGGATGGTCTGGATCTCCTGACCTCGTGATCCGCCCGCCTCAGCCTCCCAAAGTGCTGGGATTACAGGCGTGAGCCACCATGCCAGGCCCTTGAACGCAGTTCTTGGGATCTCTTTTCTCGGCTTGCGGAATGCCTGGTTTATTTTCTTTTTGCAGACCTGCGGGAGCTCACCTCTGGCGATCCTTTCATTAGTGAAACCCTCTTTCCATTACTCTCTGTCACTGTCACTGTCTTAGTTCCGTTGTAGCTGTTATCACACTCTTATCATCATCTTATTTGTGTACTTTTTATTGTTTCCTTCACTAGGACGTAACCCCTATGAGGGTTAGGGCTCGATCTTTGCTGCTGGGTCCCTAGGATGGGATGCAGTTCCTGGTATATAGAGACTGAACACCTGCTGATTGGGTGAAGGGGCCTATGATGAGGAGCTGCCCCGCTCCGCTCCCTCCCCAGCTCAGGGGCTCACACTGGAGTTAGCGCTCACTTCATGGCACACCGTCATGATTGGTCCATGTAGAGTCTCCCACCTTATTTTATTCTATCTTTCCCCTTCATCACCTATGCCCACTCGTGTTCTTCTTGCCCCCAGGGGACCCTCTCTCTGGCATGTGCATAATTCCCTTAGGTATGGCCAGATTGTTACCTCGTTGACGCTTTCACCAGCTGATGCTCCCCGCATTCTTGCTAGCATGTGGCATTTTCTGACCTTATAATTTTTTCCAATCTGATGCAACAGATGGAGCAATCCAGCACAAAATGATATGTTATTGCTCTTACTTGCAATTATCTGATTACTAATGCGGTGGAGTATCCTATACTCATTTACTAAATAACCTAGTTGTTTATGATGCTACCTATATCATATATCAAGGTCCACCCACTCGTATATATGCAGACGCAGACACAGACACAGACACACACACACTTTCTATTCTCTCTCTTACCTTTTTAGGCTCCCTGCTCTGTTCTGATCAATTTGTCTGTTTCTGTTCTAATTTCACAGTGGATTTTGCTTTTATTTTTATTGCTACAACTTATTTATATATTTTGATATCTAGAAGAATGAGTCCCTCCTGTGTTATTTTAAAAACATGTTTAACCTGGTAGTTTTCATCCATGGCTTTATATTAGAATTTGCTAGGTAGCTTTAAAAAAAAAAAAATCCTGTTGACCACAGATGAACTGAATTGTAATCTGTAGAGAGTAGAGTCCAGCAATTGTGTTTTTAAAAATCTCCTCCGGTGACACTGATCTATATCCCGAGTGGAAACTACTTATCAGTGGTGTTTATGTTTTATTCAGTGGAGGTCAAATTTTTTTTTTTTTTTTCCCCGTAATGATCTCGTCTTCTTTGTTACAGTAATTCCTAGTTACTTCAGCTTTTGTTTCTACTGTGAATGCCGTTTTTTCTTCTGTTGTATTTTCTATTGTTTATTTCCCCTGGTGTAGGGGAATTCTACATACATAGACAACTATGTATCACTGAACAGGGATGTATTCTGAGAAATGTATCATTAGGTGATTTCGTCATTGTGTGAACATCACAGGCTGCACTTACACAAATGTGGATAACATAGCCTACTACACACCTAGGCTATATGGTATAGCCCATTGTTCCTAGGCTGCAAACCTGTGCAGCTGGTTAGTGTCCTGAATACTGTAGGCAACTGGAACATAATGGTATTTGTCTATCTAAACATCTGTAAACATAGAAAAGGTACAGTAAAAATATGGTAAAAAAGATTAAACATGGTCCACCTGCATAGGACACTTCGCATGTGTCTGGACTGGAAGTTGCTCTGGGTGAGTCAGTGAGTGGGTGGTGAGTGAATGTGAAGGCCTAGGGCATGACTGTACACTCACTACTGTAGACGTTATAAACACCATGGCTAGGCTACACTACGTTCATTTAAAAAGTATTTTTTCTTCAATAATAAACAAAGCTTAGCTTAACTTTTTTTGTTTTATAAACTTATAAATGGTTTTTAACTTTTGACTCTTGTAACAACACAGCTTCAAACACAAGCACATTCTATAGCGGTACAAAAATATTTTCTTTTATTAAAAAATTTTTTTATATATAAAACTAAGACACAAACACACACTTTAGCCTAGGCCTACACACGGTCAGGATCATCAGTATTACTGCCCTTCCCCTTCCCCTTCTCCTTCTCCTTCCCCTTCCCCTTCCCCTTCCCCTTCCCCTTCCCCTTTCCCTTTCCCTTTCCCTGACAGTGTCTCTCTCTCTCTCTCTCTGTGGACCAGGCTGGAGTGCAGTGGCGCGATCTTTGGCTTACTACAGTCTCTGCCCCACTGTGTTCAAGGGATTCTCGTGCCTCAGACTCCCAGGTAGCTGAGATTACAGGCATGTGCTACCACACCTGGCTAATTTTTGTATTTTTAATATAGATGGAGTTTCACCATGTTGTCCAGGCTAGTGTTGAACTCCTGGCCTCAAGTGATCCACCTGCCTCAGCCTCCTAAAGTACTGGGATTACAGGCATGAACCAACGCGCCCAGCCAATATCAGTCTTAATCCCTAGTTAATGTTTCTAGCTGTCACCCTATCCAAAGGAGCTGCTTTTCCTGGTCTTGCAGCATCAGTGGTTATAGCAGTTGCTGTATTTTGCGTTACCTGGGAGTCCATTTTTCTCTACGTTATTGCATGTTTAACATTTGCTAGTCTATGTTAATAGATGTTCACTAGATTTATATATGTAGCTGTTCATGATAATATTCTAATATCCTGAAAAATTAGAAACAACCTAAACTGTGCAGCAGTAGGCATTTATTCTTCTTCTCCATGGAAATTGTTAGTACATGGTGGCAAAAGTTTACAAAATCACGTCATTAGGATAATCCTAATTCTGTAACAAGAGAATAAGTTAATTTTCATGTACAACTCTAAATTGTCCATGTACTATTAATTCATATCTGTATGAGTGTGAATGTTCAAATAAAAACAGTTCAGTTAATATCAGTTGTGGGCATTAAGATTCTAGGTGAGTTACTTCTTTAATGTGTTAGTCTGTTTTCCTAAAATCCTTTTTTTTAAATAAGAAAACTGACTGGGGCCGGGCGTGGTGGCTCATGCCTGTAATCCCAGCACTTTGGGAGGCTGAGGTGGGTTAATCACCTGAGGTCAGGAGTTCGAGACCAGCCTGACCAATGTGATGAAACCCCATCTCTACTAAAAATACAAAAATTAGCTGGTCGTGATGGCATGCGCCTATAATCCCAGCTATTCGGGAGGCTGAGACAGGAGAATCGCTTGAATGCGGGAGGCAGAGGTTTCAGTGAGTCGAGATCATACCATTGCACTCCAGCCAGGGCAACAAAAGTGAAACTCTGTCTCAAAAAACAAAACAAAACAAAACAAAAACTGATTAAAAATGACTGTATAATAAGCTGGGGTGGGGAGGTGGGGCAGTTGCAGATGAAGTAAGACGGGCCATAAATTGAAGGTAGGTAAGAAGTTCAGGAAGGTTCCTTGTAGTATTGTACTCTTTCCTCCAGTTTAGTGTATGCTGGAAATACTCCCTATGTTTAAAAAAAAAAGCAAAGTAAAAAGACTAATTTGTGATTGGGGCCACTTAGTAAAGGATATAGGGCATCAATACAAGGCAGACTTTTATTTTGTTATTGCTCCATGAGAAACTAATAGAAGATCTTTATGTACCATATCTATCAATAGTAGCATAATAGCATTAGAAATCAATGGTTTGGTCAGTCTTGGTGGTGTACGCCTGTAATCCCAACACTTTGGGAGGCCGAGGCAGATGGATGGCCTGAGCTCAGGAGTTCGAGACCAACCTGGGCAACATAGTGAAACCCCATCTCTACAAAAAATACAAAAATTAACTGGGTGTGGTGGCACATGCCTGTGGTCCCAGCTACTTGGGTGGCTAAGATGGGAGCATTGCTTGAGCCAGGGAGGCGGAGGTTGCAGTGAGCTGACATTGTGCCACTACACTCCAGCCTGGGTGACAGTGTGAGACTCTGTCTCAAAGTAGGGGGGAACAAATCAATGTTTCGGCTTTTGTAGGAGGAAGCAAATCATTATTTGTCATGTGGCTTACTGTAGTGACTTCCCTGCTCTTGCCCCTGCCCCTAAAACCTTTTCTCCATTTCTCCACCCAAAGCCCAGGATGGGTTCAGGTGGATGCTGTCGCTCAATTGCTCAGAACCTTGCCGTT
Source organism: Theropithecus gelada (assembly GCF_003255815.1). Classification (NCBI taxonomy): domain Eukaryota; kingdom Metazoa; phylum Chordata; class Mammalia; order Primates; family Cercopithecidae; genus Theropithecus; species Theropithecus gelada. The sequence goes on from NC_037677.1 coordinate 21,587,974, forward strand.
TCACTCAGATCTAAGGGCAAAGTCTCCATAGGGGCTCACTCACCGTAGACACTGTGTTTGTGAGCTCTTGGCTACACATCTCTTAAGCACAGAAAAAAATGTTTGAGAGCTGAGACTACACTTCTGGCCCCAGTTCTTAAGGTTTATGTGACTTTTGTGGTAAGTCTGGTACTGAAGAGTTTACCAGTCTGTTAAAAAGGCAGAGATTTCTGTTGGTTGGGATGGCTGTTTTTGATATTTCTTGAGTTAACCAGAGGAAACAGTTCACCTCAGCTTCCTTAATCTACCAGTCTGCTAGTCTGGACTGATATGGTTTGCTTTTTTCTTTTCTTTTTTTTTGAGATGGAGTCTGGCTCTGTTGCCCAGGCTGGAGTACAGTGGCATGGTCTTGGCTCACTGCAACCTCCGCCTCCTGGGTTCAAGCGATTCTCCTGCCTCAGCCACCTGAGTAGCTGGGACTACAAGTGCATGTCACCATACTTGGCTAATTTTTTTGTATTTTTAGTAGAGACAAGGTTTCACCATGTTGGCCAGGCTGGTCTTGAACTCCTGACCTCAAATGATCTGCCCACCTCGGCCTCCCAAAGTGCTGGGATTACAGATGTGAGCCACCATGCCTGGCCTGGTTAGCTATTTTTGAGACCAAAATCTCAAGAATGAGGTACGTGCTGAGCTAAGAAGGAAAAAGTGCTGCTGACTTCCCCAACCCGAGGTCTTCTAACCTCACCCCCGAGCCTAATACAAAATATTCTACTCATAAGGCCCTTTCTCAGGATGGCTGTGGCTGGTGGTTCTTGGTGCTCTAGGCCTGACATTGGGCTCTACTGAGCTTCCAACTTTTAGTGTTTGTTCAAACAGGAATTCAAAGAATAAGGTAATTCCTGAAAGCTCACTTGAACAAGCACAGCCTTGACCTCAGCTCCATATTCTTGGAGCTGCAGTTTTCAGACTTGTTTCAATACCGCTTCATGCTCTTAACAATTATTAAGGACCTATCAAAGACTGATCACACCACTGCACTCCAGCTTGAGTGACAGAGTGAAACCCTGTGTCATAAAAACCAAAAATCAAAGCATAATATCCTTTGTGTATATGAACACAAATAACACTTCCGTATGAAAAATACCTTTACAAAGAGAGTTTAGGGAAAGAGTGGTATAGTTTTACATTCTTGCAGTTCTCTATAATGTCTGGTTTCGTAGAAGCAGCTGGATTCTCATAACTGCTTCTGCATTCAATCTGTTGTGATTTGTCGTTTGGTTGGAATATGTGAAGAAAATCCAACCCCAGTTGGATTCAAAAAAAATAATAACTGATGTATTTGTTGCCAATGATAAAAGTTAAGCCTTCAAACAAAAATTACATACTTAGAAAAATTGTATCTGCCACCAAGAGTGTGACAGCTTTCCCAATATGCAGACAGTTAATAAGACGGTATTGTGTCCTTAAAAATTTGTAGAGGGTAGATCTCATGTTAAGTGTTTTTAACACACACAAAATAAAAATAAAACGCGAGGACACTTTGGAGGTGATGGACGCGTTTATCACCTGGATTGTGGAGATGGTAAATGTTACATACATTAAAGTTTATTTGCTGTGTGGAATCTGAAGCCATATCAGTAAACATTTCTCACTTTGTTGTATTTAAATCCATTGGTCTTTCTTTCATTTTGGATCTTTCTTAATGTATGATTTGGAAATATTGGCTCATGGAATTAAATGTTAGCACATTTTATAATACCAAATACAGGAGTGTATACATTTGTCCAAACTCACCAAATTCTATACATTGATTATATGCAGGTTTTTGTATACCAATTATATCTCAATAAAGCTGGAGGAGAAGAAGACTTTTCAAGAGATGACTGCTGATTTCAACAAATGTATTTGTTTTCTAATGGATATATAAATTGCGTTTGAGAAAGTGTCTGCCAGCTATCCAACTTTCAATTCTAATACTTTCAGTTTTTATGTCGTGTAAAAATGATATTCTATAAACAAAAGCTGCTAGTTCAGCTTGCTGATCAAACAGTTGGCATAAATTCTTTTCCTTGAGACAACTTCCATACTTCAGTATGCCGCACAGCTCCTTCATGTGAACTTTCCTAATTCAGCACAAAGAATATTAAAAAGGTGGAAAAGGCACATACTAAGAGGTTGAGATGTCATGCAATTGCTAATGTTCACTGTTTCATCAAGGATATTTTTATAGGAAACCATCTTTTTTTTCCACTGTGAGTTCACAGTGGTTATGAGGACCTATACTGGTGGTGCCACTGCCTTGATTTGTGCTAAGGGGCCAGCAAAAATGTGTTTAAGGTGTGTTAAAAAAAAAAAAGTACACACCCTGGCTTTGATCATCAGTGCTTTGTGTCAGCCTATGAAAGTTGTGAATGACCTGTTTGCATTATTATAATGATAATTTTGATGTCATGGACGTCCTGAAGGGTGCCTGAGGACCCCCAGTGTGTCTTGGAGCACTTTGAGAACAGCTGGTGCCAATTCAGTTGAAAGTGGGCTCCTCACAGTGATCTGTCTCCTCTGAGGTCACTCAACTGCATCCAGCTTCTTTGCTTATTACTCCTCAAGCTGTTGTTTTAAAAGCAGGGACCAGTTACTTCTTGGCTCAGCTGTGCTGTAGTTTTCCAAGTGAAAGGAAGTTTAGTAATGCTAGGAAATAATTTTTTTTTTTTTCTTTTTTGAGATGAGTCTCACTCTGTCACCTAGGCTGGAGTGCAGTGGCACGATCTCGGCTCACTGCAAGCTCCGCCTGCCGGGTTCACGCCATTCTCCTGCCTCAGCCTCCTGAGTAGCTGGGACCACAGGCGCCCGCCACCACACCTGGCTAATTTTTTTTGTATTTTTAGTAGAGACGAAGTTTCACTGTGTTAGCCAGGATGGTCTCGATCTCCTGACCTTGTGATCCGCCCATCTTGGCCTCCCAAAGTGCTGGGATTACAGGCATGAGCCACCTTGCTTGGTGAAAGAAAGTATTTTTGAGATAGGCAACTCCTGACTTGTACAAAGTTGTACATTTTGTCTTATCACAATAAATAAATACATCCATAAACATGCTGACACTTGATGGACTTTCCTCATCTTTTAAGATGAAGATAATCACAAAGAGAACGTGAAGAAATGTTATGTTCATTTATCAAGACGTTCTTGTTTGGTTATCATAATTAAAAAAAACAAAACAGGCTACCACCTGTTGTAATGCTTTTTATTTAATGAATAATATAAAGTGCTCTTTTGTTGTTTTAATTCCTGCAAATAGTAATCAGATCTTGATTTGATTCAGTTTCTATTTTTTGGCAAAACTACTTCGTAGGTGGTGGCCTATACTTCTCACCCCAGTCAGGTAATATTGGTTGTCTTGCTTTTTGTAGTGTTCATGACCATTGATAACCATTGCCTAGATCCATTATTTTATCAGGGTTTGCAAAATGGTGATATTTTTATTGTTTTCCTGTTTTAGTTATTAGAATATTTTTATGAAGAGAAACTTTCCCTCATCAACTCTTTGAGATCTAGTTAGTACAGAAAAGGTAGGTTGGCTGGGCACGGTGGCTCATGCCTGTAATCCTAGCACTTTGGGAGGCCGAGGCGGGCGGATCACCTGAGGTTGGGAGTTCGAGACCAGCCTGACCAACATGGAGAAACCCTGTCTCTACTAAAAATACAAAATTAGCTGGATGTGATGGCATGTTGCCTGTAATCCCAGTTACTCAGGCGGCTGAGGCAGGAGAATCGCTTGAACCTGGGAGGTGGAGGTTGCAGTGAGCCAAGATTGCGCCATTGCACTCCAGCCTGGGCAACAAGAGTGAAACTCCATCTCAAAAAAAAGAAAAGGTAGGTAGGTTAAATGCCTGATTCTTTTTTGTTTTTGTTTTTAACATCAGTTTTCAATATTCTGAGCTAGTCCCTTAGCTTCTAGAACAGGACTGTTCGGATGTGTAAATTAAATTGGTCTTACAGCATTTTTGTTGGAAACACCAAGCTAAATTGCCTGGTTTTTAGAAGCAAATCTAAAGGAAACTATTAATAGAAAAGTCCTTTTGTTATATTCTGAAAGTAGCTTAATTCACTTGAAATAAAAAGATAATGGCTGAAACATCTTGGAGCTGTTAAATGGGAATTCAAAAAAAAATTAAAACACTTGTTCTTGTCTTTAGAATGATGTATTCATTGCATGTCATTATCCTTTTATGTATCTTATATTGTATTCTGAGATCAGATTCAAAAATGTATAAAGCATGCTTGCCTTCAAGGTTCTTGTAGTATAATAGAGTAAGTGAAAGGTTGACCTCTCTTCTTATTACATTGATTTGTTGCAATCATTCTATGGGTGGAATGACAAACAAAAGTTCTATTTACTCCAATATTCCCCCCTCTTTAAAATTCGTAATTTTGAGAAATGACTGATAGCCAATAAGATGAAGTTTTCTTTGGAAAAAATGGAAGCAATCAGTGAAACCTATCATGTAGAGGGGGCAGTCAGATGAGACTGAAGAGGTCCTGTTGGAATTAGGGTGAGAGGAGAAAGGAAGGGAAGGCAACTTTCTTCAGTCTTCAGCTGCAGACTTTTCATTGGCTTCTTCCTGCTAATGCTGCCTGTGACTTGAAACAGGTCTTCCTGCTTCAGGCCAGACCTGTTTTTAAGCTGCTCCTCCCTCCCTGAATTCCTTCTCATGATTTGAGTGATTGCTGAATACACAAGACTTGGTGCCTAGACAACAAAAGATTATATAAATGTCTGTGTACATTTGTGTACCCCTCCTGGAAACCAGTTAACAGCTGTCCTTGATCAGCAGGGATCTTGGTGACACTGGTTTTCCTGTGTGCTTCCTCTCATGTGCGTTTCAGAGCAGTATCCTCAGTAAAGTACTTTACTTAATCATTGGTGTTCATACCGACTATTAATCTCACCACTAAGATCTGTTGTTTTCAGTTCAGTGTCTTACACTTAATAAATGTTAACTAAAGTGATTTTGACTTGGCTTCTGTTATCCTGGGTGCTTCTAATTTCCAGATGGGTCAGAAACTGGGTATTTAAATTTACTCTTATTTTTGCATATGGAGCTAAAAGTATCCTTTGGGACAGGCTGTGAATGAAATGGCAAGGCTGCTTATCAAAATAGACGTTTTCCTGTCTAATAACAATTTTGGTCTGAAAAAAGCTTTAGGAGCTGGGTGTGGTAGCTCACGCCTGTAATCCCAGCACTTTGGGAGGCCGAGGTGGGTGAATCACTTGAGGTCAGGAGTTCGAGACCAGCCTGGCCAACATGGGGAAACCTCGTTTCTACTAAAAATATAAAAATAAGCCGGGCATGGTGGCGGGCGCCTGTAATCCCAGCTACTTGGGAGGGTGAGGCAGGAGAATTGCTTGAACCCAGGAGGCAGAGGCTGTAGTGAGCTGAGATTGCACCACTGCACTCCAACCTGGGTGGAAGAGTGAGACTCTGTCTCAAAAAAAAAAAAAAGCTTTGGAATGCTTTAATAGAGTGGTACAAACTTGGTGTTTACAGATAAGAGGTGTCATTTCTTGGTTCTTTACAGTATGCCAGGTGCTGTGCTATGCAAACCCTCCCTAGATGTCCATGCTTAATTCAGCCCTTTGAGTATTCCATTTCCATTTACAAATAGAAAAATGGAGTCAGAGAGAAGTTAGGTAATTTGCCTTTGGGGTCATATAACTAGGAACTGGTAGAGCCAGGATTCAAACCCAGGTTACCCATTCTCCTATACATCAGAGACGAATGCGTGAGAACTGTGGGATTTGAATTCATATTGGAAATTTCCTCCCCTTTGTGCATCTTCTTTCTGTCTTTGGCTCCTTCACATAATTTGGATAAGCACAAGTCTCACCTATTTTGGCCAGTGCCTTAAGTTACTCCACCAACGTGCACCTCTTCCCAGGAGAAGGCTGGGGCATATTGAAAAGTAGCCCACTGCAGGTGTGAAATTGTGATGAAATTTTATGTTTCGTGTACAAGATTAAAAGTCACTTTCCACTGTGTGCAATTGACACACCAGAAAAAGGTTTTTTTTTTTAATGCCTACCCCTGTCCACACACTGTCAGGTTGAGATACAGGCTATAGAACTTTCCAGTCATGTCATGATCATGTATGGGGTTCAGTTAATTCACTATGTTGGTGTAGTGGAGGAGTTCGCTGACCCAGAACAGGCAGGCAATAGCGAGGGGTCGAACTGAGGAGTCACGGGTGGCGGGGCAGGGCTGGATTTCACACAGATCTGAACAGCGTACGGGAGAAGATTTGATGACTGGAGATGGGAAGCTTAGTTCTTCCATTTCTGGTTTCTTCTTGGTTTCTGCCACTGGTTTTCTTTATGCTCCTGTCCTTTAATTGTGGGAGTGACTTCAGTCCTTGACCCACTTACTCACCCCCACCACCCCAATTGTGCGTTTACCCATTGTCTTGGTTTCAGCTATCATTTCTGTCTGAGTGGCTTCTAAACTGCCTGTGGCTTTAATGAGCTCCAGTTCAGTGAATCCACCTGAGCCCTAATTTGCTGTAGCAAATTTGCAGTTGCTCAGTGGCTTATATCCTGGATATTTGAATGTCTCAGAGTGAGTACGTTTGATTTTAACCGCTCTTCCTCCAAAGCCAGCTGTAAGCATTTTTAAGTGGTATACAAAAATTGACAGGAAGAGAACATTCCCACATCCACTGTAGTCGAGGCTCAGGTTCCTGTTTTATTAGCCAAGGGTGCTGAACCACCCTGGAAGCGGGCAGCCACATTCACTGGAAAAGAGACAATATACTGAAGTATATTTTTCTCTGGCCCCTTGGTGTCCTATGAGGCCCACAGCTGCCTGTGATAATGTCAGAGATTACATCACAGTGCCAATGGAACTAACAGGAACCACCTGTGCACTTCCTTTTACAGGAATGTTCATAAACAGCAGGTTCTCCTAGGCTTTGAATGAAATTTAGCTTCTTCAAGGCCAAAAGCCTCATTGTGAAGAGAAAGAAGGGTGAGTTATCTTCTTAACAATGACTCTGCTTGTAGCCTTCCAGTGTCCTGGAACACTGGTTTCCACAGCTCTCTTCCTTGCTTAATTGGTGTACGTTACCCTTGGCATGCAACTGAAAACGTTAGGGCCATATGTCCTAATGGTTAAGAATATGGACTGTAAAATTAGCATGTTGGCTTCCAAATTCCAGTCCTGTTTATTGCTGGTTTTATGAATTTAGACAAGTTATTTATTCTCTCCAAACCTCCGTTTTCTTAACTGAAACAGACTAATTAGAGTACCTACCACAAAAGTTGGTAGTGAGAATTACATCCGATAACACAGAAGAAGTATTTAGTGCAGTGCCTGGCACATACCAAAGCTCAGTAAATGCAAGTTGCTATTCATTATTAATTAACAATATTGTTGATGAATACCCTAAAAAAGCTATTTACTTATTTTTTTCCATCTCTGCTATCTGGTCAATAACCTGATATTGTCGTCTCTTCCTACTGATAGCATCTCATGTTATCATTCCTCTCTGTGAGTTACTGCTGCTACCTTCTTTGAGCAGATATTCATTACCTCTTCATTGTGTGTGTGGGTACAGAAGTCATCTTCCTTTTTAGAAATGACCATTAGGCCAGGCGCAGTGGTTCATGCCTGTAATCCCAGCACTTTGGGAGGCCGAGGTGGGCGGATCACTTGAGATCAGGAGTTTGAGACCAGCCTGGCCAATGTGGCAAAACCCTGTCTCTACTAAAAATACAAAAATTAGCCAGATGTAGTGGTGTGTGCCTGTAATCCCCGCTACTCGGGGGGCTGAGGCAGGAGAATTGCTTGAACCTGGGAAGTGGAGGTTGCAGTGAGCAGAGATTGTGCCACTGCATTCCAGCCCTGGTGACAGAATGAGACCCTGTCTCAAAAAGAAAGAAAAATAAATGACCATTTATTCTTTGGATCTACTCTGCCACACTGAGCCTAAATTACTCAGTTTGCCTTTCAAAGCCTATCGTATTGACGCCTGTATATGGCATTTTCCATTACTGTTGTTTTTCTTTTACATACCCTCCACTCTAGTCAGACACAGGAATGTGTTCAAGGCATGCAGTTTTCTTTCTCTTTTTGTCTAAATTGGCACCCTGTATTGCTTTGCCAGGCACATGCCCATTTGTCTCTCGTGGGACGGTTTTGACCCTGTTATGTGGATGTCGTATGTGACCTTTGTCGGGTCTGTGCTTTCCCAGGGTCTGAGATGATCAGGGTCTTGGCTGTTGCACCTCCTCTAGGCTGCGCCCTAGCCTGCCTTTAGGAGTCTGGATTCTGGGAAACTTTATTATTCTGTTGCTATTTATTAATCTGGAGTCGAGTACTAGAAATCACACCAAGTTTTTTTTTATGCCTAAGCCCTGTGAAAAGGAATTCTGTTCCTGAAATTTTGACTGCATATGATATCACTATATCATCTGCCCCCTGTATGTGTGGGTTCTGCATCAGAATTCAACCAACTGCAGATCAAAAATATGAAAAAAATGAATGGTTGTTTCTGTATAGAGCATGTCCAGACTTTTATCCTGTCATGATTCCCTAAACAATATAACAACGATTTACATAGCATTTACATTATGTTAGGTATTGTAAGTATTCTAGAGATGATTTAAAGTGTGCAGGAGGATATGCACAGGTTATTTGCAAGCACTGGGTTATTTTATATCAGGGACTTGAGCATCAGTAGATTTTGGTATCGGGGGAGGTCCTAGAACTATTCTTCCCCATATACAGAGGAACGACTGTATACTTTCTTTATGTTGTATTGTTCCTAAAACAAATCTAGAGCAGGTACACAGTAATGTTCCCTTTATTTTTGTCCTCTTAGGTATAGCAGTCTTGGCAGTTGCTGGCTGGTAAGAAGTGCAGTCAAATATGAATGAGCATGCATTCCTCCTTGTTCTCTGTAATGGCTCATTGTCCTAGTTTACCAGTGGTGGCTTGGGCGCATTAGGGAGGAACAGACCTTCCTAAGTGGTTGTCCTGTTCAAATAGCCTCGTCTCACACATCAAGTTCTTATCTTGGCTCATGATAGTCACGATAATTCTAAGGGATCATTTAGCCACAGTTTAGACTTGATTTTTCTTGGGTTTGATGGTGGGAACATTTTAAGACTAAGAAATTGAGTGGAAGAAAAATTAATAGACATGTCTTTGAGGGTAGGGGTTTTGTCCTTAAACTTACATCCCCGATGCCTGCACGGAATAAGTGATATTGACAGAAGGCATGGAGTTCTTTTTTTTTTTTTTTTGAGACAGAGTCTCGCTCTGTCACCCAGGCTGGAGTGCAGTGGCACAATCTTGGCTCACTGCAACCTCCGCCTCCCTGGTTCAAGTGATTTTACTGCCTCAGCCTCCTGAGTTGCTGGGATTATAGGCATGTGCCCCCATGCCCAGCTAATTTTTTTTTTTTTTATTTGTGACGAAGTCTCGCTCTATCACCCAGGCTGGAGTGCAGTGGCGCGATCTCGGCTCACTGCAAGCTCTGCTTTCCGGGTTCATGCCATTCTCCTGCCTCAGCCTCCCCAGTAGCTGGAACTACAGGCGCCCGCCACCACGCCTGGCTAATTTGTTTTTTTTTTTTTTGTATTTTTTTTTTTTTTACTAGAGACGGGGTTTCACCGTGTTAGCCAGGATGGTCTCGATCTCCTGACCTCGTGATCTGCCTGTCTCGGCCTCGCGAAGTGCTGGGATTCAGGTGCGAACTACAGTGCCCGGCATGCCCAGCTAATTTTTGTATTTTAGTAGAGATGGGGTTTCGCCATCCTGACCTCAGGTGATCCACCTGCTTTGGCCTCCCAAAGTGATGGGATTACAGGCATGAGCCACTGCGCCTGGCCGGAGTTCTTAAAGAGAACTGTGCATTTCCATAGTGAGCCAATGACAAACCCAAAAGACCAATCAGAGATTCACCTCTTAGAAGGAAAAAGATCCACTAACCTGCAGAACGTCTCTATTGGTGACTTGAGGAAGGACTTGGAAAGGGAACAGGGAGAATTAGGGTTGGGAAGGATGACATTGGATTTATTTGGGAGAACTTTTAGTAGCTTCTTCCTTCTGAATCTTCCTCTTAGCTTCCTTAGGAGATACTGAGGCTTAGTGCCCTTGCCTAGTTGCTGTCACTGGAGAACTTGCCCGTAGCTCAGGCCCACCCTGTAGATTCACTCTGGGAAATCAAACCAGCATTTAGATCTGCTAATTATGCCATTTCTATTTCAAGAAATACGTTGAGTCCAAAATAGAAATTGACTGCTTGCTTCACCCTGTTCACCCTGGAGTTATTCAGGCAGAATATGTCAGATATGTTTCATGTGACATTTCCATTAGGCAAGAGATATGGATCCTTTTCTTTCCTTCTTTTTTTAATTTGGGTAACATTTCAGAAATAATGAATGGCAAAGAGAACACAATAAATGACCTTTACCTCCATTAACAGATGTTAACATTTTTTTTTTTTTTTCAGGTTTAAAAAAAATGGAATAAATGAAATGTTATGGATAACGTTTGAAATATACTTTGTTCCCCTCTCCAGTTTTATTTCCCTCTCTTCCCAGAAGCAGTTAATATGAATTTATATATATCCTTTATCATTTTCTAAATTTACTATATATGGATATTTCCATAAGGACCTATATGATGTTACATGTTCATTAACATAAATGATATACTGTGTGTTTCATTCTGTTACTTGCTTTTAAAAATCTATCTATTTTGACAATATCTACCCATGATGATAGAGAGACCCGATGACATTTTAGTTTTTTGTTGTGTCTGCAGGTGTCTTCTTTAAGTACCTGGTTGCTCATGTAAATCCATCAGTACCTCTAACATTTCCTAAAAATCTTTGTTTTTATGCCTTAAATTGATTAGAAATTTAAAAATGGATATCCCCAGTAAGTAGAAAGTCTCATGTTTGGTGGAAACTTCCATATGCATTTTAGCAGGCTGTCTCAATATTTTGTGTTCCAAAAAGAGGCTGCGAAGATAATGCAGTGGGTGTGGAATCGTTTGCAAAGGACTTGAGTAGGTGGCAGGGAGTTTTTGACTTGTACTAACATACATAGATGTGCTGTTGCTAGGGCCACTTTGGGAACTTGTTATTGTGTGGGAAAGTGTTATGCTATTAAAAGTTTTATTTTTCTTTTTTTGGTAACAGTGTTAGTTTTCTATATTAAGACAATATTCTCTTTGGTTTAAGAAATATTCACGGATATAAAATTGGTGTTTATAATGTTAATCTGGCCCTGTTCTTCTAACCAAGCTTTGGTCTCATTGCCCCGGCAGCCTGTTGGACAATTTCACATGGATAGCTCTTCATCTCACTCAAAAGACCAAAAATGGAAAAATAGGTCCACTTTTTCATGGACTCCTTTTCTGTTTAGGGTACCATTATTCTTTTTGTATCTAAGATTCGGAACTGTGGACTTACCTTGGAATCCCAACACCTCTTTAATTTTTCACTTTCAGGCCTGCTCTTTTCCCCTTGAACATTCTCTTGTGCACTAATCTCTTGTATTCTAATCTCATCACTATCATTCTAGTCTAATTATGCTCACTTCTGACCTAGATTACTACAGCTGCTGCTTTGCTGAGTATATATGCAGCCTTCAGTTTACCCCACACCCTGTTATTAGCTTTTAAAGCATTCCTTGCATAACATCATTTTTGCAGAGGACTGCTCGGTGGACCTGTAAAGGCTCTGAGGTTGCTATTCAAACCCCAGTTCTGCCAACTGTATGACCTTAAATATGTTGTAAATCAAGCCTATCCAGCCTGCGGCCCATGGGCCGTATGCAGCCCAGGACGGCTTTGAATGCGGCCCAACACAAATTCCTAAACTTTCTTAAAATATTCGGAGATTGTTTTTTGATTTTTATTTTTTTAAACATTTATTTATTTATTTTAATTTATTATTATTATTTTTTTTGCTCATCAGCTATCATTAGTGTTAGTGTACTTTATGTGTGGCTGAAGACAATTCTTCTTCCAGTGTGGCCCAGGAAAGCCAAAAGATTGGACACAGTTCCCTCATAAGTAAACTGAGACAGTAGTAATAGTATTTAGATGATAGGGTTGTAGTAGGATTTATTTATTTATTTATTTGGAGACAGGATCTTGCTGTGTCTCCCAGGTAGAAGTACAGTGACACTGTCACGGCTTACTGCAGCCTTGACCTCCCAGGCTCAAGCTATCCTCAGCCTCCTGAGTAGCTGGGAGCCCAGACGGGTGTCACCAAACCAGGCTAATGAAATTTTTTTTTTTTTTTTTTTGTAAAGGCAACATCTCACTATGTTGTCCACACTGGTTTCAAACTCCTGGGCTCAAGTGATCTTCCTGCTTTGGCCTCCCAAAGTGCTGGGATTATAGGCAAGAGCCGCCACACCTGGCCTTGTAGTAGGTTTTTAAATCAGAGAATATGTGTCAAGTCCTATAGCTGGCACAGTCAAACGATAGGGCTATTATTCCTAATCCTATCAAGTCTTAATCTCTTTACCCAGATCCCGTTCTTCAAATTGTGCTACTCTCAAAGTATTCAGCTTTAAACTTTTCCAAACATAAACCTGTTCTGTGATCAGATCGGTGACTTTGTCCTTTGATTCCTCTCCCTTCATATCAAACCTATGCGTGCGTGACTTGCGCTCCTGGAAACAAACGCACCCGTGAGTGGATGCCTCCATAGTTCTTCATCTGTAGCATCTTCCATTTTGTTTACATTCTATTCATCCTTTAGCAATCCTACTCAAAGACTCTTACAGTGATATAGTGTTCTGTTTGTCTTTATGTAATGTCATCTTGTTCGTTTGCTACCTTGTATATAGAAGCTATTTCTCATCTCAGCTGTAAATCCCATCTGGGCTGGACTATTTTAGATTACTTTGGTAGCCTAACCAATGCTAAATATTTGTTAATGTCTTCATAACATCTTGCTACTTGGTAATGTTTATGCTTGTTGTAAAAAGCATGTGACAAGGCCAGGTGTGGTGGCTCACGCCTGTAATCCCAGCACTCTGGGAGGCTGAGGTGGGCGGATCACCTGAGGTCAGGAGTTCAAGACCAGCCTGGCCAATATGGTGAAACCCTATCTCTCCTAAAATTACAAAAATTAGCTGGGTGGGGCGGTGGGCGCCTGTAATCCCAGCTACTCAGGAGGCTGAGGCAGGAGAATCGCTTGAACCCGGGAGGTGGAGCTTGCAGTGAGCTGAGATCATGCCACTGCACTCTAGCCTGGGCAACAGAGCAAGACTCCGTCTCAAAAAAAAAAAAAAAAAAAAAAAAGCCTGTGACAACCTTTTTGATCAAGTGGATGGATGAGTCAGTATTCATCTTTATTGCAGACCTACTGTGTGCTAGGTTCTCCAAGAGGTATCATAATTATGAGATAGATAAGGTTTCTGCACGAGTACACACATATCTACAATTTTTTACTTTAAAGATTGCTCTTTAAAATTGCTGTGTAACCGGTGAGTTGGAGACATACAATAATGGATCTGTAGTGAGACTGGTTGGGGGGTTGTTCAGGTGTCTGAGAATAGTGGCTTGGACTGGCATGTTGGTGGTAATGCAGATGTAGGGAAGAAGACTGATTCAAGAACTATTAGGAAGGGATTGGGCGTGGTGGCTCAAGTCTGTAATCCCAGCATTTTGGGAGGCCGAGGCAGGTGGATCACTTGAGGTCAGGAGTTTGAGACCAGCCTGGCCAACACTGTGAAGCCTCATCTTTACTAAAAATATAAAAAGTAGCCACGCGTGGTGGTGCACGCCTGTAACCCCAGCTACTCGGAAGGCTGAGGCAGGAGAATTGCTTGAGCCCAGGAGGCGGAGGTTGCAGGTTGCAGTGAACGGAGATCGTGCCATTGCGCTCTAGCCTGGGTGACAGAGTGAGACTCTGTCGCAAAAAAAAAAAAAAAAAAAAAGAAATATTAGGAAGGTGACAGGACACAGTGATTATTGGATGTAAGAGGTAAGGGAGAGATAGGACTCAACAGCATGTCTAAGATTTCTGCCTTGGGCATGTAGGTAGACGGTCATGCCATTCATGGAGAAGAGGATATGCTGGCAGAAGGGCAGGTCTTGGGGAGGTAGTAGAAAGACATGTTCATTTTCAAACATGTTGTGTTTGAGATGCCTACACATTAAGTGAAGGTGACACTTGGTTATACGGTGGGTCTAGCTTAGGGACAGAGAACCAGAGATGTCAGCTTAAAGGTGATAACTGCAGCCAAATTTCTTGTTCTTTAGTGGCAACGTTTTCAAGTTCAACAATGCCTTTTACTACATCTGGACTATGGACATTTAAGCTGATTTCATCAAGATGTATTGAATTCTGATTACAGTATGTGAACGTACTGTGTTAAGCTCTGGGCAGATACAAAGATGAATACTGTCTAGTTTTGATCTGGAGACCTTGGAATCTAAGGATAAAATTGAACTAAAGCGAATTAAATATGACTAGAAAGTCATATAATGAGAGTAGCTTATTTTTGCTCATTATTTGTGAAATTGATGGTATATTAAAAAAACTAGGAAGGGATAGTGATGAAGATAGTTTATTTTCAGAGATGTTTAGGTTTTTTCACCTTTCTGTAGCAGGAAGTAGAGAGGAAGTCATCCAGGCAGCCTTCTGTGTAGTCCAGGATTTGAACTGTGCTATTTACAGTAGTCTGTGTAGTGTAGGCACTGTGTTAACAGTAGGTGGATGGATATGATTGCCCTATAAATCTTTTTCATTTGTTTTGTTGGTTCTGGGAATCAAAGAATCTTCTAATGTATTAGAGGGCCATCAGAAAATTGGTAAATTTTGTGAAACTATATTATTTATTTTGTTTCTGTGATGTTAATGTTGTGTGAAATTCTTTTGATTGTTGAAGAGTATGGGCAGAGTTTAGGGAGTCTTGGTAACTATAAATGTATTTAAAACAAATTTTGGCTGGGCGCGGTGGCTCACGCCTGTAATCCCAGCACTTTGGGAGGCCGAGGCGGGCAGATCACGAGGTCAGAAGATCGAGACAATCCTGGCTATGGTGAAACCCCATCTATACTAAAAATATAGGAAATTAGCCGGGCGTGGTGGCTGGCGCTATAGTTCCAGCTACTTGGGAGGCTGAGGCAGGAGAATGGCATGAACCCGGGAGGCAGAGCTTACAGTGAACTGAGATTGCGCCACTGTACTCCAGCCTGGGCGACAGAGTAAGACTCTGTCTCAAAAAAAAAAAAAAAAAAAAAAGAAAAAAAAAAAAAAAGAAAAGAAATTTATTTTACAGAGATGGGTTTCATGATGGTCTCTAACCCCTGGACTCAAGCCATCTGCCTGCCTTGGCCTCCCAAAGTGCTGGGATTATAGGCATGAACCACCATGTCCAACCTTTGTTTATTTGTTTTGTTTTAGAGATGGTATCTATGTTACCCAGGCTGGACTCAAACTCCTGGGCTCAAGCGATCCTTTCAACTCAGCCTCCTGAGTAGCTGGGACTACAGGTGTGCACCACCATGCCCAGGTTGTAGTATTTTCTAATCAACATTCTGAGATATATGCAGCTTTGATTATTTGTACGAGGATAAGAATAAAAATCTGGGAGGTCTAGTGAATGCAGAACTTGACATTGTTAATGCAGAATAACTGCATTTTGCAAAGAAGAGGAAATTCTTTCATCGTGTTTGCATTTTGTGATAGCCCTCTTGATGCAATTTGCCTTAAAGTAGCAGAAGACTTAAATTCCTTGCTTTTATAGTCTCTCAATGCTTCTCTTAAGCAGGAAGGTAGATGTGGGTGAGTGAACTGGAATGTGAGAGTGGGTAGAGTGTTCTCAGTTCATGGAGGTAACTCTTCTGTAGGAGAGGCTACGCGAGCAATTGCTTATGTCTGTCTCTCCTTATCTTGTAACGGCACCAATAAAGAGGACACCTAGGAAATCTTGACAAAATACCTTGATCTGAATGCCTTTAATCATTTTTCGGTTGTGTTCTTTTTCTAGATAGAAATCTTTCGTAATTGTACCACAAGACATGGAAAAGACTTCCTGGTTAATTTAGGGCACATTGACTTGCAGTCTCTTTTAGACGATTCCAGATTGCTTTTGAACTGTTAATATTGGCTAATACTGTTTATGGTTTAAAATAACATTTTGGGACCGGGCGTGGTCGCTCACGCCTGTAATCCCAGAACTTTGGGAAGCCGAGGTGGGTGGATCACTTGAGGTTAGGAGTTCGAGACCAGCCTGGCCAACATGGTGAAACCCCCGTCTCTACTAAAGACACAAAAAATTAGCCCAGCGTGGTGGTGCGTGCCTGTAATCCCAGCTACTGGGGAGGCTGAGGCAGGAGAATTGCTTGAACCTGGGAGTGGAAGTTGCAGTGAGCCGAGATCGTGCCACTACACTCCAGCCTGGGTGACAGAGTGAGACCCCATCTAAAAAAAAAAAAACACACCAAAAAACCCCAAAAAAACAAATTGGGTTGTTTTCTTGGTCTATAATAAAATCATTATTCTTCACAGGAAGTAGTAACAGGTGAGTAAGACTTAATAAGTAAGTTTATTAAATTTAAAAAATGACTCCAACATCTCCAGGCATCAGTATCCACATACACTTTTCCCCTCCTGTTCCATTTCTTTTTTTTTTAAACTAAGAGTTTATATACATTTTTTTTTAAAAGCAAGAGTGTATATAAAATTAAAGTCCAAGCAAATCTTTATGAAAACTCAGTTAATGAAAAGGTGAAATCTAGTTGACTGAGTCATTAACTATATCTGTTGATTTTTCATTAGCAATTGCTACTGGAATGAAATTACTTTCTAGAAGATGTTTCTAGCCTCTAAATGAAAAGCCCCAATGAAAAGCACTTCTTTTCATTATCTGAGGGTCTATCAATACCTTAATGAATAACTTCTATTTATTATTTTATATACTTATGTCTCTATATATGCACATACAATATATGTACAGATGTAAGTAAAACTATTAAAAGTAAAATGCATGCCAAAAAGTGCACATTTAAGTGTAGAGCTTGACGAATTTTCACAAATTGGACACACCTGTGTAAATAGCACATTTTGGTGTATATCTTACAAATAATTTTCCCTGGTTTTATGTAACAGGAGGAAACATTGATCTAAGTCACGAATCTAGAAGTGTGTTTTCGTTTGGCTGAAGGTGTGTGAATAGTTTTACCTCAGGTATTTTTCAGGCTCAGATGTTCATGGCCAAACTATATGGACTAGAATGTTGGGTCTTGATCATTCATTAGTCGGCCTCATTTTCAGAGGAGAATATTGACCTTGTCTTCTTCAGCTGTTCAGAAGCTGCAGTAAACTGGCTATTTATTCAAATATGCATCCTTGTAAGTGCCCCAGAATCTTTTTTGTTTGTTTGTTTGTTTTCTGCTTGTTTTTTTTTGTGAGACGGAGTCTCCCTCTGTCGCACAGGCTGGAGTGCAGTGGCATGATCTCAGCTCACTGCAACCTCTGCCTCCAGGTTCAAGTGATTCTCCTGCCTCACTCTCCTGAGTAGCTGGGACTACAGGCATGTGCCACCACGCTTGGCTAATTTTTTGTATTTTTAGTAGAGACAGTCTTTCACCCTGTTAGCCAGCATAGTCTTGATCTCCTGACCTCGTGATCCACCCGCCGCCTCAGCCTTCCAAAGTGCTGGGATTACAGGCGTGAGCCACCGCTCCTGGCCTCACAGAAGAGTCTTAACTGCCCTTAGACTGCATGTTAAGGCAGCTGGATCTGTCTATATATCTATGAATTTCAAATAGGTACTCTCCAGACATTTCCCAGGAAGGACAAACAGGGGCTCCCTACCTTTCACAATTTATGAAAGTCTTGCTTGAAAGAAGCAATATTTAGGGAGGAGTGCTTGAAGGATCTGCAGATCATACATTAGACAAGTTATTTCAAATTATGCTCCTGCATCAAGCCAGATTAGCAAGAGAACAGTGTCCTTATATCGTATTTGATTGGCATACCAACAAGCTTTCGCTGAATCTTTAGCTGGTGTGATATTAGTGGGTGTTGCGATGGTTAATACTCCAGAAATCCTGTGATGGTGTTATAAATCCTGTGGCCCCATCACTTAATATTTTTTCTTCTCAAGTAAGACAAATGTTTTTCAGAGTGTGTGATGGTTGTCTGACTTTAAATGAAATATTCCTCTGGTTTCTCTGCTCCTTCCATAAAGGTAGGCAGCACATCTGCAAAGATGGAAAGATACATTGCAAATTTTGCCTAACTTCCTTTTGCCTAGAAGCCATATTTGGGACCTCTTGTGTTGTTTCAAATTATGCACACAGACCATTTCGATTGATAGAATTCTTTAAAAAATTAAAACACAGCAGTTGCAGGTCATGATAAGGTGAAACAGTTCTGCCCGTCATTTTTATGGGTCTGGGTCAGTGGACACCACCAACTACTTATCTAGCTTACTGTTGTACTAAAAAGTCTGAAAAACAAATGGCTGGGGCAGTCCCACTGAGAGACCCCAACATCATTTATGTCCCTGGAGGAAAGGCAACATGCGCTATTTCAAAGAACCGTGGTCTTCAGAAAGAGCTCTCAGGCTTCAAGACTCCTCAAAGACGGCAGCCCAAGATTACAGCCAGAGGTTTCTGATGAACTCTGATTTAATAAGTTCCCCAAAGACATTTTCATATTTTCATGCATTTTTAACAATAAATATTTTACTTCCATTTCCTACTGCATGTTTAAGAAAATGAGGACAGAGGGCATTGACGTTGAACAGGCTGTGTAGGTAGAACTGAAGTATGCACACATGCCTCTCTCCACCCAGCACTAGATGTAGATTGCATGCCCTCCCCAGCTTCCCTCCTCCCCTGCCACTTTTTTTTTTTTTTTTAAAGAGATAGTCTCGTTATGTTGCCCAGGCTGGTCTCAAACTCCTGCACTCAAGTGATCGTCCTGCCTCTGCCTGCCAAGAAACTGGGACTACAGGTGGGTGCCCCTGCTCTGACTTCCTCCTACCTCCCCTCCAATGAAAACAATAGTTTTAAACATGCTTTAAAGCGTCTGAACTGCTGGGCTGCTGTGTATTGTGATTATAACCATGTCAATGTACTAGGCATTAGAGGAGAACCACTGCGATGTTTTGTTGAATTAAAGCATAGTCAACAATTCTCTCTGCTGAGATTTACCTTGACCTTAGCTTCATGCGTGTGGAAATCTTCCTATTCCTCAAGGACTCTGTCAAACACCTTTTCATCCTTGAAGCTCGCCACTCTTTTAACTTGCCTTCTCAGTCTCGTGGCATTTAACCAGCCTACAAGTTATTGCATGTGAAGCTGTGATGGGGTCTTGGGAATCATCTGGTTCATTGATGAAGCTTCATAGACGGGACACCCAGAGGCCTACGGGATTCATGGACTGGCTGCGGCCATGTTGCTATTACTAAGAGAACCAATAAAACCAGGTCTAGACTCTACATTCCCTAACTCCAACTCAGGTCTTTTTCTGTCCTAATATCCTGTCTTTGCAGAATACCCTGATCTTAAGCACTATCTGTTCATCAAAGTTTGAAGGAAAATGATCTAATCTTATGTACTTTGAAGTACTACTTATTAATTTTATGTTTAAAATAGTCAAACATTGTATTTGGGAGGCTGAGGCAAGAGGATCGCTTGAGGCCAGGAATTAGAAACCAGCCTAGACAACATTGTGAAACCCCATCTCTAAAAAATTTTTTAAAAAAATTAGCTGGGTGTGGTGGCGCGTGCCTCTAGTTCCAGCTACTTGGGAGACTGATCTGGGAGGATCACTTGAGGCCAGAAGTTGGAGGCTGCAGTGAGCTTTGATCATGCCACTGCCCTCCAGCCTGGGTGACAGAGCAAGATCTCGTCTCTTAAAAAAAAAAAAAGATAAAAACAAATATTCAAACTGTGAAGATGAAGTTCTTTGGCTAATTGAAGATTTAATGTTGGTGGAAATTTACTTTAGAATGACGATGAATTGGCTTTTTTTTTTTTTTTGAGACAGAGTCTCGCTCTGTTGCCCGGACTAGAGTGCAGCTGGCGCCATCTCGGCTCACTGCAAGCTCCGCCTCCCGGGTTTATGCCATTCTCCTGCCTCAGCCTCCCGAGTAGCTGGGACTACAGGCGCCCGCCACCAGGCCTGGCTAATTTTTTAAAATATTTTTAGTAGAGATGGGGTTTCACCATGTCAGCCAGGATGGTCTCGATCTCCTGACCTCGTGATCCACCCGCCTCGGCCTCCCGAAGTGCTGGGAATACAGGCGTGAGCCACCGCGCCCGGCCTGGATTGACTTTTTTATGGCAATAGCTGAAGAGTTTGGGGACATAATCACTATCCAATTAATGCTTACACAAGGTTGGACTAGATTAGAAGAGAATTCAGTTAAAATCGGCCACAATTTGTTGAGCATTCGCTGTTGTCATCAGTGTCTAGGCATTGAGGGTATGGCATTGAATGAGCTAATTTGTTTCCCTTTTCTATTCTTTGCTGGAGCAATGCGGTTAGGATAGCAGGGCACGTTGCTCACCTGCTTCTCCCAAAGGTTCTGCATCAATCAGATGAGCAGGGTTTTAGAAACGTAAACTATTTATATCACACTGAATCCATGGCTTCAGTCGTAAGTAATCAAAATGTTTAAGGAAGTAGAAATAGTTATGGGAAAAGAAAGTCCTTACTTTTGAGTAAAAGGTGTATGTAATTACAGGTGGATTTGCTTGTCATGAATATTCCTGAAGGAAGAGTAGTTTCATGAGTCTATAATATTAGCCCCCCATTTTCTACAATTGTCTTTTTTTTTTTTTTTTTTTTTTTTAAATAGAGTCTCACTCTGTCATCGTGGCTGGAGTGCAGTGGTACATTCTTGGCTCACTGCAATCACTGCCTCTCGTATTCAAACGATTCTTCTGCCTCAGCCTCCTGAGTAGCTGTGATTACAGGCATGCACCACCATGCCTGGGTAATTTTTGTATTTTTAGTAGAGATGGGGTTTCGCCATGTTGACCAGGCTGGTCTCGAACTCCTTACCTCAAGTGATCCGCCAGCCTCGGCCTCCCAAAGTGCTAGGATTACAGGCCTCAGCCACCGCGCCTGGCCCCCAATTGTCTTGATAATAAAAATGGTTTTTAAAAATGTAAAAATTAAAATTCAGATTTAAAGTGGCTTACAAGGTACTCTATGATGTAACCCTTGCCTACAGTTCTTTCTTCGTTTTATCAGAATTTCTCTGGCTCATTTTGTCCCAGCCGCACCTTCTTTAGAACATATTGGGCTCTTTCCTTCTTCCCAGCCTGAGTTGTTGTTGTACCTTCTGCCGGATGCCCTTGCCTCTCACTTGGCGGTTCCCTGCCCCACAGTGATTCAGGGCTGAGTTTAACTGCACCTGCTTAGAGAAACATCACCTTCTACCCAATATAGAGTATGCCTCCTCTCTACTCACATTCATTATTCTTCATTTATTTAATTTAATTTTATTTATTTTTTATTTTTTTAAAGACAGGGTTTTGCTCTGTCACCCAGGCCAGAGTACAGTGGTATTTCACTGATCACTGCAGCCTTGACTTCCCAGGTCCCAGCTATCCTTCCACCTTAGCTGCCTGAATAGCTGGGATTACAGGCATGCACCACTATGCCCAGCTAATTTTTGTATTTTTGGTAGAGATGGAGTTTTGCCATATTGCCCAGGCTGGTCTCAAACTCCTGACCTCAAGTGATCCACCTGCCTCAGCCTCCCAAAGTGCTGGAATTACAGGTGGGAGCCACTGTGCCTGGCTCATTATTCTTTCAAAATAGTATTATCTACTTTTCTTTTACCATGTTTGTCACATTTTGTACAGGTTGAGTATTCCTTATTTATCTGACATGCTTGGGACCAGAAGTGCTCTGGATTTTATGTGTGTGTGTGTGTGTGTGTGTGTGTATGTGTGTGTGTTTTAAATATTTGCATTATACCAGTTGCTCAAGCATCCCTAATCTGAAAATCCAAAATCTACCATGCTCTAGTGACCATTTCCTTTGAGCATCATGTTGATAATTTTGGATTCTGGAGTATTTTGGATTTCAGATTTTTGTATTTGAGATGCTCAGCCTGTGGTATTTATTGCTTCTTTACTTATTTGTGTTGTCTTTTTTGCTTGCTAGCTTATAAGCTCTGTGAAGGTCATGGATGTGCCTGTTTTGTTCACCACACTATACCCAGCATCTAAAGGCCACAATTGCCTCAGAGTAAATATTCAAATATTTGTTAACTTACTGAATGGATTCAACTAATGCAGAAGTTAGAAAATGTTTTTTGTAAAGGCCAGATAGCAATGTACGAAGCTTTGCAGGTCCAGTGGTCTCTGCTTCAAATATTCCACTTTGCCATTGTAACGTAAAAGCAGCCGCAGACAATTTATAAGTGAATGAATGTGGCTGTGTTTCAATAAAACTTTATTTATAGGAACAGACAGTGGGCCAACTTACTGTAGTTTTTAGGCCCCTGAGCTAATGCATATAGCAGAACAGATGGCACACGGCATACCTTAGCTCTTTGACATCTGGGACAATGTTGATGGGCCTAGTGACTAAGGTTTTAGGCAGAGGCAACCTAAGCAGGTAGCACACTTGGATTAAATATTAACCAGAATTAGTTGAAATGAGAAACAGTTATTGAGCACTTACTGCATGCCAGATTCACTGGAAACTAGAGACATGAAGTTAATGATGCGCAAAGGCTTTGGTTCTTGAAGAGTTTACTGACTATTGAGAAACAGACAAGCTAACAATTATAACATGGGGACAGAGTGCTGATTGGGATACACATATGGTGTCGGAAGGACATAGAAGAGACAGCACCATAATGTAGAAAGATCAAGGTTTTAAGAAAGCGATTACAAAAATGAAACAGGAAGGAGATAAAGAAACCAGCATCTATTGAGGACCTTCTCTGTATTGTGTTATCCATGTATTCACTTTTTTTTTTTCTTTTTTCTGTTTTTAGTCTGGGTCTAATTCTGTCACCCAGGCTGAGTACAGTGGCACGATCATAGCTCACTGCAGCCTCCAACTCCTGAGCTCAAGTGATCCTTCTGCCTCACATGTTAACTTTTTCTTTCTAATTCTTCATGCCAAAACCATATGTTATGAGGACCTGAAACGCAGAAGTTACGGGAGGTGGCAGAGCTTGACGTTACAATTTGAGGACTGTGAAAGCATTTCTCTTTAGAGTCAGGCTTAAGTTCAAGTCCCTGCTCTACTTCTTTATTAACTTGGGTAAATTGTTGAACCTCTAAATTGAAAAGGCCCTTGCAGGTCATGCGTGGTTGCTCACGCCTGTAATTCCAGCACTTTGGGAGGCTGACGGGGGTGGATCACTTGAGGTCAGGAGTTCGAGACCAGTCTGACCAACATGGTGAAAACCTGTCTCTACTAAAAATACAAAAATTAGCTGGGCGCGCTGGTGAGCTCCTGTAATCCCAGCTAGTAGGGAGGCTGAGGCAGGAGCATTGCTTGAACTCGGGAGGCAGAGGTTGCAGTGAGCCGAGATGGTGTCACTGTACTCCAGCCTGGGTGACAGAGTGAGACCCTGTCTCCGAAACAAAACAAAACAGAACAAAACAAAACAAAACAAAATAAAACAGAAGGCCTTTGTGAAGGTCAGATGAGAGAGTCTTGTAAATCCCTTAGCATGTAAGTACTTATGCTTACCTAAGTATTCAAGCAATAATGTAGTTTTATTGCTCTTAAAAATATAATTTAAACCCAAGTCTAGATAATTCTAAAACCCATTCTTTCCCTTTTCCTCTGCACTTACTCTGCTTTTTGCATTTCATTAAAAGAAAGCACAGTTTGTACCAAAATTTATTAACTTGATAAAGTTAAAAAAGCTATGATATGTATTTCTTGGTTATTGAACAATGGAACAGACACATTATCAACGTTGAATAATTTATAGACATTTTACACGGAGAAACTGTTTGTTGGAGAAAGAGATTCTAAGTGGAATTTTTTTTTTAAGATGTAAAGGCATTTTTTGGGGGTGGGGTGGGGAGACAGGATCTTATGCTGTTGCCCAAGCTGGAGTGCAGTGGCACAATCTTGGCTCACTGCATTCTTGACCCCCTGGATTCAAGCAATCCTCCCACCTCAGCCTCCCAAGCAGCTGGGACTACAGGCATGTACCACCATGCCTGGCTAATTTTTGTATTTTTTGTAGAGATGGGGTTTCGCCAAGTTCCCCAGGCTGGTCTCGAACTCCTGAGCTCAAGCACCTGCCTTGGCCTCCCAAAGTGTTGGGATTACAAGTGTGAGTCACCATGCCCAGCGTAAAGGCATTTTGATATGAGCTGAGCTCATGATTCTGTTCTTTTAAACATTCTTTATCGATTGCGCCTTCTCATTTTTGCATCTTTAACCTGTTGACTCAGGTCTACCTGTTTTTAAAAATAGCAGCAGCAACAACAATAAAAGCAATACCTCTGATGGGAACTCAGGGACCTATCTCTTGTCTCTTTTTATACAGAACTTCCTCAATGGGAGGCGCATCCCGAGTACTGTTCTATCTCTCGAATTGATTCTGCCCTTGTCCTGTCTGTCCACCCTATAATCTCCACTAATGAAACTGGTAGAGAGGATGCCTTCTAATTAGTAATTTTATATTTTTCAGTATCAGTAGTATTTGGAGATGAAGATTATGCCTTCTTCCTGAAAGTCTTTCTTCCTTGGCTTCTGGTGAATTAATCTTCCAAGACACAATTCTTAACATGTCCTTTCTACCCACCGCCACCATGAAATCCTTAGGCCAGCACTGGAAATCATTCTTTCATTCCAACACTTACCTTTTATTTTATCCCAACTGTAATAAACAGTTTCCTTCACATGCTCTGTGCTTCCCACTTCCATATGTTTGCTCAAGCTGTTCAGAGATGGTGGAAATTAACGCTTGGGCTCTTCAGTCAGACTTTCTGTCTTTTTCTTTGCTCGTTTGAGATTATATTTTATTAAAAAATCAAAAAAGCTCCCTGAGGCCAGGGCTGGTGTCTGCGTTGCTTATCTCCACTCTAATTTTGTGACCAAGGCAGACACTAGGACGGTTGAATTTAAAGCAGCCTCCTTACGTGGTGGCGTTTCTGGTCCACCAGTGCCCCATCCTGAAGATCTGTGGTCTCAGGGCTGGGCACTAGATTTCTTGCATTTTTCCTTATTTTTGTTGCCAGTCATTCCTGGCTTTGGTGCTCCTCTTTGTCCCTGTTGCTGCTCTTTGCCCCAATTTTTAGCTACAATGAGACTTAAAAAAAAGAGAAGGGTCTTACTATATTGCCCAGTCTATAGTGCAGTGGTGTAATCATAGTTCACTGTAACCTGAACTCCTGGCCATCCTCCCACCTCAGCCTCCCAAGTAGCTGGGACTGCAGGTGAGTGCCATCATGCCTGGTTAGTTTTCAATTTTTTTTTTCGTTTGTAGAGACAGGGTCTCCCTATGTTGTCCAGGCTGGTCTCCAACTCTTGGCCTCATGTGATCATCCTGCCTTGGCCTCCCAAACTGCTGGGATTACAGGCATGAGCCACTGTACCTGGTCTAGAATGGGGCTTTTTATTTGATTCCTGAAACTGTGCCTATCTCTCAAACTTT
Organism: Theropithecus gelada; assembly: GCF_003255815.1. NCBI lineage: Eukaryota > Metazoa > Chordata > Mammalia > Primates > Cercopithecidae > Theropithecus > Theropithecus gelada. The sequence goes on from NC_037677.1 coordinate 21,613,592, forward strand.
CTTTTTTCTGGGGATTGCAGCTCTGCCTCTGGAGTTGGTTACGGAGCTAGAACACTCTCCCTACCTGACTCCCAAGCTGCCAGACTTCCCATTGCTTTCTTCCATCTGTGCGATTTGGATACTATTCCTGTGTCTTGGAAATTCTAGTACCTGCTGTCGCCTGCATCACCACGAAGGTTCCCACATGTGTTGGATGTTTCGCCTGCCGCCTTCAGCTGCAGCTCCTCCGTCTGCTTCTGAGCTGAGACAGCCTGCTCCTCTCCGCCCCTCCCCTGCCATCCTTTCCTGTCTGCAGATTGTGGGCCAGCTCCAAGATCCCTCCCCTTCCTGCTGGCTGGTTGGTCACGCTTCACAGCCAAATCCTGAGAAAGGGAAACACTTCAGTGTTGATTTTAGAAGTCTTGTGTATACGGCTCATGAGCCAATTTAATTTTTCATCACAATCCACATTAATGGGAAAAATGTAGCTGTGTAGTACTTTTAAGATCCAACTGGTAGTGGCGGATCAAGGTTGGGGGACCCTTTTGGGGCTTTATCCCTTCCATAATACCCCACCCCCTTTATTTGACATGAACAATTTCCATGTTCTGAATATTTATTTACAGAACTATGCAAACACAGCTTCAAACCTTGTGACTTCACCCTCCCCAGGCCCATCAGGTCACATTCCTCATTTCTTAAATTCAAGATTGGCTGCTACCAGATGGTAGTGGCCCTTTCATTCAGCATATTTAGATGAAAGCAATTTGAATACACTACCAGCAGAGAAATTTGGATTTTCTTTAAAATATTTTATAATTGCCTCTGATTTATATGTGGTCAGGTGCTTAGACACCTGAGTGCAAGTAGACTCATTGTGTTTCTTTTTAAATGTGAGATTTATTTTTATTTTATTTTATTTTATTTTTTTGAAACGGAGTCTCGCTCTTTTGCCCAGGCTGGAGTGCAGTGCTGCGATCTTGGCTCACTGTAGCCTCCGCCTCCTGGGTTCAAGCGATTCTTGTGCTTCAGCCTCCTGAGTAGCTAGGATTATAGGCCCGTGCCACCTCTCCTGGCTAATTTTTTTATTTTTGGTAGAGATGGGGTTTCACCATGTTGGTCAGGCTCATGTCGAACTCCTGACCTCAAATGATTTGCCCACCTTGGCCTCCCAAAGTGCTGGGATTACAGGTGTGAGCCACTGCGTCCGGCTAAATGTGAGATTTAGCCTTGTATTAGTCTCCTCAAGCCACTAAAGCAAGAGTTCCTGAGCTGGGTACACGATTGGACTTTAGAGTCTAATGAATGTACAACCTGTTTAGAATAGGTTGCTGCTTTTTCTGTAACTAGCGAATGCTTCTTAGGAAAGAAAGGATCCATAGTTTTCATCAGATTAAAAAATGTCTGTGGCTCCCAAAGGGCCAAAGGCCCTTTATACTAGAGTATTATATATGACACCTGTGTGATAACTTAAAATATATATGACAGCTTTTTAAAGGACTTGCAGTTACTGGCTTAATGCACTGTACCTCTTTGGGATATACTGTACGTTTCATCGTAATTTACTAGTTCAGTCAAAAATTATATCATTGGCTGGGCGCGGTGGCTCACGCCTGTAATCCCAGCACTTTGGGAGGCCAAGGCTGGCGGATCACAAGGTCAGGAGATCGAGACCATCCTGGCCAACATGGTGAAGGAAAAAAAAAAAAAAAATATATATATATAAAATTTACTTATATATTTGTATTATATATAAATACATAAATTTATTTATATATTAAATCTATATCAAATATATATTTATATAAAAATATATATTTATATAAAAATATATATTTATATTATATAAAATTTATATATAAATTTGTTTTATATATATAATTTATTTATTTATTTTTTTCCTTTTTCTTTTTTTTGAGATGGAGTCTTGCTCTGTCACCCAGGCTGGAGTGCAGTGGTACAATCTCGGCCCACTGCAACCTCCACCTCCCAAGTTCAAGCGATTCTCCTGCCTCAGTCTCCTGAGTAGCTGGGACTATAGGTGTGCACCACCAGGCTCAGCTAATTTTTTGTATTTTTAGTAGAGATGAGGTTTCACCATGTTGGCCAGGCTGGTCTTGAACTCTTGACCTCAAGCCATCCACCCACGTCGGCCTCCCAAAGTGCTGGGATTATAGGCGTGAGCTACCATGCCCAGCCTGTTTTTTCTTTTTTAAAAAAAATACGGAAATGGGATCTTGTTATGTTGCCCAAGCTGGTCTCAAACTCCTGGACTCAAGCAATCCTCCTGCCTCAGCCTCCCAAAGTGTTGGGATTATAGACATGAGCCATTGGCACCTGACCAAAAATTATAAATGGAGAGATAGAAAGTGAGACAAACCAGTCTCTCTCTCAGGATAGAGAAATGTATTTATGAGTATACTGTATGATCAGACAGTTTCTTGTACCACGTTGGAGGATGTTCTACATCATTGTCATTGGGGTGTGTCTGATATCCATACTCTGTGTACTCTGGGGTCACCTGATGGAGAAGGCTGTGCTGCCTAGGTATGTATTTGGAGGTCAGCGAAAGAGTGGAGGTATTGCAACCTTGGATAAGTACCGTGGCTTTCTCTGCTGTTCCTCTTATGACCACTTTTAGGATAGAATGGCAGGGACAGTGGTTTGCCTCGCTTAAATCTTGGTGGAACTACGGTGACTGTGCTGGATCTGGTCTTTGACTCATTTCAATATAAAAAGCACTGGCCAGTGGAGTGCAAAGCCACCGTGTTGGTGGGAAGTATGTTTGTGATAAACACCATAGGGTTCCACCCCAGTGAATGACTTGGGCAGTCTTTCGTTAAGTCATGGTTCAGAGTTCTGCTCACCTTGCTAGGAAGGAAAGTGTTCACAGTTAATTCTGTGTTTTCTCACCTGTGTGTAGGATCTACTTTTGCTAACAAGCGTATGTCACTGCCAAAATGGTTAATTCTGGACTGAGAACTACAGAGACAAGGTAGATAAAGAGCAATTATTCTTCGTTGAAAGATTAAAGATAATTGAATTGGGAACCCATCTAGCTTTGTGATTTGCTGGAGTGACTTAAGAAAACTAATTGCTTTGGTAAAGAGCTGGGCTATTAAAAATAATTTTTATAGTGTAATTTTGTACGCACCTTATATACTTGGAAAAACCATTTAAATTCTTTCTCTAACAACAATTGGGCATAAAATAAATCAACTCACACTGAGTTGAAATGCATCATGTAGAAAACAGAGCCTTTTCACTTTCACTTTAAATTGTACCAGAAGAAACATGCTATTTTAAAAACAATCTTTTTTTTTTTTTTTTGAGATGGAGTCTCACTCTGTTACCCAAGCTGGAGTGCCGCAGCACGATCTTGGCTCACTGCAACCTCCGCCTCCTGGGTTCCAGCGATTCTCCTGCCTCAGCCTCTTGAGTAGCTGGCACTACAGGCATGTGCCACCATGTCTGGCTAATTTTTGTATTTTTAGTAGAGGCAGGGTTTTGCCCTGTTGGTCAGGCTGGTCTCACTCCTGACATCAGGTGATCCGCCCACCTAGGCCTCCTAAAGTGCTGGGATTACAGGCATGAGCCACCACGCCCGGACAGAAACATACTGTTTGGTTAGAACATAGTTAAGTATAGTCTCTGGTATTTTTTATATGTTTTAGATTTCTTTATCTTGACAAGTGATTGAAGGAAAGAACCATTTATAGTCTCTAGGTATAAGGAAGATTTGTATAACTGCTTCAGCTCATTAGCTAATGCGTAGATATAGACTAATACATAATATAATACGTAGATCATTTATAGAGAGCCAGGGAGACTGGAATGGATGAATTGCCACTGGAAATGATGAATACTTTTTACATAATTAAGCATGTATTAATTAACAAGTAGAAAGAGGGATGGATTCAAATATGTCGATGATAATGATGCCATAAAATTATTGTAACAGCATTTATAAATAGCTGCTAATATAGTGTTTGCTGTGTTTTTGTTTGTTTTTGTTTTGTTAAATATCAGTGTTTCCTAAGTATGGACATGCAGGGTTATTTTTGAAGTATTCTAATGAACAGTTTTCGTTTTAAGTACTATGGTTTTCTTCTTTTGGGGGACAGAGTGACAGAGTCTTGCTCTCCCAGGCTGAAGTGCAGTGGCACAATCGTGGCTCACTGCAGCCCTGACATCCTGGACTCAGGTGATCCTCCCACCTCAGCCTCCTGAGTAGTTGGCACTATAGGTGCACACCACTGTGCCTGGCTAATTTTTTGTATTTTTTGTAGAGATGGGATTTTGCCATGTTGCCCAGGCTGGTCTAGAACTCCTGGGCTCAAGTGATTCTCCCACCTCAGCCTCCCAAAGTGCTGGGATTCCAGGTGTGAGCCACTGCACCTGCCCATATGCTTTTATTTTCATGCATAGTAGAAAACATAACTAGCTCATCAAACTCATGGTTTCACTATATGTGCCTGCCTTCCTGCCTCGCCTCCCCTCCCCTCCCCTTCCCTTGTCTTTTTCTTTTTGGCGGAGTCTCTCTCTGTCACCCAGGCTGACAGTGGTGTAATCTTGGCTCACTGCAACCTCCACCTCCTGGGCTCAAGTGATTCTCCCTCCTCAGTCTCCCTAGTAGCTGGGACTACAGGCGTGCACCATGACGCCTGGCTAATTTTTTGTATTTTTATTAGAGATGGGGTTTCACCATGTTGCCCAGGCTGGTCTCAAGCTCATGAGCTCAAGCAGTCTACTGGCCTAGACTTCCCAAAGCGCTGAGATTATAGGCGTCAGCCACTGTGGCTGGCCTCATCGTATGTGTTTAAAAAGAGTCTAAAATAGGTATTTAAATAAGAAAAACTCTACGCAAGAAAATGTTAAGTAAAGTAGTTTTGTATGTAGTGTAAAAATTGTGAGGGTAGCGTATGAATGATCAAAAGTATGAGAACTACTAATTCAAGTGACTGATAAATAGCTGTTTCTGTTTAACTTTGTTAATGTATTTTAGAGTAAAAAAAAAAAAAAAAGCCTAGTGGAGGATGTCTACATTAGAGGTGCAGTTTCACCTGTAAGTTTGAGTCCTGAGCCTTCTCATTCTCTGAGTAAAAGTTCTGTGACATGTTATACAAAGGCTCTTTCTTTTTTCCCTTTATCTGCTGTCTAGTGCAGTAATAACTTGGTGTTTTCACAGAAATAGGGATTTCTGTTTTTCCACTGTGTGGAGACCTCTCTCTCCCATTCCACAGGAGTAAAGACAGGAGATACACTGTGATATCTCTGATTCTAGCGTGGTGCCTGGTGGTTGCTCAGTAAATGTTCTTTGGATCCATGTAATTGCCATTCAGTAAAACTAATAGGAGTAAAATTTAATATATTTTATTTAAATATATAGGCCAGGCATGGTGGCTCAAGCCTGTAATCCCAGCACTTTGGGAGGCTGAGGTGGGCAGATCATTTGAGGTCAGGAGTTGAATACCAGCCTGGTGAACATGGTAAAACTCTGTTTCTACTAAAAATACAAAAGTTAGTTGGGCATGGTGGGGCACGCCTGTAATCCCAGCTACTTGGGAGGCTGAGGCAGGAGAACTGCTTGAACCTGGGAGGCTGAGGTTTCAGTGAGCTGAGATCGTGCAACTGCACTGTAGCCTGGGTGACAGAGTGAGACTCTGCCTCAAAAAACAAAAAAAAAATATATATAGTATTTAATACGTTATTTATATTTTATCAGTCCTAGGTATAATAGGAAATTTACCAGATAGTTGTATATATAGGCAGACTGTAGACTTTTGGTATTAATAGTAGCAATCCTTTTTTTTTTTTTTTTTTTTTTTAACCTTTCTTGTCTTCTTGGTGGTCTCACCTTGACCCTACTTGAAGAGGTGACAGGAGTGTGATGAAGTGGAAGGAACGTTGGGTTCTAGACTTGTATCTGTCCCCTTCTTATTATAGAAGCTGGGATGGGAAGGATGGAATGGAGGTGTAACCTACCTTAGAGGGTGTGGGTTAAGTGAAATAATAGCTGCATAAATACTCAATATTGTCAAGTTCTGCAGATGTGTATGTTTTTGTTATTTGTGTACTGTAAGGTGTCAGCACAGGGCTGTAATACCTTACCTAGACATGATTATGTTTACTTCCCACAGAATGTCTGCCCCTTTCTCATTGAGAAGCCAAAACAGAGCCCCCATTAACAAACAAAATTTAATGTTGATGGGGGTTCATCAGAAATGTGGAGATATCACATTGTATTGATAGGGAATTGCATGTAGCTATTACAGACACAGAACCTGTTATAAAAAAGAGTTATATTCATGGAAACAAGCTTTGTTTTCTATGAAGATATCTGAGAAGGTTTTCTTTGGGAGTTTTATATAAATTCTGTATTTAATATCTTCCTTAATATGTTGGTTTTCAGTTTCCTTATCATAATTAAAGAATATAAGGAAGACATACTTGATTGGTTTCACCAAGCTCAGACCTTCCCTCCCAGGCACCAGATGTGTGATATTATTTCCAATTCGTGTCATGACATGAAATGCTGAATTGTGCTTGTGGCTTTTTAATACTGTGACATCTCAACTGCTGTCTTTGGTTTTAATCTTCTGTGGGTGATCTTGGAAAGGGATAGGTTTGATGTAGGTAGTCTAGAACCTTCTCAGGGATTGTGGAACATGTTGAAACTTATACTGTTTCTGAGAACCATCTTTCTCCTTTCTGTGGATCAGGCTGACATAACTCAGAGCACTTGTAATCATGACTGTAGCCAACTGTGGTTACCTGCAGAGCTTTAGATCAAATAGGAATTTGTCTCTTCGTTTATTCACTTGGCATACGTTGAGTGAGCATTTGTGTGCTGGGCATGGGGGAAGATGATTTATTATTTGTCTTGACTCTTAAGGAATTTATAGTCTAATGGAGGAGAAAGACACACAGATTCTCATATAAATGGATTGTGTACAATGATAGATTAAACAGGCTTTGAGACTTACAATGGAACTGTGGGCCATGATTGCCATTTGAATTTTAAAAGATTAATAGAATGTATGATTTTTCTGTTCTTAGTTATATAAGTAAGACTTGAATAAATACTCATTGTGAAATAAGAAAAGTGGAAAGACTATAGCCTAAAAACGTAGTCCAATTTTCTATCCCAACCTCCTCCCTGTGGCACTTTTCATTATATATTTTTTTTAAAACCATTGCCTGATTGATGAACATTTTAGGTCATTACTTTTTTTTTCCTGTCTAATGATGCTTAGTCCATTTTTTTACACATATATATTTGTATACCTGTGTGAATTATGTCTGCAGTGAAATTCTTAGAAGTAGAATCTTGGCTGCAGTATTTTTCTGGGGGTGCATTTAATCTGTTATTGGAATTCATATTAATACTAGAATTAATAGGCTTTTTTTTTTTTTTCCTGAAAGCAACTAAAAATGTATGGCCATGTGGAGTTGCAGGGCAGTAGTCCAGATGGCTTAGCTGCAGCATCTGCATAGGTCTGTTATATGGAAAGTGTCTGGGTAGGGGCGCTTGACCTTGGTAACTTTTCTCTCTGCCATTTGAGCCGCCGCTGCCTTCATATCCTCCCTATCTAGAAATTCTCTCCCCAAAGTTGTTCCATATTCTAAAATTTCCCTTTTCACACTCCTAGTATGCTGTTGACCTCAGGAAGGCACAGTTCTGAATGTCAGAGCAAAAAAAATTGACCATGCACGTCTCTCCAGATAGTAGAGTTTTCAGGGTATTTCATGAACTCCAAAGGATGATTTATATGAAGTGTATTTCACTAAGTATAAAGGAAGTAAAACACTCATACTATGGTCTCTTCCCTCTCCTCTTCGCCTCCCAGTGCCTCTCTGCAAACTTTTTAGGATACCACTAATGACTACTAGAAATATTCATAGTTAGTCCATAAATCTGAGAGCCCTCCTGGATCCTGACATGTATTTCATTGTACTCTGTGATTAGAATTTTATTAGTTTGTTAAAATTGAGTAGGAAAAAATATTTCAGTAACAAATATATAGAATTAAGAAAAAGATCGGAGCTTGCAGTGAGCTGAGATTCGGCCACTGCACTCCAGCCTGGGTGACAGAGCGAGACTCCGTCTCAAAAAAAAAAAAAAAAAAAGAAAAAAAAAAGAAAAAGATCGTCTGGGCACGGTGGCTCATGCCTGTAATCCCAGCACTTTGGGAGGCCGAGGCGGGCGGATCAAGAGGTCAGGAGATTGAGACCATCCTGGCTAACATGGTGAAACTCCGTCTCTACTAAAAATTAGCTGAGCATGGTGGCACGTGCCTGTAGTCCCAGCTACTTGGGAGGCTGAGGCAGGAGAATCGCTTGAACTCAGGAGGCAGAGGTTGCAGTGAGCCGAGATCGCGCCACTGCACTCTAGTCTGGGTGACAGAGTGAGACTCCGTCTCAACAACAACAACAACAACAACAACAACAACAACAACAACAACAAAAAGTGGGCCAGGCTGTGGCTCACATCTGTAATCTCAACTTTGGGTAGGCCAAGGAGGGTGTAATCTCAACACTTTGGGTAGGCCAAGGAGGGTGGATCATTTGAAGTCAGGAGTTTGAGACCAGCCTGGCCAACATGGTGAAACCCCATCACTACTAAAAATACAAAAACTAGTCAGATGTGGTGGTGTGCACCTGTAATCCCAGCTACTCGGGAGGCTGAGGCAGGATAATCACTTGAACCTGGGAGGCAGAGTTTTCCAGCCTGGGTGACAGAAAAGATGAGTTCCTATCCCTTTTATATACATTTGTTTTTTCAAAGTATGTTTGTACTATGTTGGAGTGAGTGCATACATTTAGAGAACAATGGGGGAAAATGCTAGAAATTCAGTAACTTCTAGTTTCCATTTTATAACAAATGTATTTTTATTATTTGGTTATGGCTTCCTACTGGAGTCCTCCTACTCCCCCACCATTATGTCATCATTTTCACATTCACAGTCCATGGCAATTATGTCCATGTGGGGCCTCAATAGTTTTCCCTTTAATTTTGTGCAGGTTTCCTTACTGCATAAACTCAACTGCTCTCACTGAGGTCATCATTAAGTCTTGTATGTGTTTGGGCAGGCTGACTTGATTTATAGCCAGCACTCCACTGTGAGTGAGTAAGATGGCATGTTTCTTCCTGTTTTTCCTCTCAGCCCTTCCTATCTGGAGTGCAGATAACATAATTACTCAGTTAAATATCATCTGTCCAGGTTTTCATTCTGTATTGTGGTTATCTGCATTATACTTAAAACTTACACTGAGGATAATTCTGGGTGGGTAGGTTTGAAGTAATTATCTTTAGTATTGCCTTTTCATTTATGATGTAAGGTGTAGCAAATCTTGGATTCCTGGATTCCTTGATATTAAAATAGATAAGATCAAACTATGTACTCAGGATGAGTCAGTACTGTTTTAAGAGTTACATTTGCCATACTTTTGGCAAATTAGTGCTTCAGAGCGGAAGCCCAGAGTTTTCAGGTAATCCCAGTCACCAAAATGTTTGTTTCAATATAACATCATTATTTTTCATGTGGGAACCTTTTAATTTGTTGGGCCCTTTTCTTTCCTCTTTTCTTTTTATAGCCATTTATAATTCAGGGATTCAGGCAAAGAAATACAGGCCTTGGACCATAAGACAGTTATATTCAGCAACATTTTCAGAACTTGTACAGCTATGATTTTTCTCAGTAATCTTGGCTAGTTTGTGAAATTAATGGCTTTAGAAATATTCTCAAATGACTTACGGGGGAGTAAAAAGAATCTTTTGAAACATTGTCCCATTTTGTTAATTCAAGGAGATTATAGTGCAATTGAATGTAATTCCCATAAGGTGGATATAGCAAAAGTATGTCTTTGTGTTTTTTTTTTTTTTTTTTTTTTTTTTTGAGATGGAGTCTCTCTCTATAGCCCAGGCTGCAGTGCAATGGTGCAATCTTGACTCACTGCAACCTCTGCCTCCCAGATTCAAATGATTCTCCTGCCTCAGCCTCCCTAGTAGCTGGGACTATAGGCGGCCCCCCACCATAACTGGCTAATTTTTGTATTTTTAGCAGAGATGAGGTTTTGCCATGTTGGCCAGGCTAGTCTTAAACTCCTGTGCTCAAGTGATCCACCTGCCTCAGCCTCCCAAAGTGCTGGGATTACAGGTGTGAGCCACTGTGCCTGGCCAAAAGTATGTCTTTTTAATAACTGAGAAATGATGTCTTGAGCAGTCAAGTAGGAACAATTACTTGGTTGTCCTTGTGTAATGTGCAGAAATTAAGGAAGATAATTTTTCACTGAATCTACATAGGATCTATCAACTATAAGGAAATGTGTTAATAAACAGTTTCTACATCCTGATGCTTGTAGGTTTCCTTGTTGTTGAAATACGGTTAGCATAGATTTGTTATTTTTCCTCTCTCTGATTAATCCAAACCTGGAGTCTGGCCCTGGTTCTTAGGCTACAGAGAAGTTACTCTATCTTTTGTAGGCTCCTTTTCTGTTTTACGTTTGTTGGGCTCACCTCTTGAGCTTACTCAGCAACCTTCAAAACTCTAAATCCTCGTTAGTCTTAAACTCCCCAGCTCATATTTGGCCGGCAGCTCTACTTGGCATTTCAGTAATTTCCCCCTTGGCAGCTCATCTTTTACCAAAAATGAAAAACCATTCTGATCTTTAAAGAAATGCGGATGAGGCCGGGCACAGTGGCTCACGCCAGTAATCCCAGCACTTTGGGAAGCCAAGGAGGGTGGATCACGAGGTCAGGAGTTCGAGACCAACCTGTCCAACATGGTGAAACCCCATCTCTACTAAAAATACAAAAATTAGCTGGGCACGGTGGCACGTGCTTATAGTCCCAGCTGTTTGGGAGGCTGAGGCAGGAGAATCGCTTGAACCAGGGAGGCAGAAGTTGCAGTGAGCTGAGATAGTGCTACTACACGCCAGCCTGGGTGACACAGTGGGACTCTGCCCCCCACCTCAAAAAAAAAAAAAAAAAGAAATGCAGATGAGAAAAAGACCCTTTCTAGGACAACAGAGAATAAACTTGCTGCTGTTAGGGAGTGGGAATTTCTGCCACGTATGGATGTCAGAAATGGAAGCTTTTATTATCAGGAGAATATTTGCTGGTTGATGTTACTTAAATAGATTCAAATTTCAAACAGTTCTAAGAGCCTATTGAGTTTCCACTATGAAGAGTTGATTTTGCCAAGATGGAAAAAAAATCTTATCTGGTTGCCTTTTAACACCTCTGTATGATGTTAGATACAGGTGTACTTCTTGCCTTTTCACATATTGAAGAAAACAGTGAGAGGTAGCAGAGTGTCTAGAAAATGGGGGAGCTAGATGGAGAGACTGAATTGTGTGAGGGTTAATGCCAGCTTCTTCATATTACAACCCAGGCTTGAGCAATATCTGATTTTTTAATGCCTCGCAGAAAGCTAAATAAATGTCTGTGTACTGTGTGGTTCCATTCTTGTTCAATACCATCTTGGCTTCCTTTCAGGTAAGGAAGAAATTGAGCAGTGATTGTAGCAGTGATTCCCCTGTAGGGGAATGCCCTACTGTGGAATACTCTGAGTGTGTGACATGTCCTCGTTTACCCAAATCCTTGAAGTTCATGAGTAAAACTGCAGAATACAATCTAGGCTTATAGATTCTGAATTTTGGAAGTGAAATTGATCTTAAGATAATGAAATCTACTATGTTTATAATTTGATATTTTCTGTTATACCCCTGACATTGTGCTATGCTAATCACAGGAGTTTGATAAGTATTTGATAACTAAGCAAGGTTTAAGCTGAGTCACAAAATGAAAAGATTAATTTTGACAGTAATTTGAGGTCTGTTGTCTCGTCTCAAGTGTAGTCACTGCTGATTGTCAGCACCTTTCTGAAACTGCAAAAGAAAAACTAAAAATGGACCGGGAATTAGCATAGGAAAGTATACATTAGAAGACCCAAAGTGAAACAAATGGAAAAAGTTTTTTTTTTTGTCGTCAAGTATACATATATTAGAGATGGGAGTCATTACTATGTTGCTCAGGCTAGTCTTGAATTCCTGGGCTCAAGTAATCCTCCCACCTCAGCCTCCCAAGTATCTGGGACTGCAGGTATGTGCTATTGTGCCTGGCTAAATGGCAAAAGTTTGAATAAAGAGGTGCCAGGGAATAGAGGCCTCCTTCAATGCAGGTGTATTGAAGTCAGAATACCTGTGCCTGCATCAGTTCTGTGTTGATATTGTGAGTGAAGTAGTAACTCTGCAATGAAGATAAAAACTTGAACACTTTTCTGTTATATTTTACAGTAGATTGATTGGCTTATTGTTGCATACTTGTATGATTATTTCTTAGGGTATGTTTCTACAAGCTATTGTTGGTTCAGAAGGTATAATCACAGTTGGAATTTTGATTTTTTTTTTTTTTTTTTTTTTTTGAGGCAGGGTCTTGTTCTGTTGCCCAGGCTGGAGTGCAATGGTGCGATCTCGGCTCACTGCATCCTTCGCCTACCGGGTTCAAGCAGTTATCCTGCCTCAGCCTTCCGAGTAGCTGGGAATACAGGCATGCACCACACCTGGCTAATTTTTGTATTTTTAGTAGAGATAGGGTTTCACCATGTTGGCAAGGCTAGTCTTGAACTCCTGACCTCAAGTGATCTGCTCACCTCAGCCTCCCAAAGTGCTGGCGTTACAGGCTTGAGCCACTGTGCCCGACCAGAATTTTGATGTATTCTTATGTGGTTCTTTCTTAAATCAAAAATATGATATTTGTTCAGATTAAGGCAATGTTGAGTGTTTATTTTTAGTTTCACATTCTTTACTTATTAGAAATATATTTGTTAACTCATCAGCTAATGCTTGTGAAAGTTGCCTTTATTAACATGAATTCCATTTTCCTTTTAAAAATTAAATTATAGCACCCTCTACTGAATTAGAAAGGAATTGCTGAATAGTCATATGCAGGTTTGAAAAAGAGACCATATGGCTTTACAGATTAGACTGTGTTGACCCCTATACTTGCTATGATGATCCTTTTTGCTCACAGGCTCCTCATTAGGCAGTGTGGTAACATACATGCAATTAAATCCATATTTTGAAGCAGGCAGAAGAACTAAAGTGATCAAATTCACAGAAGCATGAAATAACACAGTGTGTTCAGGGTTGTAGTTTTATAGAAAACTTGAGAGAGGGTGTTGGTGTGATTTTTGCAAAGAAAGCAATGAGAAAGGACCAAGAGCATGTCTCATTTTAAGGAATTTAAACTTTATCATGAAAAGTGCGGTTGAATCATCAGCTGGTTTATTTAGAGTAGTTAAGTGATCACGTAAGTATCTTTGAAAGATGATGCTGGCAGCATGTGTAGGATGGGTTGGATGTGGGGACAGAGCAATCTGAGGATTACTACGTTTTCCAAGTGGGTTTATTAGGGTTCTCAGAAGGCATATGATTCTGGGATATGAGAAGCTGGGAGATGTGGAAGTTCTTTTTTTCCCCTAAAAATGTTTTAGCATAAAAATTTCAGGATATATAGAAAAGTAGAAAGAATAGTACAATGAATACCCATATGTCCACCTTAGATCCAGCAACAGATGACATTTGGCCATATGTTTTCTCTCCCTCTCCTCTGCCTCTCTGCTGAAGTATTTTTTTTTTTTTTTTTTTTTTTTTTTTGAGACGGAGTCTCACTGTGTCTCCCAGGCTGGAGTGCAGTGGCGCGAGCTCGGCTCACTGCAAGCTCCGCCCCCCGGGTTCACGCCATTCTCCCGCCTCAGCCTCCCAAGTAGCTGGGACTACAGGCGCCCGCTACCGCGCCCGGCTAGTTTTTTGTATTTTTAGTAGAGACGGGGTTTCACCATGTTAGCCAGGATAGTCTCGATCTCCTGACCTTGTGATCCACCCGCCTCGGCCTCCCAAAGTGCTGGGATTACAGGCTTGAGCCACCGCGCCCGGCCCTCTGCTGAAGTATTTTTGAGTAAATTACAGGCACCATTACTTGACACCCCTGAATACTCTATCGAGCATCTCTCCAAAACAAAAGATGTTGGGAGAGAGATGTTTAGGGAGATAAAATCAGGAAAGTTAGAATTTGGTGGTATAGATAATGGGTTCTGTTACATCCAATAGGAGAACCATAAAGACTTGCTTTTACTATTATTAATTTGTGGTTATATAATAGTTTCTTTCTACAGTTTTTTTTTTTTTGAGACTTTCAAGAGATGGATATATAGTAAATGCTATTACACTTTAAATCAAAATGTTGAAAAGGACACTTTTTTCATCAGCAAAAATTTCAAATATGCACAAAAGTTGAAGAGGACATCATTCTTGGCTACAGCGATGGCCCATGCCACGCTTCTCCATGCGAGACGAGAAGAAGTGGAGTGATTCGAGAGAGGAGTGGGCTAGGCTCCTCCCACCAGGGGAAGGAGCAGGCCCTTTTATCATGTCAGAAGCCCAGGTCAGCAGAAGTTTGTGTGAGAAAAGCACACAGCCAACACAAGTGTGACCCACACCCAGTGCAATGGTGAGAGTAGGCAGCCGGCGAGCTGACTGGCACTAACAGAGTCTACTTACTCCGGGAAAAGGGAGCAGATGTCAAAGGGGACTGAGCAAGGATGACCTTTTTTGGCAGGGTACAAAGTCTCGCTCTGTTGCCCAGGTTGGAGTGCAGTGGCATGATCTCAGCTCACTACAGCCTCTGCCTCCCAGGTTCAAGCAATCCTCCTGCTTCAGCCTTTCGAGTAGCTGGGACTACAAGCGTGTGCAACCACACCTGGCTCATTTTTGTATTTTTAGTAGAGACGGGGTTTTGGCATGTTGGCCAGGCTGGTCTTGAACTCCTGACCTCACGTGATCCTCTCACCTTGGCCTCCCAAAGTGCTGGGACTACAGGCATGAGCCCCTGCACCCAGCCAGATACTGACCTTTTAATATCTAATTTATTGACTGTTTTCCTACTATACTTTTGGTCTAGTAAATGTTTTAGGTTGTGATCAGTGAGATTAGCAGTCTTTCTCCTTTGGACAGGAGAACTCAGAAGAGGACAGGCAGAAACACAAAATACATAATGTACATAAAATATATAATATTATAGCTAAAATTGGTAGGGGTTCCAGTAGTCACTCATTCATTTTTTCATTCATTCAACAAATAATGTTTGGAGCTATCTATTATTATGGCAAGCACTATTCTAAGACACCAGGAATTCAGCCGTGAATAATGCAGACCAAATTCTCTGCCCTCTTTTAGTTTCTGTAAGTCATACGTTGCTTAACGACAGGGATTTCAATTTGTTGTTAGGCAACTTAGTCCTTGTGGGAACATCCTAGAGTGCACTTACGCAAACCTAGATGGCAGAGCCCATTACACACCTAGGCTACATGGTGCAGCCTGTTGCTCCTAGGCCAGAAACCTGTACAGCAGGTGACTGCACTGAATATTGCAGGCAATTGGAACACAGTGGTATTTGAGTATCTAAATATATCTAAACATAGAAAGGGAAGAGTAAAATATACGACCACTGCCATATATGTGGTGTGTGATTGACAGAAACATCATTATACCCTGCATTGCATGACTGTATTCTAGTAGGAAAGACAGACAGTAGACAAGAAGAGTGAAATACACATGACTCGTGAAACTGGGATAGGCATAGGCAAAGATCATTAAGTGGAATTAGGAAGGTGTGAGGGAGATTTTAGAAAGAGAGGCCAAGGAAGCTGAGAAGATGCCACCTGGGGAAACACCCGGGAAACCTGAACCACTTGAGCCGTGTTGGAGTGCACATAGCCTCCTGCTTGGCGTTTCCATCATTTTCCGTTTCTTGTGAGGGCCTGTCTCCTCCCGAGAGTGTATGAATAGGAAGTGGCTGACAGCTGGCTTCCATGTGGTCTTAGCAGGCCCTGTTTTTCCCAGCGAGATTCCTCTTCTAACCCTCAAATTTCTTGACACTAAATTGATCATGAAGTAAGTTCTCCTAATCAGATAGATTCATTCCAGGGTGTGTTAGTCTAAGACAGTTTGTCTAGCAGTCCACTAACAGGCCGTGCATAGCTCTGTGAAATGTTCTTTTGTGTAACCGTTTCCCATGGTTTTTGGACAATGACTGGCATGTTACTTTCCTTAGCAACTTAATTTTTGTTCCGTCTTTACATAACTCTTTGGAAATGTTAACTTTTCCCCTTTTCTGTTCATTTGTTTCACTGTAGAAACGAAATACTCCTATTCAGAACTATGACATACAAATTAAAAATTTACTAAGTATAGTCAATAGATTCCAGTAGCTAATATTCATGAAGTGTAAAAACTGAGGTTAGTGAAGAAAGTAATATTAAAAGGAATATGAAGAATGCAATGCTCTTAAAATTTCTCTTGGGTATAGCTGACTTCAAATGTAAGAGTCTCTACTATTTAATGCATAAAGGGCAGCAAAGAATAGATTCTCTTCTAATTCATAAAAGATGCATTGTTCTCTACAATATAACATTAGGGTTTTGAATTGTTTGAAGGGCGTTTCCTGGTTTGTTCTCAGCATTGGAAATAAAATAGATGAATATGCTAGAAAAATGGAAATGTGGGTATCAGCTCATACACAGATAAGTAAGGATTTCCTTTAGGAGCATAAAGATCGACCACCGTGGAGAAAAACCTAACTTAATATAAAGTTGTTTGTGTTATATATAAGCAGTGCTTTTGGATTATCTGTTTCCTTTGATCACTGTCTATTTAAGATAGCTTCAAAAACATACATACATAAATATACATGATTGCAAACATCGTGTGTTACATTTAGTTTAACTTTTTAGCGCTGTCCTTAATTTGAAAATGCATACAATTAACTTTAGTATTATGACATAATTATTTACAAACAAGAATCAGTTTTTAGAAAGTATATTTTTTGATACCTCTGATATAGGGCCTAGGAAACTGACAAAACCAGACAATTTACATGAGTCTGTTGTCAGTAAACACATGAAATCATCTTCGTGAATGTCCAGATTTATTACAGATGTTTCTAGTAGCTCACATTTTTAGGAACTGTTATGTTGAACCACTTAATATTAATTAGTACTCAGGAAATAACAATGTAAATACTTGGAGTGAATGATTTATGTTATTTAAAAATCATACTGTTGATATTTGTAAATGAACAGTATATCAGTCATAATGGGCTAGGTTGTGTTTCAGTAGCAAATAACCCCAACAACACATTTACTTCTTGCTGTTGCTATGTATCCATCACATGTTGGTGGGGTACTGTGCTCCATGTTAGGGACTTGAGCTGATGAACTTGTCGTTATGGGAAACATTAGACAACTTGGGAAGGAGAAGATGTATGATATGATTCAGCTCTGTGTCCCTACCCAAATCTCATCTATAATTGTAATCCAAATTGTAATCCCAACGTGTCAAGGGAGGGATCTGGTAGGAGGCAATTGGATCATGGTGGTGGTTTCCACCATGCTGTTTTTGTGATAGTGAGTTCTTACCAGATCTGATGCTTTAGAAGTGTTTGGCAGTTTTTTCCCCTATCCTCTGTTTCTCTCGCCTGCCACCATGTAAGATGTGCTTTGCTTCCCTTTCACCTTCTGCCATGATTGTAAGTTTCCTGAGGCCTCCCCAGCCACGTGGAACTGTGAGTCAATTAAACCTCTTTTCTTTATATTAATAAATTACCCAGGCTTGGGCAGTTCTTTATGAAAACAGATTAATACAATGTGGAATCCCATGCTCGCTCTTAAATTTGTCACTTTTGTGTTACTGGCTAAGGCAAGCCACAAAACCTCACCTAACTTCAAGGGGTTGGGGACACAATTCTACTCTGTAAGTGGAAGGGACGAGTTGCAGATATACTGTTGAGTAGCATCATTGTCTAGCCATAATTAGAAAGTTTTGTAAAATAATGTGGTCAAGCTCCCTACATTATATACTTTGATATAACAATTGAGTTGTCATTCATAATTGACAGTGCTGGTTGAAACCATTTATTATATACCGAATATATAGCATAATCACTTGGTATCAATCCCTCCCCTGTGACAGTGTTTGTGAGTTTAAATACAACAATGATTTATGTGTTTCAGACTTGATCTGCAGGACTGCTATCCATGGTATACTATAAATAGGCAGGCTGTATTTACAACTGCCCCTTAAATCAGTTTGTTTGTTGTTAGGATTAAGCTTGCCCATGTCCGAGAGCTACTTACTAGACTTTTGGGCTACTTTTATGGCTACTATTAGTTTATAGTTATTTCATTTCTTCCTTAGACTATCTTCAACGTCTTATACTCATTTTTTGAGATAGAGTCTTGCTCTGTCGCCCAGGCTGAAGTGCAGTGGCATGATCTTGGCTCACTGCAAGCTACGCCTCCCAGGTTCATGCCATTCTCCTGCCTCAGCCTCCTGAGCAGCTGGGACTACAGGTGCCCGCCACCACGCCCAGCTAATTTTTTGTATTTTTAGTAGAGACGGAGTTTCACCATGTTAGCCATGATGGTCTCGATCTCCTGACCTCATGATCTGCCTGCCTCGGCCTCCAATGTGCTGGGACTACAGGCGTGAGCCACCGTGCCCAGCGGTCTTATATTCATTTTTTTTAAAATTGTGGTAAAAAACAAACATAACATAAAATTTACTGTCTTTTTTTTTTCTTTTTTTGAGACGAAGTCTCGCTGTATCGCCCAGGCTGGAGTGCAGGGGCGTGATCTCGGCTCACTGCAAGCTCTGCCTCCCGGGTTCACACCATTCTCTTGCCTCAGCCTCCCGAGTAACTGGGACTACAGGCGCCCGCCACCACGCCTGGCTAATTTTTTGTATTTTCAGTACAGAATGGGTTTCACCGTGTTAGCCAGGATAGTCTCAAACTCTTGACCTTGTGATCCGCGCGCCTCGGACTCCCAGAGTGCTAGGATTACAGGCCTGAGCCACTGCATCCGGCCCAAAATTTACTGCCTTAACAATTCTTAGTGTACAGTTTAGTAGTGTTGAGTATATTCACATTGTTATGCAATGGATCTTCAGAACAGAAGTTTTTCATTTACAAAACAAAAACTCTATACCTATTAAACAACAACCACTTTCCTTTCCCTGCAGCCCCTGGCAGCCATCAATTCTGCTTTCTGTTTGTATTAGTTTGGCCATTTTAGATACTGCTTATAAATGGAACCATACAGTATTTGATTTTTGGTAACTGGCTTATTTCCTTCTTTTTTTAAGGCTGAATAATTTTCTATTGAATATATATACCACATTTGGTTTGTCCATTCATCTGTCAATAGACGTTAGATTTGCTTCCACCCCTTCGCTGTTGTGAACAATGCTGTAGTGATGTAGGTATGCAGGTATCTCTTTGAGTTCCCACTTTCAATTTTGTTGGATATATACCTAGAAGTGAGATTTTGGGGTTATATGGTAATTCTATTTTTAATATTTTGAGGAAACTTCATGCTATTTTCTGAAGTGGCCATACTATAGAAATTTACATTTACATTCCCATCAACTGTGCCAAGGGTTCCAGTTTCTCCACATCCTTGCCAACACTTGTTATTTTCTGTTTTCTTTGATAGTATTCATCCTAATGTAATATCTTATAGTTTCGATTTGCATTTTTGTAATGATTAGCGATGTTGAGAATCTTTCATACTGCCTCCCTTTGTGTTTTATAGATTTTTTTTGTATGGACATTCTTTGATTCTCTTCTCATTACCTTTCGTGTGTATTCTATAGGTATTTTCTTTGTGGTCACCGTGAGAATTGCACATATCATCTTAAAGTTATAATCTGTTTTAATTTAATAGCAATTTAATTTCAATCACATATAGAGACTGTTCTTTATAATTCTGTGTGCCCATATATGTTATTGATATCACAGATTACATCTTTTTATATTGTGTTATTTACTATAAATCATTAACATAGATTTATAGTTACTTTTATGCTTTTGTCTGTTAACATATATACAATTTATATGTATATAAATTACATGTATATGTTATATATTTTATCATATATTTTAATATAATTTATGTGTGTCTGTGTGTATAAACATATATATATATATATATATATATATTTAGATCGGGTTTCACTTTGTCACCCAGGCTGGAGTACAGTGGTGTGCTTATAGCTTACTGCAGCCTCAACCTCCTGGCTTCAAACGATACTCCTACCTTAACCTCTTGAGCAGCTGGAACTACAGATGTGTGTCACCACACCCAGCTAATTAAAACAAATTCTTTCTTGCATAGATGGAATCTTGCTTTGTTGCCCAGCCCGAAAATTTATAAAAGAATTAAAAGTGATTTATGCATCATTACAATATTGCTGTATTTTATATTTGTTCATATATTCAGCTTTCCCAAAGAGCTTTATATTTTCATGTGATTTTATGTTGCTGTCTAGCGTTCTTTCATTTAGACTTGAAGGACTCCCTTTAGTATGTGTAATACAGGTATAGTGGCAACAAACTCCCTCAGCTTTTGTTTATTTGGGAAGGAACTTAATTTATTTTTCATTTTGTGGGACAGTTTTGTCAGATGTAGTCTTCTTGAATGGCAGACTTTTTTCTTTCACCACTTTGAATATATCATCTTACTTCAACATGCAAAGTTTCTGCTGAGAAATTCACTGATCCTCTGTGGATGCTCCCTTGTACATGATGAGTCACTTTTCTCTTGCTGCTTTCAAGATTCTCTCTGTGGCTTTTGGCAGTTTAATTAGAATATGTTTTAGCATGAGTATCTTTGATTTATCCAATTCAGAGCTTGTTAAGCATCTTGAATTTTTATGTCCATTTCTCCCCTCACATTTGGGAAATTTTCAGCCATGTCCCTGTCTCTGTTCTTCTCAGACTCCCATAGTGCATATATTCATCTGCTTGATGGTATCCCATTAGGTTCTTCCCTTTTCTTCATTCTTTTTTCGCTTTTGCTCTTCTGACTTGATAGTGTCATATGATCTATACTCAAGTTCACTGATTTTTTTTTTCTGCTTGATCAAGTCCGCTGTTGAGTCCCTCTTGTGAATTTTTCAATTCAGTTATTGTATTTGTAAGCTCCAGAGTTTCTAGAAATAGAAACTTTTAATAGTTTCTGTTTCTCTGATTCTGTTGTTACTTTGTTCATACATCCCTTTCCTGACTTGTTTTAGTTGTCTGTTTGTGTGCTGTTTTAGCTCACTGAGCATCTGGCAGGTGATTATCTTGAATTCTATGTCAGCTAATTCACAGATCTTTTCTTCAGTGTGGATTTCTGGAGCTCTGTTTTGCCGCTTTGATTGGGCTATGTTTTACTGTTTTTTTTGGCGCCTTGTGTTCTTCTGTTGAGATCTGGGCATTTGAAAAGATAGATCCTCTCGGTTTTTATCGACTGGCTTCATGCAGGGGAAGATCTTTTCCAATCAGCCTGGATAGTGATTCTTTGGACCTCTCAAACCATTGCTGAGAATGCATCTTCTCTGGGCCTGTGCATGTAATTTCACGGTTAATGAGACTTGCTTCTATTTTCCTCTCAGAAGTCTGTACATTAATCTCTTCCTCCTCATGGCATCCATCTGAGGTTCTGCTGTCTTCCTGATGCTGTAACAAGCCCCTGTGCTCTCTTTTGTTTTCAGTGGCCCCCAATCTGGCATCCAGATTATACCCTCTTCCTGTTAGCACTCCAAGTTAGTCCCTTGGGCAGCCCCTTACAAGCCAGAACATTGGGTGCACATTTTCCTCTTCTCTTTCCTTCTTGATGGAGAAGCTGGAAGTTGGGAATTTTCCTCCAAATTACTCCATGTTGCACTGGGGTCAGGGAGGAGCTAAAGTGGGCAAAAAGCAATTTTTGCATTGATGTCGCCTTCCTTAGCTTTTGCTTGCATGGGTGCTGCATAATTAATGGGCTTCTGGAGTTACAGAGGTAACTTGGTTTGTATGTTGTTGTTAAGTCAGTGTTTCCACGGGGAAAAGAGAGTCTGAGGCATTCTGTTCCACCATCTTACTGATGTCACTCCCTGTACATGTTTAGTAAAACCTCCAGTCATTGCTAGAATATTTCACTTGATGTTTTGCTATGCCTATACAATAATCATAACTGTGTTACAATAAGAGGTTGCATTGGTAAAGAGGTAGATTTTTGGTAACTCTGTTAAAATTTAATCTTAAATGTCTTAAATGTAGCTTTTTAATAAACAGATTTATTCTATTTTTATGCATGGTAGGTTGAATATGGAGTGATATATAATTTTAATCAAAACTTGCTTCATTGACTGGTTTATTTTTGACCTCTCAAGATATTTTTGAAATTAGTGACTATGAATTGTGGGTAATGCTAGAGTGACATTTTGTTAATAAGAAAGGTTTAGTAGAATCTGAATTATATTCTTGAGCTTCAGATATACTCTATCATTTACTTAAGCCGTATAAAACAGAGGGACAGTATCCCTGGCTATCATGCAAGATGTTACTGTAGATTTTAGAGAGATCTGTGGCTTTTACAGGCTGTGCATTTTGTAGGTATGTTCTAGACCTAAGGATCGAAGGCTGAGAATATTATTTTTGGAACCTACTTGATGTTTTGGGTATATCAGAGAAGGCACTATGTTACGTGACTGAAAAGCCAAGAAGAGGACGTGGATATGGAGCAGGCAGTTTTCTGATTTGTAAACGGAATCAAGTAGAACAAGAAAATTAAGGGGAAGGTTGAGGGAAAGGGAGAGCTAAAATTGGAGCGTCTGGTGTGTTTTGTGTTTGAGATGCGTTGTTTCATTTAACCAGTCACAAAAAGTGAGTGAGATATGCATATTCTTTCTATTTGACCACTAAGAAAACTGAGAGAGGTTAATAGTGGTTAAGAGGCAGCATTGTGTAGAATGATTCACAGGGTGGGTCTTGAATTCATACATACCAACATCAGAATCCCTTCAAGTTGTGGGCTTAGGGCACATTGCCTAAAGTTCAGTTTCCTCATCTGTAAGACATGGTAATAGTGCTTACATAATAGGATTCTTGTGAGGATTAAATGAAACAGTGCATGTTGCATTTTTAACCTAATATCTGGGAAATTGTGAGATACTCAATAGGAGCCATCACGAACATTATTCTTATTTATTTATTTTCGTTATTTAACATGGCTTTCTGAGGTCTCATGCCTTGTCAATTGTGTATGTGGTAAGTGGTAGAAGATACTTCAGATTTTAAACTCTGTTTTTTGTCTTACCAAAGCATGTATTCTTTTCATTGTAGGACCACTAGAAGTTTGCGAGATTAGGGGAAATATGAGATAGAGAGTGACAAAAACAAGACTGAAAAGTGTTAGTAAGGTTGGGCGTGGTGGCTCACGCCTGTAATCCCAGCACTATGGGAGGCTGAGGCGCGTGGATCACCTGAGGTCAGGAGTTTGAGACCAGCCTGACCAACAGGGCAAAACGCCATCTCTACTAAAAATACAAAATTATCCAGGTGTGGTGGCGGGCATCTGTAATCTCAACTATTCAGGAGGCTGAGGCAGGAGAATCACTTGAACCCGGGAGGTGGAGGTTGCTATGAGCCGAGGTCGCACCACTGTACTCCAGCCTGGGCAACAAGAGTGAAACTCTGTCTCGAAAATAAAATAAAATAAAATAAATAAAATAAAATAAAATAGTAAAATAAGTAATAAAAGCGGCCATCTGTTGATTGGCTGCTATATATGGGTTAGATGTTTTATTTTTATTTCATTTAACCTCATTTCACTAAGTAGCTTGGCCAGGATCACAGAGTCAGTAGGGCAGGGCTTGGGTGGGATCTTAGGTCTGTCTGATTTCAAAATCTGTGCTCTCGTTGTTAGGCTGTGCTATCTCCCCATAGGTAAAATGATGAGGTGACTCTGACTTGAAAGGGAAAGAGAGCGGATCGTTATTCAGTTTTTAGGCACATATGATGATATGGGTTCCATTCTTAAGGAACCTAGTGAGGGACATTGATTGAACAAAAAATGTAAAATTATATTGATGTACATTAATTACAAAGAAGGATTGGTTTCTGCGGTAGAGAGGACTGAAGGGAATGCCAGTGGAATGCTGAGATGAATCTGGAATTGAGAATTACTCAAGGAAAACGTAATCAAGAAGTTGTATCACTCTTCTCTGCCCCCAACAATTAGAGGAAAGAGATACAGAGCAAAAATAGTGGGTCATTGACGGTCAGTGGTGTAATGTTGAAGATTTAGCCAAGACTTTTTAGCAGTAAGTGGTAGAATATAAATGCAATGAAAGGACAGTCATCATCAGAGGAGGACCACAAAGGAGAGGTCTGGAGGATGTGCCAACACTGTAAATGCTGCCATTTTTGCTTAAGGAGAGTAAAAAAGGAGAATGGGGTCATGGTGCACTCACTGTTGTAGATGGTTCGGGTAGTCTGGAATGAGGTCATTGCCTGCGAGTGCTAGTTCATTCATTACACCTGCGCTTCCAGAGAAGGGGCAGTTGTGTGCCTTCCCAAGAGCCCTCACTAGATGAGGCCCTAAGGGTCTCGTGGTTAATGTTCCTGCCTGGCAAATGGACCAGGGTTCCTGCAGACTTTCCTAGCAGCCTTAAAGCCTGGGTCTCTTCACCTGGAGGTTATAAAGCGGCATGTTCTCTTGTTTCCTTTCTGAAGTCTTTAAAGGTTTATAGGATTCTTTTAGTGGGATTCTTCTCTTCTGTTGCTTCAGCATTTCGCTTTCCATGTGTGGAAAGGACATGTGTTGGTTTTATATTAATATAATCATTGGACCCCATTGGATTTGTAAAATGTGGGACATTTTGATCCTTCATAATCTTTTTTTCTTGAAAACTAGGAATTTTTGTTTTTGGTTGTATAAAGCATCTTTTCTTACATACAACATCCTAATACTTGGCCAGTTATAAGTCTGTTTTAAAATTCTTTATGTATAGCAACAGAGTCTGAGATACTTGGGATAGCCAAAACTGAAATGCAATTTTGTTTATGATTAAAACCCGAATCTTTAAAAATTTTCACAATTTTGCACAACAAAACAAAATAGAATTTTTTTAACTTTCTTTTTTTTGAATATATAAATAATGACCAGTACAAATGTTACTAGAAAGCATGCTACTTCTAGATCCTTAAGTCACTAGCAGATAGGATGTAAGGATATAGAATAATGGTCAGCAAACTTGGCCCTCCTTCATTTCTGGAAATCAAGTTTTATGGGAACACAGTCATACTCAGGTACATATTGTTTAGGTTGAGATCATATGGACCACAAAGCCTTAAATGTTGACAGAGAATGTTTGCCAAACCTTGGCATTAGAGAAGCAATTCTCCACATTTTTGGTCCTCAGATCTATACTCTTAAAAATTATTGAAGGCTCTAAAGAGTTTTGATTATGTGGGTTATATTGGTTTAATTCATTTAAAAATAACAATATTAAATTTGCTTCATGTTAACACAAATAACAATTTTATGAAAAATAATTTTACCCTCAAAACAAAAGCATGAGTGAATTGCAAATTTCTTTAATTCCTGGCTCAACAGGAGACTGTTATATTTTCGTATCTGTGTCTACTTTCATTTTGTTGCTGTGTGTTCCGGTTGAAGGATATGAAGAAAAACTGAACTTACACAGATCTGTAGTTGGAAAAGGGAAGAGTATTTTAATAGCCTATTCAGTTAACTGCGGATCTTCTTTGCTGTTACACCGAAGATATTTGGTAGTTTCTTAAAGATAAGTTTCAGTGTAAAATCTGAAAATATAGAAATAAAGTTATTGTATTGGAACTTTAAATCCATTGATCAATCTTGAGCTTTGAATGGATGTTGTTCATGCATAATTTTCTAATGTGTTAGTAGAAAATGGGAAAATATTGGTTCACGGAATCATGCAGATCTTCCCAATGTTGATACAAAATGCCAAAAAAATCACATTTGTTAATGTCACCATGGGTCTTCTCAGCAAAGCCTTTGGGCATTGGGAAGCTGACAGAACCAGTGCAAAGTGGGGACTTGGTTCCACCATGCGTGTGTTTCAGTTTACATAGCACCATGCAAAATGAGCCTCTACTGGATGCAAGTTTTATAAAATTCTGATTTCTGCTTGCAAGCTCATTTCTATCATTAGCAACACATACTGTTTTTGGTTTCCCTTGAAAGTATGGACTCTATTTATCTTCAAGAAAATGTTTGTCAAATACTGAAGCTTGAATAACCATAGTTTGTCTTCAGTTGTTCTTTTAAGTTAAAAAAAAAAAAAAGTTCCATGATCAGAGCAGCCAGTATAGTTCACAACTCAAATCATTGCACAAGTGTTTTTTTGAGACAGTGTTTCCTTTGTTTATAGCAGCAGTTACTTTATGTGTGCTTCCCATTATTTGTACAGGATGTTAAAAAGAAGAGTACTCAAGAGTCAATTAATATTAATTTTTACTGCTTCATTAAGGATATTCTATAGTGAACCTTCCCTCTCCCCTCCTCCTCTTCCTGTTTTTCTTCCTCTTCCTCCTCCTCCTCTGAATGAGCATCCTTGGCAACAAAGAATACAATGTTGAATAGTTTCAATTTGGTGCCATTATCTTGACTCATGCTCAGGTGCCGGTGGTTTTACCAACCGTGACCATTGCTTTTCACCATTGGTGCAAATGCTGGTACAGTGCAAAAGACAAATAACATCTCAGTACTTTCTTCAGCAATTTTATGAAAATAGTTTGACCTCATGGACCCCTCTGAAAGGGTCCTGGAGACCACTAGGGGTCTGTGGACCACACTTTGAGAATGACTGGTATAAAAGGTATAAGTACCATTTTATATAAGCAGATGTCTGCCACTTAGTATATGTTGCCTCCTTTTATTCTTACAGTTATAATTTAAGAGGGTCCAAATAATGTTAACAGATATAAGTCTGCTTCTTGCAGTGGCTAATAGAACTAATGAGTCTTTCAGATTGAGTTTTTACAAAAATCTGTGATAGATTTATTTTTAAAAAATATGTGATAGATTTATTTGTTTGTGTTATTTTATTGCTCTATTAGGTTTTGAAAATGTAACTTTTGAGTACGTGTATCTGGTGAAATAATCTACAGTTGGATTTCTGAGCACACTTACTCTTCTGAAATGATAGATTGGGAACATAATTATTAAACTAGTTTATGATGACAGTTAATTACAAGTTTTCATATTCTTGAACACTTACCCAAATATAGAGGAAATGTATTTGAAAATTACTTGATTTCTTGTTCATATGTATTAACTGTGTGTGTGTGTATATGTTCACATTAATAAAAAATGTTGCAGACGATGGAATTAAGTTATTTACTGAAAACAAGTTTTAAACACTTGCACTTCTGTGGTTGACCACTAGATGTCATGAGTGCCATGGGAGCGTTAAGAGTTACCCAGGGCGGGTAGAAATGGAAGGTTGTAAGCTCATAGACCTTCACATAGTTCACTGTTTCCACATGATCAATGCCAGAGGAACCTGATACAGTGTGATATATAGAAGCAAGGTACAACTGGAATAATGAAATTTCAAAAATAAGCCCTTTTAAAGGAGGGTTGTAATCGTTCTATTGGGCATTGTAAATGCTTCAGGTGCACTTGATACTGCTGTTATGTTCCTGGCTTTTGGGTCTTTCTCTTTTTTATGGAAAGATGGATTGAACTTCAATTTAAGAATATTCGGTAATCCCTCTCAGGACATACTGTAACAGCTGGTATTTTTGTGTTGTAGTAAATTGATTCCATACAACAGTCAGTAATAATTATGGCTGCATTCCGACAAATTCCAAAGCATTTTCAATGAATTTCGCCAAAGAAAATAACATCATTACTACAAAAATTTAACTCAGTTTGAAAGTTAAACCTAGCAACTTTGCTTCATTCCACAAAATACAAAGTATTACTGGTTAGGATTCTGTCAAATCATGTACTCGTATATGGTCTGAGGAGATGATTACTTTGTAGTATGTATACTTAAAAGATAATTGCTTTGTAGTAAATAACACAGCTTTGGAAAAATTTAACCTTGAGTGTTCATTATGAAATAAAAAGCAAGAAATGCGAGAGCTTTTCGTATGTGGCATAGATGAACAGCAGCAACACCAGCTCAAAAGGATGTTTTGATGTGGAATGTAAGGTCTTCAGTATTAATGGAATATGAATGTTTCAAACTATATGAAATTCTAATTGATATAAGCATATGTTGTCTTATTATATGGTGTGTATGGTTTATAAATGTGAAACATTGTAAGTTCTTTAAGCTGTGTAGAAAGTGATAGGTTGCATGGTATAGATGGTATAGCATATGTGCAATCTATACCATATGAGTTTAGGCTTTTCTCGTGACATAAAGACCTTAAATTCCATATATATACACACACATATAATAAATACCTACTCACATACATACATACATATATATTGGCCTAATGTTACAAATGTGTCTGCAGACATTTTAGAAATTTTAATTGATTTTTGTTTTTTTCTATTAGCAAAACAAAAGTCTACTAATTAACTGTGTTCTTTAAATTATACAGTCTTTTTTTTTTGACTTTGAATTACTTCATTTCTAGCCTTGCTTTGTACAAGGAATATTTTCCTGTAGTTGAATCTTCATCCTGATTTTTAGAATAATTTGTGAAGGCAAAGCAAAGTTGCTTTCAAAATTATTAGAAAAAACAGCTCCATACATGTGCATTAGTGAAATCTTGCCTCACATGTTTAATTTTTAACTTAGCTATATTTTCATTTGGTATTTCAAATAACAATTCTCATATTTTAAATTAGCACTGTTTTCTGTATGGATGTGTATGCATGTTTTAACTATGTCAGCCTTTGCAGTAACATAAAGCAAAATTCAAGGTATTGCAGCAGATAGTCTGATCTAAAATAATCCCTTTGATGGTGAAGTTTTTAATACTAATTTTCACTTTAACAATTAAAAAACAAATTTAGAAGGCTTTAATAGAATCTTACAGTTTGGATTTTTAAAAGTAAAATTTGGCAAGTTCATTTCTCTTTATTCTGCAGTTTGAATCAGCAACTTTAAAGGCTTTAAGAATTGATGTGAACCAGTTTTTCCAGTGTTTCCAATGTTTTCTTGTTGTTGTTAATATATGTTAAAAATATGCTTCTAAATTACTGAATTTGCTTTATAGAGAATTGAGGAAAGTGTGTTAAAAATGAACTGAAAACACATTGTGTGGTTCTTCTGATTTCTACAAAAATGTAAATGGAGTACTTTTTCCATTATTAGCCAGGGGTGATCCAAATTTAAACCAGATGGCCTCCCTCTAGGTGTTAGGCCAATGTAAATTTTAATCTTGCTACTTTCTTTTATGTTTTCGTTTTATAATCTCATTACCTGAATTAAAAAAACCCTAACAACCAGTGTTTCTTGTTTATTTACCATGTGTCAGACACTGCATTACATGAGTATATTTAATTACCGAACAGTTCTAATTTACTCATGTCTCTGTTTGCGTATAAGGAAGTTAAGGCTTAAGAAGATGAAATTCCTTGCTGAAGATCACAGAACTAGCAGCATTAAAGATTAGGTCAAACTCTAGATCCCTTGTTCTTAACTAATATGCTCTACTGCCTTTACCGCTTATCTGAGGATAAACACTAGTTAAGACAGTTACTGAAAAAAGTTAATATTTTTCCAGATACAGCAAGGGTTAGTTTTTACTAAAGGAATTTACTTGTGTATGCTAGCTTGGATTGTTAGATTTACTTTGGATTACTAACATTTCTGTAAATCTATAATAACATCTTGCTTCCATTCTAGTAAATATTCCTTCAAGGTTAGTTGCAGACTTCAGTTAGAGAACCATGCATTTGTCATATTAGGATGAGCTATTTAAAAAAATACAATTAGGCTGGGTGCGGTGACTCACACCTGTAATCCCAGCGCTTTGAGAGACTGAGGCGGGTGGATGACTTGAGGTCAGGAGTTCAAGACCAGCCTGCCCAACCTGGTGAAACCCCCGTCTCTATTTAAAAAAAATAAATAAATAAAAAAATAAAATTAGCCAGGGTTAGTGGCAGGCATCTGTAATCCCAGCTCCTCAGGAGGCTGGGGCAGGAGAATTGCTTGAACTCAGGAGGCAGAGGTTGCAGTGAGCCGAGATCGCACCACTGCACTCCGGCCTGGGTGCCAGAGTAAGATTCCGTATCAAAAAAAAAAAAAGTTAATTATAAGTTTCTGACAATTTATATAGTCTCTGTTCTACGTTTAGAAATATAGCTGAGAATTATGGTAACACAGGGAATGAAGTTGAGAATGGCATTGACTTACAGAAGCTTCTTAAAATTATCCATGTATCCAGTCAGCATTCCACAACCCAAATGTAAAAATCTTTAAGGAAGCCTCAACACACACATTCAGAATATTCACGCTTTCAATCAGAAGTTGCTCATCAAGACCAGAAACTCTCACAGTTCGTGTTTGCATGTGGTCTGTAGAAAAAATTCTGAAGAGTTGTGATGTCTCCAATAGTGATTGGGATGAGAATTTTGAATTAGTTACAGAATGTTGTGATTTGGTGACAGTCCCTTTTTTAAAAAGATAAATGTTTCTTTCCTTTCTAGAAACGGCTTACAAAATATACAGATCTTGGTAGACAACGTGGCTGCAGGCTGTTGAATTGGAATTCCCTGTGGCTGTCTGAGGGCAGGGTGTCTGGAGAGCGGTCGGCTGACCTGTTCCTACACCTTGCATCATGCCAGCTTTGTCAACAGGATCTGGGAGTGACACCGGTATGTGACCCCAAGAGGGGCAGTTCTTATTCCATCTTTGCTTAAATCTTGTTCACAGTGAAATACAACATTGCTTTAAGCATTCAGGCAGATCATACTTGTTTCTCTGTCACCAACTCTAGGGGCATGAGATCAACTCAGGGATGCCCTCCTAGGTAACAGTTACTGGAGGACATGGGCTCCCTGCCTCTTTCTCCAGGTAGTGATGGCGTGTGCTGATGCTCTCGTTCTGTCTTGCTTTTAGAATAATTCTGTGCATTTAATTTAAAAAATTAAGCATTTGAAACTTACAGAAAAGTATGGCAAATACTGTGATACCCATATTATCCTTCACTCAGTTGTATAACAGGTAGGAACTGTTTGCCACACTTGATTCTGATTTTTCTCTTTTTTTCTTTAAGAATTAAACCATTATCCTTACCCCAGTTCTCTGTTTTCTCTCTGTCACCAGAGGTAAAACTATCCTGAAATTGATATATATCGTTAAGGGATTCAGTTAAAACTAACAAACATTTCATGTTATTATCAGTTATAAGACTTTGAGATACCTAGAGTAGATATTTCTAAGAAAGGAAAAAAAACTCACATGCACGCATGTGTACATAAAATCCTCCCCTTCTGATCTGATTCAGGGAAGTAGAAGTGTGGTGGTAGATGCCTCTTTGAGGTCCTATTCTGGACCAGAATCAGCACTTTTTCAAAGTGTAGAATCCTGGGATGCCTCTAAGAACTACTAAAACAAAATGTAAATGGGGTTGGGGGCCTCTGTCATGCATTTTTAAAGCCCCTTGAAAGAACTGATAACACAGTATGACGAAAAGGAATGTTCTCTGTTTTATATGGGGCCATCCTGAATTTGGTTGATATAGCTCTCTAACCAGCCGAGATGACTGTCTCAGGCGGGACAATTACAATGACTGGTGCTATAATCTCAAAAATGCCAAAACACAAATTCAGTTTTATCTTGTATTATGTTACACTGGCATTTTCATTTGCACTATTTGCAAATGTAATTCTTTGCCATTTCGGGCATATCCGTAGTTATATGTTGGCAAGTTTTGTCCCGTCTTTTTTTTTGTTTTGTTTTGTTTTTTTTGTCTCATCTTTATCTATCAAGAATGATTTTTTTTTTTTCCATTATGATTTACACTGAGGATTCGTTTTTGTCAGCAAGAAGTTTGATTGTTAAATTACGTAAAGCTTTTCTTTCTCAAGACCGTAACTTGGAAGTCAGACCCTTTGGAAATTTTTTTCTCCTTTTTAGGTTTTATATAGTCCCACATTGTGTTCTACTTTATAAAAATGAATGATTTAACTTTCCATGGTGCTTTGGGAAATTATGGATAAAATTTATGTGAACCATAAATTTACTACAGTTGTGTAATGAATATGTTTTAAACCTTGCTGTTCACCCCAAATGCCTTAGTTTAATTGAATGCAAAATATTGTTGCTTACATATTACTTGAAGGAGGATTAAAATGGAGTATTTATAGTTTATAAGGCAGTTTAGATGTCAGTCATGAAAAATAGCATAGGCTATCAAGAATTTAAAAAGGGCTTTTCCACACACAGACAGCTCGCTTAGTGCAAATCTAAAGTGCCAATCTGAATGACACCTTGCTTTATGATGTTTTTTGACCTTATCTCCCCACAAGGTTTGAGCGAAGCACAGAAGACAAGAGTCTCTGCATTTACAGAAGCCGCAAAGTACGGCGTATGCATCTGATGTTTGCAACTGGCCAGTCAGGGGTCATTTTTCCCCTAAGCAGCGTTGCTTAGCAGTATGGCTGATGTCATCCTGTTATCAGGTTTCCAGGGGAACAGAGTTAGACTCAGACCCTGGTGCCACAGGAGCAAGGCACCCGACTAACAGCAGCCTAGATACATGGATTGCTCATTTGGGAAAATACATTTCGTGTAAAACTTTTACTACTCCTTCTTTCCCTTCTTGCTTATTTCACTAAGAAAAAAAAAAAATCTTATTATACAAGTAATACATAAAAACATGCCGCTTTCCCCGATCTCATTTTTTTTTTCTCCGTTTGATAAGTAGCCTGTAAGAGTTTCCTGTTCATTCAGTACTTGCATGTATATGTCATAAATACATGGTTCTTGAGTCTCTTTTCCTTTTCTTTTTAGTCACAGATTTTGTTATGCCCTATTTAGTATTATTCAACTTTTTTTCTACACCAAACTATATTCTTGGAGAGATATTCCCATGTTAAATATAGAAAAGTGTTTGTGTGTTTACACATGTTTATCTATAATCTCTCTATACATCTATATATTTATCTCATTCTTTTAAACTAATGCATACTTTTCCATCATATCGCTATTTAGTGAACCATATTGCTGTTAACGAAAGCCTGGTTTTGCTCCTTTTGTAAATTTTTTTGGAAGGGAAGATGTACACATTTAATGATGTCAAATTGTCTTCCAGAGTGGTTAAACCACCAAATAATCTACGGTCAGGGTATTAAAGATCCTTTCCCCTACATTCTTGGCAATATTAAATATTGTCCATCTTTATAAGTTTTACCAATCTGTTGGGAAAAACATGAACTCTTAAGTGTGAAATGTGCATTACTACTGATAGCTAGCGTATTTTCATTTGTTTCATTGCCATTCCTCTATGATTCATCTATTCATATCTCTTCCCCATTGTTTGTACTGGTTTATCATTTTCTAATTTACATGCAGAATGTATTTATATTTTGTATATTAATCCTTTGAGCCATTATAGGTTGAACACCATTTCTTCTGGTCAGTCATTTGTCCTTTTTATTCCTTAAATAATAACATTTCTTCTATAATAGTTGAAAACTTTTTTGTAGTCAAATCAATCTTTTCTGTATTGATTTGCATGCTACTTTTCTTCTGCTTAAGAAGGACTTTCCTATGCCAGGATTATGAAGATATTCTCTAAGATTTTTAGTAGTTATTTTAAAGATTTGTTTTTACACATTTGAAATTGTAATCCAACTGCAATCTATATGTGGAGCATGGCAGTAGAGTCTAATCTCATCTGATTTTATTTTTTCATGTGGCCCACCAAGTAATCCCCAGATCACTTATTCAATAGTCTGTTCTTTCCATGTATATTTTTAATATCCCCTCTATCATAATTCAGCATTACATGTATGTTCTATGTTCTCTTCCTTGGCTGTAATGATCTGTTGATTATATTAAATTTTTTTAATAGATTATTTTTTAGAGCAATTTTAGAATTACAGAAAAACTATGAAGACAGTACAGAGTTTCAATATGCCTTGCCTTAGTTTCCCCTGTTATTAGCGTCTTACATTAGTATGGTAAATTCATTTTAATTGGAGAAACGATATTGAACATGATTATTAACTAAAATCTATACTTTATTCAGATTTCCTTCATTTTCCGTTAATGTCATTTTTTTTTTTTTTTTTTTTGTTCCAGGATCTCATTTGTAATACCATATTACATTTAGTTGTCAACTCTCATTAAACTTCTCTTGGCCATAATGGTTTCTAAGACTTTAGAAATCAGGCACAGTGGCTGACACCTTAATCCCAGCACTTTGGGAGGCTGAGGTGGGTAGATCTCTTGAGCCCAGAAGTTTGAGACCAGTCTGGGCAACCTGGTGGAAACCACATCTCTACTAAAAATACAAAAAATTAGCTGGGCCATGGTGGCATGTGCCTGTAGGTCCAGCTGCCTGGAAGGCTGGGGTGGGAGGATCACCTGAGCCTGGGAGGTCCAGGCTGCAGTGAGCAGTGATCGCACCACTGCACTTCAGCCTGGATGATGGAGTGAGACCCTGTCTCGAAAAAAAACAATGAAACAAAACAAAAAACAACAAAACCCAAAAGACGGTCGTTGATTTTGACGACCTTGAGAGTTTTGAGGAGTTCTGGTCATGTATAGTGTAAGGATTCCCCTCTCCTGGAATTTGTCTGATATTTTGCTTGTGAAAAGATTGGGGTTATGTGTTTGTGGGGTCAGGTCACAGTGGTGAAGGGCCATTGTCGTCATATCACAGTGAGGGTACATTCTATCAACTCGATTTATAACTGTTGACATTAATGTTGGTGACCTGCCTAATGTACTGTTTGTCAGGTTTCTCCACTGTAAGAATTACTCTTTTTTTCATCCTTTCCATACTGTAATCTTTGGAAAAAGTCTCTCTATGCAGCCCACACTTAGAGTAGCGTGTGCCGTTTCTCCTCCTTTAGGGTAAAGGGGCTATCTAGATTATTTGGAATTCTTTGTCTTTTCTCTCCCATTTATTAATTTATTCAATCATTCAGATCAATATGGAGTCATGGATACTTATTTTGTAATTTGGGTTATAAGCCATGACTACTTTATTTTGTTGCTCAAATTGTTCCAGCTTTGGCCCTTGGGAGCTCTTTGAGGTGGCTTCTTTGATAACCCCCATCAACGTGCGCTCATTTGTTTTTATCACTTCCTTACTTTTGATACTACAAATATTCTTGGCTCATCTTGTATATTTCCTGCCTCAGTCCTAGAAGTAGACATTTCTCTAAGGAGCTCTCCTTCCTTTCGTTGGGGAATGGGCTTAGAAACCAAGATCTGGGCAATAGGTTTGCTCATCGCTACTGGAGTGTTGTTTCTTTTTCCTTTGGTTTCGTTTCGTTTCTTTTCTCTCCTCCCTCCTCTCTCATCCCTCCTCCCTCCTCCCTTCTCTCTCCTCTCTCCTCTGTCTTCTCTCTTCTTTCCCTCTCCCTCTCCCTCTCCTTTCCTTTCTTTTTTCTTTTCAATTCTTTTCTTCTTGGTAGAGATGGGGTTACCCTGTGTTGCCCAGGCTGGTCTCAAACTCCTGAGCTCAAGTGATGCTCCTGCCTCAGCCTCCCAAAGTGTTGGGATTACAGGCATGAGGCCCCGCACTCAGCCTTGGAGTATTGTTTCTTTTTTTTTTTTTTTCTTTTTGTTTTTGAGACGGAGTCTTGCTCTGTCACCCAGGCTGGAGTGCAGTGGCGCTATCTCGGCTTATTGCAAGCTCCGTCTCCCAAGTTCATGCCATTCTCCTGCCTTAGCCTCCCGAGTAGCTGGGACTACACACGCCCGTCACCATGCCTGGCTAATTTTTTGTATTTTTTGTATTTTTTTTTTTTGAGGTGGAGTCTGGCTCTGTTGCCCAGGCTGGAGTGCAGTGGCCGGATCTCAGCTCACTGCAAGCCCCGCCTCCCGGGTTCACACCATTCTCCTGCCTCAGCCTCCCAAGTAGCTGGGAGTACAGGCGCCCGCCACCTCGCCCGGCTAATTTTTTTTTTTTTGTATTTTAGTAGAGACGGGGTTTCACCGTGTTAGCCAGGATGGTCTCGATCTCCTGACCTCGTGATCCGCCCGTCTCGGCCTCCCAAAGTGCTGGGATTACAGGCTTGAGCCACCGCGCCCGGCCTATTTTTTGTATTTTTTTTTAGTAGAAACGGGGTTTCACCGTGTTAGTCAGGATGGTCTCGATCTCCTGACCTTGTGATCCGCCTGCCTCAGCCTCCCAAAGTGTTGGGATTACAGGCGTGAGCCACTGCGCCCAGCCGGACTGTTGTTTCTTTAAGGCTCTTTCAGCTGATGAGCAAAGAAATGTATGTGTGTAGGTTAACCCATGCGTACACACACATAAGCATATATGAACATTTCTATGTGTAATCATCTGTAACTATACTAAACTAAATATGAGTTCTCATTGATGTTTTCAACTCTAATCATTAGCAAATAGATCATTGTAGCCTCTTCCCCCTCCAACAGTGGAAAACCTGCTACTACCATCCACCACAGATTTACTTAATTGTTCAGTCCCAGTGTATGTGTACCAGTATAGCAGTATCAGAATTGTTAACCCATGGGAAACAACTTTTATTAGCTAGAGAGTTGATTTTATTTTTATTCCCGGGATAGTGCCATAGTATCTTTATAGTTTTTAATCTTATGGAGTCAGTCCTTTCCTGCATAATACCTATATTAGTTTCAGTTTTGTAATTTCATTATGATTTATACAAGCATCATATAATGTGAAATATAATATAGGTACAGAAATGCACATAAAAAACCTTTATAAGTAGCGTTTTAAAAGTGGTTATAAGCCAGCATCCATGTGACCTGGTCATATCCACGTGACCAACATCCACCTAGGTCAAAAATTCCAACACCTTGAAGGCAGCCTGCGTATCTCTTCTCAGTCACAGTCTTCCCAACCCCCTTAATGACTCCTACCTCACACTCCGCGTAAGGCAGAGTTTATGATTTATATAAGCATTCATAGGCAATATGGTTTAATTTTGCTGGTTGAACTTTATAAATGGAATTATACCATAAGAAGTTTTTAGTTTGAAAGTGAATATTTATTTAGAATGAAAAAAAATGAAAACACATTGTAAATTTTCAAAAGTGGCTACATATAACAAGTATTATAGAATCCAGGAGAAAAGTATAATTTTAAAAAAAATTAACTCCCTGACACACCTCCATAAAGCTTTTTCTTCTATATTTTTGGCTGTCTACTCTTTGCTTGCCTCTTCATGTGTACTATTTTCTTTAAGAGAAGAGAAAAGCAATCCAATCCATCTTACATTACCAATCAATTTGTGTGTGTGTGTGTGTGTGCGCACGCGTGTGTGTGTTTTAAGTGACAGGGTCTCACTCTGTCGCCCAGGCTGGAGTGCAGTGGTGCAATTGTAGCTCATTGCAGCCTCAAACTCCTAGGATGCTCCTGCCTCAGTATCTCAAGTAGCTGGGATTATAGGTGCATGCCACCATGCCTGGCTAATTTTTTTTTTTTTTTTTTTTTTGTAGAGACAAGGTCTTCCTGTGTTGCCCAGGCTGGTCTCAAACTTCTGGGCTCAAGTAATCATTCCACCACTGGCCTCCCAAAGTGTTGGGATTACAGGTGTGAGCTATTGTGCCTGGCCTTACATTGATTTTTGAATGTTAAACCAACTTGCATTCTAGGGATAAACCCAATTTGGTCATAATTTACTGTCCTTTTTATATATTTCTGGATTTGGTTTGCTTGTATTTTGTTTAGAATTTGAGATCTGTGTTGATGAGTGAGTTCAGTTGTAATTTCACTTTTTCATTCTTTCCCAAATTTCACAAAGTCATGCTGGTCTCGTGTAGTGTATTGGGAGGAGCCTTTCCTCTTCTGTGGAAGAGTTTGTGAAAGATTGAAATTAACTTAGGTCAGCTGTACCTGGGAATTTTCTTTTTGATATGATTTTTGGTAACTAATTCATTCATTTTAAAAGTTAAAAGAATATTCTAGCTTTCTGTTTCTTCTTGAGTCAATTTTGGTGAATTACAGTTTTCTAAGACTGTCTATTTTATCAGAATTTTCAAATTTTTTGGGAAAAATTATTCATATTATTATTACTTCATACCTGTAGTTTCTATATTGATGCTTTTTTTTTGTTTTTGGTCCTGATGTTGGTAATTTTTGCACTCTCTTCCTCTCTCCTCTTAATTTTGTGAGAGTTTTGTCAATTCTATTAGTCTTTTTAGATGTAAAACTTACGGCTTTATTTTCTGTATTGTACATTTGTTTTTATTTCATTAGTTTTTAATGTTCTTTTTCTAATTTCTAGAAATATTTTGTTTATGAATATTTAATCTTTCCCTTTTCCTAATGTTCACATTTAAGACTATTTCTCACTAAGTTTTATTGGCTTTATTTGTGGTATAATTTAAAACTGTTTTCTAATTTTATTAAGTGTTTCCTTTGCTTTAGAATTTTTGTAATTGATTATTTAGAATAAAAAATTTGCATAAGAGGTTTTTTCAGTTTTTGTTTTTGTTACTGATTTTTTAACTTAATTGCTTTGTGGTCAGAAAGCTGAATTTGCACCATTTTAGTCCTTTGAAATTTGTTTAGACTTATGGCTAGACATATGGTTAATTTCAATAAGTATTCTGAAAGTGTTTAACAATAGGTATATTCTGTAATTATTGAGTGTAGTTTTCCATATGTGTCTATTAGGTCAAGCTTATTAATTAAGTCATTCAAATATTCTGTATTCTAATTGATTTTTTGTTGTTGTTGCTTATTCTTTCAGTTACCAAGATAAGTAGTTTTAAAAATCTCCCTCAGCGATTATGGATTTATCTTGTAGTTCTATCAGTTTTTGTTTAGTTTATTTATTTATTTGAGACAGAGTCTCTCTTTGTCGCCCAGGCTGGAGTGCAGTGGCACAATCTTGGCTCGCTGCAACCTCCACCTCCTGGGTTCAAGCAATTCTCCTGCCTCAGCCTCTGGAGTAGCTGGGACTACAGGCATGCACCATCATGCCAGCTAACTTTCTGTATTTGTTTTGTAGAGATGGGGTTTCACCATGTTGGCCAGGATGGTCTTGAACTTCTGACCTCAAGTGATCTGCCTGCCTCAGCTTCCCAAAGTGCTGGGATTACAGGCGTGAGCCACTGCGCCTGGCTTTCTTTTGTATATTTAAATATGTTATTTTGTTGGTAAATTAAGCCTTTAAAAAAATTTTATATTGAAGTGTATACTTTTTTTTTTCTGTTAGCACTGAGTGGCTTATCTTTTTCTATCCTTTTACTTTTCTGTGTTCCTGATGTATTGATAGAGCTCTTGTGAATTGCTTGTAATTGAAGCTTTTTGGGGTTGCACCAATCTTTGCTTTCAACTAGAGTATTTTCAATACAGTTAACATAATGACTGACTTTTAAAACTTAAAATCTGCCATCCCATTTTGTGCTTTCTCTTTGTCCTATTCTTCCTTTTTTTCTGTTATTTTTATCTTCTTTGGATTGATTAGAATATCTCTATCATTTTCGTTTTTCCCCTCTAACTTTCTTGATGTTAGAAATTCTCTTTCTGTTCTTTTGGTAATTTCCTTCAATATTACTTGAATCCTTTATTGTAAAATTTCAGCATTAAACACTGCCTTTGTTGTCACCATGGACAAGCTAAGGACCTTAAAAGACTTCTACTTCATATGTTCCCAACTTACATGCTACTGTGTCATGTATTTTCATTCTCTATTTTAAATAAAAAACCCAGACCTTGAAGATATCATTGTCACAGTTTTTTTTTTTTTTTGACATGGAGTCTTGCTCTGTTGCCCAGGCTGGAGTACAGTGGCTCAATCTCGGCTCACTGCAAGCTCTGCCTCCCGGGTTCATGCCATTCTCCTGCCTCAGCCTCCCGAGTAGCTGGGACTACAGGCGCCCACCACTATGCCCGGCTAATTTTTGTAGTTTTAGTAGAGACGGGTTTCACTGTGTTAGCCAGGATGGTCTTGATCTCCTGACCTCGTGATCCACCCGCCTCGGCCTCCCAAAGTGCTGGAATTACAGGCGTAAGCCACCGCGCCCAGCCCATTGTCACAGTTTTATATTATCAGTATTCATTTAGAGTTCCTCACATATTACCATTTTCTTTGTTTACCTCCAACTCACAACTCAGCATTTTCATCCACCATGGTTTTTCCATCTGCTTACAGTAAAAATCCTTAGAATTTCCGATTTTGAAGGTCTACTGCTATCAAACTGTCTCTGTTATTGCTGAAAATGTTTTTATTTGCGCTCATTCTTGGAAGTAGTTTTTACCAAGCACATAATGCTAGGTTAGCAGTTATTATTTTTTCCTCAGTGTGCTGAAAACAAGAAGCAATGAAATTATATATTCAAAGTGGCTATTTAAAAGTCAGTTGTCAGGCTCTGTCTTTGGAAGTAATCTGGCTTCTTTCTCTGGCTGTTCTTACTATTTTCTTTTTTTCTTAGCTGTCTGCACTTTCACTATTCTGTGTCTAGGTGGAATTTCACTTTCTATGCCTTACCCAGAATTCATTTGACCTTTTGAATGCTTATATATCCGTGTATTTTGTGAATTCTGGAAAATTTTCAGCTGTTAATCTTTTAAAATGTTATCTGTACTTCATTCTTCCTCTCTCCTATCATTCTAGTGTGCCAGTTAAATATGCGTAAGACATTTCTTCTATCCCTTATCTTTCTTATCCCTCTTATTTATTTCAGTCTTTTTTGGTCTTTCCATCAGCCCTTTGAGTAATTCTCACCTATCTTCTGTTTGGTTAATTCTTTTTTGAGCTTTATTGATCTCCTTTACATGCTGGGGTTAAGTTTTTAATTTCAATGATAATTTTTT
This sequence comes from Theropithecus gelada, assembly GCF_003255815.1. Lineage (NCBI taxonomy): Eukaryota > Metazoa > Chordata > Mammalia > Primates > Cercopithecidae > Theropithecus > Theropithecus gelada. Next base: position 21,654,390 of record NC_037677.1, read on the forward strand.
ATTTTTTATAAGAAGCAACTGCTTAGTTCTTTTTCTTTTCTTTTTCTTTTTTTTTTTTGAGATGGAGTTTCACTCCGTCGTATAGGCTGGAGTGCAGTGGTGTGATCTCAGCTCACTGCAACCTCTGCCTCTTGGGTTCCAGTGATTCTCATGCCTCTACCTCCTGAGTCTGGGACTACAGGCATGCGCCACCACACCCGGCTAATTTTTGTATTTTTAGTAGAGACGGGGTTTCACCATGTTGGCCAGGCTGATCTTGAACTCTTGACTTCAGGTGATTCACCCACCTTGACCTCCCAAAGTGCTGGGATTACAGATGTGAACCACCGTGCCTGGCCAAGAAATGCTGCTTAGTTCTTTTAAAAATGTTTGGCCAGTGTTCAAGTTGTTTGCACTATAGATCAGTTTGCTTAGGAAGTATACTTTGCTGATTTGACATGTTCATATTCATACTTTTCAGTTGCCTTTTGGAGCAAATTAAGATTGTTGGGCGTGTAGTTCGGTCAGAATGGCAATTATTAAAAAGTCAAGAAACAACAGATGCTGGCGAGGCTGTAGAGAAATAAAAATGCTTTTATGCTGTTGGTGAGAGTGTAAATTAGTTCAACTGTTGTGGAAGACAGTGTGGCAATTCCTCAAAGATCTGGAAACAGAAATACCATTTGACCCACTAATCCCATTACTGGGTGTATACCCAGGGGAATATAAATCATTCTGTTACAAAGATACATCCATGCATGTCTTCACTGTGACATTATGAATAGCATTATGTTCAGCATTATTCACAATAGCAAAGACATGAAATCAACCCAAATGTCCATCAATGATAGACTGAATAAAGAAAATGTGGTCCATATACACCATGGAATACTGTGCAGCCATAAAAAAGAACAAGATCAACCATGTCCTTTGTAGGGACATGGTTGGAGCTGGAAGCCTCAGCAAACTTGCACAGGAACAGAAAACCAAACACTACGTGTTCTGTCTTGTAAGTGGGAGCTGAACAATGAGAATGCATGGACACAGGGAGGGGAACAACACACATGGGAGCCTGTCAGGGGTAGGGGATGGGAGAAAGGAGAGCATCAGGAAAAATAGCTACATGCTGGGCTTAATACCTAGGTGATGGGTTGATAGGTGCAGCAAACCATCATGGCACACATTTACATGTATGTAACAAACCTGCACATCCTACACATGTATCCGGAACTGAAAATAAAAATTAAATTTAAAAAAAGATTGTTATGCACATAGTTGACTGCAAGCTTTTCTCTATGAACAAGAAGTGGTGTATGAACTGGCATTTGGGAATACCTTCTTTTTGGGAGTAATGTACTTCCTTGTACACAGAGCTTGTGTTCTTTAACAGTGAATCGGTACACTTACTGTCTTACTGTTGTCCTTGTCACTACTCACAAAATATTTAGAACTAAGTGAAAAAGTCCTCTCCAGGTATTATGGGGTTTTCAGTGATAAACAAAAGCAAAATCACTGAGTACTCTTTTCTTACAATGTCTTTCCTGCGTGCAGAGAGTATGTCTCAATGTTTGTCATATCCGTAGCTTCCTTTAATGGTAAGGTAAAATATCGCTAGCAAGCATACATAATAGTGATTAGTTTACTACATTGCATGCCTTCACTGTTAAAAAAAAGTCCTTTCATATAGGAATTTTATCAATAATCTTTATCAGTGCATAATATTTGTGTTTCATTTCGTTGCTCACTTTAGAATCTTTATGGCAATAGTGTGAATTCTGTTTTTGCTGTAAGGAGTGCAATGTTTAATGATGTCTATGTAGTTTATTTTTCATTTTTAAGGTTTTCTTATTGAGATAAAATATGTATGATATAAAATGTGCCATTTTTACCATTTTTAAGTGTAAAATTCAGTGTAATTAATTGCATTCAAAATGTTTTATGATCATCACCACTATCTGCTTCCTAAACATTCTTTCCATCCCATACAGAAACTCAGTTCTCATTAAGAGTAACTTGACCTGGCTGGGTGCGGTGGGTCACTCCTGTAATCCCAGCACTTTGGGAGGCCAAGGTGGGTGGATCACCTGAGATCAAGAGTTCGAGACCAGCCTGGGCAACATGGTGAAACCCCGTCTCTACCAAAAATACAAAAATTAGCTAGGCATGGTGGCACGCCCCTGTAATCCCAGCTACTTGGGAAGCTGAGTCATGAGAATAGCTTGAACCTGGGAGGTGGAGGTTGCAGTGAGCCAAGATTGCACCACTGCACTCCAGCCTGGGTGACAGAGTGAGGCTCAAAAAAAAAAAAAAAAAAGGGTAACTTTACCTGTCCCTCTCCCTCCAACCCATGTCAATCACCATTCTACTTTCTGTCTCTAGAATTTGTCTATTTTAGATATTTCATGTAAGTGGAATCATAGAGTAGTTGTCTTTGTCTTCACTGACTTATTTTACTTAGCATAATGTTTTCAGGGTTCATCTGTGTTGTAGCATGTATCAGAAATTAATTTCTTTTTCTGGTGGATAATATTCCATTGTATGTATATACTGCATTTGGCTTATCCATTTATCAGTTGGTGGACACTTGAGATATTTCCATATTTTGGCTATTGTGTGTAATGCTACAATGAACATTGCGATACAGGTATCTCGTTGAGTCCTTGATTTAGATGGTTATGTGTATATAATATTGCCCACAATTAGCCAAGTCACTAGGTTTAAAAAATGTAATATTCGTTGTCACAAAAATAAGTATATCTCTGTGAGTGTAGTTTCCTGGTCATATGGTAATTCTGTGTTTAGCTTTTTAAGGAACCACCAACCTATTTTCCATGGATGCTGAAACATTTTACATTTCTACCAGCAATATGTGAGGGTTCCAATTTCTCCACATCCTCATCAGCATTTGTTATTTCCTGTAATTTTTGATTATAGCCATTGTAGGACAGTGTGGAGTGATTTTTCATTGTGATTTTGATTTGCATTTCCCTAATGACTAATGACATTGTGCAGTTTTACATGTACTTTTTAGCCATTTGTCTTCTTTAGAGAAATGTTTACTCAAGTTTTTTATCCATTTTTTAATTGGATTGTCTTTGTTGAGTTTCCCTGTTCTCTCTATGTTCTGGATATTAAACACTTATCACATTTATGATCTGCAAATATTTTCTCCTGCATTGTAGGTTGTCTTTTCACTTTTTTGATAATGTCCTTTGATGGACAAATGTTTTTAATTTTGATGTTCAGTTTATCAGTTTTTTCTTATGTTGCTTATGTTTTTGGTGACATATCTAAGGATCCATTATCAACTACAAGGTAATGAAGATTTACTCCTATGTTTTCTTGTTAAGAGTTTTATGGTCTTAGTTCAAATATTTAGGTCGGTGATCCATTTTGAGCTAATTTTTGTATGTGGTGTGAGGTAAGGGTTGAACTTCATTCTTCTGTATGTGGAAATCCCATTGTCCCAGCACTGTATGTAGTTCTTCATCTCTGCATTTAGTGACTACCAGTTTTTATCCTTGAAAGCACTAGTTTGTGTTTATTTGCAGAATAGGTCAGTGTTCTTTATTTAAAAGTTACTAGAGAACTTTGATGGCTTTATACCACTGTTTGACAGAATTTCTTAACTGACAGAGCACTGGGGATGGGGAAATTGGCTCTCACAATTTTTAAATTTAGAATTAAAAAATTTTTATTTTAATTTTTTTGATAAACAAAATCTAATTCTTATGGTCATGTTTTGGTACTTTATTTTTTGGTTACCTAAATGCATTTTTAGTTTAACTTCTCCTAACACAGGTAGATTCACACTGTGTTTTAAGGTTGGAATCCTGTTAACTTTCTCCATTGATGCTTTTGTTATCTTACAGTAATGGAATAGCAGAAAAGGGCCATATAAAATTAATCTATGTTAAATGGGGGATGGAAAGAGCATATTGAATGGTAGGAAAAATGATCAGAACTTTATCCAGAAAAGGGAAACAAATTATCGTGTTTTTAATTTAATAAAGGACATATTAGGTTATAATTTTAGCTTTGTGCTAATTTGTAGAACGTAGAATGGATTCTGCTGAATTTTTCTTTGTTGGTGTAATATTGCTCGCAACATTTTGTTACAGCACTTTGTTTTACTTCCAGAAAGTCAATGACAAGAGCATTTTAACAAAAAAATTTGAAGTCTTCAGTTTCTCTAGGTTTTTTTTTTAAACTTTGATATTCACATTGTTCTCTTTTGAAGTGTAATATGTTGTCAAGCAGGTTAGTTTTTTCTTCCTTAGATGTTAACCGGGTAAGGGTTTTCAGAAACTAATTCATCACCAGCAGTGCTTACAGTTGAATTTTCTCAGCTCTGTGAAATTGTGTATTTATTTATTTATTTTTCTTTTTGGGATGGAGTTTCACTCTGTAGTCCAGGCTGGAGTGCAGTGGCATGATCTTGGCTCACTGCAACCTCCACCTCCTGGGTTCAAGTGATTCTTGCACCTCAGCCTCCTGAGTAGCTAGGATTACAGGCATGCACCACCATACCCAGCTAATTTTTGTATTTGTAGTAGAGATGGGATTTCACCATGTTGGACAGGCTGGTCTCAAACTCCTCACCTCAAGTGATCCTCCTGCCTTGGCCTCCCAAAGTGCTGGGATTACAGGCGTGAGCCACAGCACCTGGCCAAAATCATGCATTTTTGCAATGACATTTATGGCATCCAAGATAAAGACCAATGACATTAATAGAGTGGGCGTGTGTTAGGTGGGAAGAGATGTTGAAATGAAGCCTAATATTATACATTTCAGTTTGTAAGTAAATAGCCTTATATTTACTTTCTTTTGTAGCCTTATAACACTTGAGACTCAGATTAGAAATATTCAGAAGATTGGGAGCCTCTATGTTTGCCTTACTATTTTTAATTACTACTGTGAACTAATTCTGTCTTTGATCCGTTTTACTCAGTAGGATATATGGCTCAATATAATTGTAATTATGTAAAGCAGTAATTCTCCAAACACAAATGGCAATAAGCAAATGACAGTGGAAGTTAATTAGAAGAACTCTGACAAACATAATCTCTACAGTACTTGTATAGCCTTATGGAACAGTGATGGAATGAGATTTCTGCAAAAATTATAATCATGTTGCAAATTTGAGCATTGGTGAACAAAATCTTACTGAAGCAGCTTGTGGACCTCTTGGAAGATTATTGGGACCCCGTATTGTTTGGCAGGCCGCACCTTAAGAAACAAGAATTAATCTGATCTCTTGCACTGTTTCCTGAGAAGATTGGAGCTCAGTGATCAGTATGGAAAATGCCCATCCTCGCTTCCTAGCAGTTTCTTGCTCAGGAGAAAATGCTCTAACAAGTGACTCTTAAATTTAAGAGAGTATTTTTCAGTGGTCTTATAAAATATTAATAAGTTTGATTAGTTATATTGGGAGGCTATTTTTTTTTTTGGTTTTTTGTTTTTTGAGACAGAGACAGAGGCTTGCTCTGTTGCCTATGCTGGAGTGCAGTGGTGCGATCCCGGCTCACTGCAGTCTCCCCCTCCCAGGTTCAAGCGATTCTCCTGCTTTAGCCTTCCAAGTAGCTGGGATTACAGGTGGCCACCACCACATCCGGCTAATTTTTGTAATTTTATTAGAGATGGGGTTTCGCCACATGGGCTGGGCTGGTTTTGAACTTGAGAGGCTATTTTTATAGCCCAGATCCCAGTATGCTTATGTGTATGTAATACTGCCTAAAATTAGCCGAATCACTAGGTTTTAAAAATTGTAATATTCATTGCCACAGAAAAGTTTTGCTTTTTTATTTTTTATTGTTCAGTTTTTTAATTTTTAATTTTTTGAGACAGAGTCTCACTCTGTCACTCTGGCTGGAGTGCATTGGCGCAATCAGGGCTCACTGCAGCCTCGACTCCTGGGCTAAAGTGATCCTCCTGCCTCAGCTGGGACTACAGGCACAGGCCGCTACACCTGGCTGATTTCTTATTTTCGTAGAGATAGAGTCTCACCATATTACCCAGGCTGGTCTCAAACTCCTGAGCTCAAGTGGTCCTCCTGCTTCAGCCTCCCAAAATGCTGGGATTTATAAGCCTGAGCCACTGTGCCCAGCCACTTTTTTTTTGTTTTGTTTTTAAATCCTAGCACAAATCTTAGGGTTCAGTCCTTAAAAGATTTGTGATGGCCTGAGTGACCAAATATATTAAGGTCTTGGTAGAGTTCAGATTCCTGTTGATGTAGAATTGTTCAATATTAAAATAGTCTTTTCTGTTTGTGAATATGAACTTTTTTGTCATTCAAACAACATGACTATTTTTCCTCTTAGAAGATAACTTTAGGGATGGATGGTAAGCAGTTCCTGTAAAAATGGAGATCAAATCTAGATGATTTCATTCTGTTAAGATGGAATTAAACAGCTAGCGTAGCACTATTGAAAATATTGATAAAAACTTTAAAATACTTTATTTGCCAGCACTCATATTAAGTATTAAACTTCTCTTTCCGATATAGTGCAGAACTCGATTAACCTAGATTTAAAAAATATTGCTCAGGGAGCTCCAGTGAACATGTTTTAAGATAAGGCACAGACTATCTAAAGGTTTTTCAGAAACTAATTCATCACCAGCATCGCTTATAGTTGAATTTTCTCAGCTCTGTGAAATTGTGCATTTATTTATTTATTTTTCTTTTTGAGATGGAGTTTCACCCTGTTGCTTTGTTTCTTCTTAACAAATTTAGGGGTTGTAGAAAAGTCACCTCCTTAAGTATCTTGAAGGAATTTTTACTCTAGCGAATGTCTCTTAGACCAAATTTTCATAACGTGATTTGGATGTAATGAGATTATTGGGATTTGCCTCATTATGTGGGGATCTAGTTTATTTGATTTCACTTGTTTCTGAAATGGTGAACCAGCAGTTACTGCTCTTGGTAGAATAATTCCTCACTGCGTAACTGATTTGAAATGCCACCCTTATCTTGTATTCAATTCTTTGTGCATCACCAGTCTGTTTCTGGGTATTTAATTATGTTTCAGGAAGTTTTGCTGGCTGCTCCTTTGTTCTTTTGGGTGGGAAGGATTTAATCCCAATAGTTATGAATTCGGTTGCTAAAAAAATGTCACCTGTTTAGAGAATACCTGAGTGTAGATTGAAAGTCTGGGAGGCATTTAGCTTGGTAATCAGTAGTGAACCACCAGTTTGTTATTTTTAGCTAAAAAAAAAAAAAAAAACAAAAACCCAAAAAAAACCATTTACAGCTTAGATTATGTTTATAGATTATTTTTCTAAAATTCATGTGTTAGTTATTATTAGTTGCAAACTCTCTAACCTACAATGTCTTTCCCTATTGAAGCAAGGGTTCATCTTTTTGTTAGCGTAAGGTTCTTTAGGAGTTCAGGGCTGCATTATTGTGTAACAGGTTGTTCGTGGAGAATGCTTGCAAAGAAAGCCATTTAAGATTGTTCTGTCCCTTGAGCTCTGCTAAGAGCCTTCCTTTCACTTAAATGCCTTTTAATTCCACTAACAAGCCTCTGAGAAGATATGATTAAGATGACAATAGCAGCTACTGCTTATTAAGAGCCAACCATGTGCTCGATGTTTTTTATGCTTTTGTCCCATTGCAAAACTGGGAAGCATTAATTAGATGCTACATACTCATTCTTTATTTCTGTTGATTATGATAACAGTTCTACGAGAAAAGCCTACCTCTCTTTCTATTACATCATCTCTACAACCAAATAGGTCACTTTCTGCTTCCATGGTTTCTCTTGCCATGACCAATGACCTTCCTGATCAAGGTTAGCACCTACTGATCTGTCGATTGCTTACCACTTAATTCAATGAATGCTGGCTACAGTAGTGTGATGAGAGGTAAGATTTAGATTGCCACCTTGCAATGTAATGTAAAATCCAGATTTACTGTCCACTTTGGTCGAACTACATGTTATGCTTGAGATAAGTCCCATCTTACTATGAATATCATAAAGTCAATACTGCATTTTAGCTTTTATAGCCAATAACTTCAAGTAGGAAACCCTATAACTGTTTTAATATAATGTAAATGCAATCGATTTTTGGAAAGGACAGTTATAGGCCATAATTTATGAGCTTTAGAAGTAATTTTCATTTTTCTATGGCTTTTATTTTGGGTGAATACTGCTAAAAATCAAACTACCATCATATTTATTTTGGTAGTAGAGAATACTTTGTGCAAAGCTACAGACTATTGACAGTTAATTACAAATTGGAACCTATTTAAAGCTTAGAGATGGCATGTAAAAATGAAAGTTAGGTAAAATTGTATGCATGTTCCCCTGTTAACTCACCCTGAATTTATAGACTTTAAGATAATTGTATAAAGCAATTTGTATTGTGTAAAGCAATTGTATAAATCAAGCAAGCTGCAATACTATAATTATTTAGATGGTTTTGCATATTTAAAAACTCAGCTTGCCTGATACTTTAATAAGTTATTCGCAGTTGAGGGAAAGTGTGAGAAAGAGATTGCCTCTCTCAGGGTTGTGTTAGTATTTTAGTGTACTATAGGTACTTTTGGAAGTAAAACGTACTTTAAATGAGAAAAATTGCAGCCTGTTATGAATGGCACCGAATAGTGCTGATTATTTTACCTTTGACAAAGTGGAAAATTTAAAGCTTGGTGTATCCCATTTTATTAATATAATAAAATTTTATAGTGTTGTTCTGGGCGTCGATATATGTTCTTTAGTGTTTATTAGCCCTAGGTTATAGTAAAACGTTTTGGTCTGATGCCTGACCATACTGCACAGAATGCAAATGTGAGAACTAAGACAAAAAACACGTAAATACATATTTGTTTTTCTGTCTCTCAAGTCTTTTTCCATATGACTTCTAGATATTTTGGTTGCTTATATGAGTATGATTGAACTCAGAGAACATCTTTTTTTATCATTTAACATAGGTTTATGGCTTCCCCAGACTTGTACTAATAATGAAGCTATGAGGGATATGACAAGAATGGTGATATTAAATTTCTCTAGACTAACAGTAAATTTTTCCGTTCTGATGTCAGGAATGTTGAGCATCTGGAATCTGCAAGCAGAGTGAATTGTTCGCTGCGGGAACACTTTCATCAAATTCTGAGCCATTTATTCTCTTAGGAACCACTACTGTCTTGTACAGAATATTATATTTTTACAGAAGCAGTTTTCTGGAACTGGAAAAATTTCTTTCCTTCTTGTGCTTCTGTATTTTTAAATTCTTTCACATTTTAGATATGCCATTGTTTTGAAATGTGGTGTCACATTGTAGCATTGAATTTTTTTTTTAGGTTTAAAAACAATAATTTGTATTTGTTCAAATGCTGTGAGAAAGCAATAGGAAATAAGTTGTTCTAAACGAAGTTCTCTTTATAGTTTGCATAGGTGGATCTATGCTCTGTACTTTGTCATCATTTTCCTTGAATTTTCAGAATATCTATAATATATAGCTAGTTAGATCGATAGATATAGATACTTGTACCTTGATTGTGGCATAGATGTATTTCTTGAAAAAGTGCTATGGAGGTGGAGGGAAGGAATGTGTGAAATTCTCTGGTTTCTCTAGTTTTGTTTCAAATATTTCTGAAATGAGGAATTGAGATTCTAATCGGCTCTGGATCATGCTGGGCATTTAAAATAAGTATCTGTTGGTGTAAGTTACATGTTTGTTTTATTTAAAAAAAAATGCTGGTTTTTAAAAATTTTTGTTTTGTTTTGGACAGCAGAAACTTCTATTGTATTTAGTAAATTTTTACTTTGAATTAGGCGTTCCTGAATCTTGATTTTCTTCTTTTGGCTCTTTATGTTTGGAGACAGTGTGATCACATGGCAGTAGGTATCATTGCCTAGAATATGGGCTGGATGGTTTGATTAGAAAGCTTCCTATTGGGTCTTACTAGTGTCTTCGTGTCTTGCGACTATCTGACATATGCTTGAAAGTCAGTTATTTACTTTAAGGGAGATATTTCTGCCTCTGTTTAGCATTATTTAGCCAATCTTGTACCTATCTGTCTCACCTGTTGTTGCTAAGACTAAACATGGAGCTCATAAAGCTGCATTTCTTTCTTCCACACATGATTTTGCTACTCAGGTGTGCAGGATCACAGCTTGCCAAGTACACAAACAGTTTTAGTGTCATATTGATCCTTTAATCTGAAGATTCATTCCTCTACTACTAAATGCCTTTGCTCTGTATTCTAGTTCACCCTCGACCAGCTCTCTACCACCACTACCCTACCCCCAACTCCTTTCCAGCATCTGGTTTTATTTATCACACTGCCTCAGTTGAACCATAGCCACTTCTCCATAGGCCTCTTTTGGCTTCCTCCCTACTGATCTGAAGTTAGCTATCGTTGCTACTTTCAACTGTTATCTGCTCATCACTTTGATCAGTTATTTTCATTTAGGCGTAAAGTCTCCATGAGGAGATATGAATCATCAACCCAATATGTGTTGGTAAATCAGAGCTCACAAACTTTGTCTGCCTAATTCTCTTTAGGCGTTCTGAACCACAGGCATTTGGGTAAGTTGGAGGTTTTATTTTTTGCCTTGCCTTTGATTGCTTTTGATGTAGTCCAGCTGGTGTATGCTTGCTTTACAGTTTTTCTGATGAAAAGACGGTTCTCTATTGTTTGACAAACATGACAACCCTGGTAATTTTCCTCTTTTACAAAGCGTGAGGACTTTATTCTCATCTTTGTAGGAAGAAAATGTTTCCCCACTTCTTTTTTCTTACTACTTCATTTTCCCTTCCCCTGCCCCATCTTAACGATTCAGAAGATAATTTCTATAATAAAGGTGGATTTTGTGAAATGGTTCCTAGCAAATGGTAAAGCCTTTTTTTGTGACTTTTTTTTTTTGGTAAAAGTTCTTCACTGATGCAATTTTTCTTTTCTTTCTTTCTTTCTTTTTTTTTTTTTTTTTGAGACAAGAGTCTCACTCTGTCACCCTGGCTGGAGTGCAGTGGTGGGATCTCAGCTCACTGCAACTTCTGCCTCCTAGGTTCAAGCGATTCTCGTGCCTCAGCCTCCTGAGTAGCTGGGATTATAGGCACACCAGTACGCCCAGCTAATATTTGTGTTTTTAGTAGAGATAGGATTTCACCATTTTGCCCAGGCTGGTCTCAAGCCCCTGGGCTCAAGCAGTCCACCCACCGCAGCCTCCCAAAGTTCTGGGATTACAGGCGTGAGCCACCAGGCCCAGGCTGATGCAGTTTTTCTGACTTCTGAGTATGTTACATTCTTATCTACAGGATAGGCTTGTTGAGTTGCAAATTCTATCAGCTTTTTCCTATATAATTAATATAACCTTTGAAATGGAAGATGCAAGTGTATTAAAAACTTTAAAGCACTAAAACTATAAACAGGAACCTGCAAACAGGAGTTCTCTACATTTTTCTTATGAATATCTTAATTATATCTAGAAATTTTAGAAAATTGCTGGGAGAATTAATGTTAAAAGGCTCAAAATCAAGACTTTGAGTATTAAAAATATTTTTAGATGAATTATATTGCTGACTGTTTTTGCCACCATCTCTGAATGTGACCAGGATTTTCCAAGTTTTCGTTCTGCCAAAAAAAAAAAAAAAAAAAAAAGGGGGATAACAATGCTCAATACTGACAACATTGACCCTATATCTAGTGAACTGTTTTGTGCTGTCACTTCAAGAGTTAGGGACCCAGAGATCCGGATGGATCGAATAATTTGAATGAACATTTGTTGTCAGCAGGTCTGTTCTGAGTAATAATTGTTTCAGTAAGCCCTCATCTGTATGCCATAGCTGGTCATCTCCAGTGTGTGTGTTTATTATGTCTAATACTGGTAGTCTGGAGGAAAGTGCAAATTATTTCTAATTATCTCAATAAAGGGATTAATATTATTTTTCTGTATCACTTGAAACATTATCTAAAATGACTCTGCAACTATTTCAGCCTGGTTAGTGTTAATGACAAATGATTAGTTCTGTGGAGTCTCAGTTTGGATTTTGATATAGAATGTGCATTGGCGTACAGTTTACATCAGCCAATATTGTCAGTATATTGTTAATAGATACATACCATTGATACCACCAAAATTATAGTTGTCTCTTGCAAATATATGTTGCATTATCTTTATATTAAAAGTTGTTTTTTAATTTTAATTTTTTGAGACAGAGTCTCACTGTGTCACCCAACCTGGAGTGCAGTGGCACCCCCTTGGCTCACTGCAGCCTCAAATTCTGGGCTCAGGCAATTCGCCTTTTTTTTTTTTTAGAAATGGGGTCTTGCTGTGTTGCCCAGGCTGGTCCCATACTCCTGGATTTAAGCAATCCTCCTGCCTCAGCCTCCCAAAGTGTTGGGTTTACTGGGCGTGAGCCGCTGTGCCTGGCCAAAGGTCAGTGGCGGGACGGAAGGTGTGATCACATTTTTAAGTTCTCATCTCTCAGTTCACTCTACCCAATATGTGGGGTCTGTTGTTGCCTGTCTTTATTGCCTATTGTGAAAGCTTTCTTTTCCCCTTAATGCATCCAGCAGGATAAACTTATATTTTGCCATCTGCCTCCTTAATGCTTGGAATACTTAATAAGTTTTTGCATTTAATTTGGAATTTATTTTTATTTAAAAGATGCTTACCTAAGTTGTTCAGCAAAGCAAACCATCATTGTAAGCTTTACAAATAACTCATTTAATGCTTGTAACAATTCTGTAAGGTTAGTACAACTATACGTGTTTTACACAATAAAAAAGGGATACACAGAGATGTTTACCAATATGCCCAGTTGCAGAGTTGGGATTTGTAATTATGTCGCATGGCTCTAGAGTCTAAGCATGCTACCCCAGGGCCTTTGTAAGTGCGGTTCTCTTTCGGTTCCTCACTTCGGCACCTCCAAGTTAATGTCTGTGCTTCCCTCAGATCCCAGCATAATTGTCGCTTCCTCAAGAACGCTGTCCCTGAGTTGTTCACATCTCTCTGTCTCTTATGCTTTTCCCGGTGCAACAATCTCCTCTTGTATAGCGCTTTTCAGAGTTGTCACTTTGCATTTATTTTCATGATTACCGATATCTGGCTCCTACCCTATACTGGGGAATAAACTTGTGTTTGCTTTTTTTTTTCCTCCCTTCTTTGTAACTACTCAATGGGTTCCCCTTGCCCACTGCCTAGACAGAACTGACTTATCAAGACAGAGGAATTGCAATGGAGAAAGAGTAATTCACACAGAGCTGGCTGTGCAGGAGACTGGAGTTTTATTATTATTCAAATCAGTCTCCTGAGCAGAGATTTTAAAGATGATTTAAAGAAATGTGGGTAGGGGCTTGGGAAGTGAGAAGTTCTGATTGGTCAGGCTGGTGATGGAATCATAGGGAGTTGAAGTGAGGTTTTCTTGCTGTTTTCTCTTTTTGGGTGAGATGGCAAAACTGGTTGAGCCAGATTACCTATCTGGGTGGTGTCAACCGATCTGTACAGGGTCTGCAAAATATCTCCAGCACTGATCTTAGGTTTTTCAATAGTGATGTTATCCCCAGGAGCCATTTGGGGAGGTTCACACTCTTGGAACCAGAGGCTGCATGACCCCTACACTGTACTTTCTAATCTTGTAGCTAATTTGTTAGTACTGCAAGGCAGACTGGTCCTCAGGCAAGAAGGGGGTCTTTCTGGGAAAAGCTATTATCAATTTTGCTTCAGAGTCAAACCATGAACTGAATCCCTTCCCAAAGTTAGTTCAGCCTACGCCCAAGAACAAACAAGGACAGCTTAAAGGTTAGAAGCAAGATGAGTCGGTTAGGTCTGATTTCTTTCACTGTCATAATTTCCTCGGTTATAATTTTGCAAAGGCGGTTTCGTCGTCGCGGCATCTCTAGCCCTTCATAGTGCCTGGCACATTGATAGTAAGCACTCGGTGTTAGTGGGGTAGGGATGAGAAAGGCTCAAGAGGAATTTTGAAGCATGGAGGGGACTTGGGAGCTTGCCAGCTTCCGAAACACTCCTCTTGAAATGTTGGCAAGTGTGTTAAGTTAAACCTGTTAATGAAACTTTGATGTAAGCATGTTATCATGTTTCTTTCGTCTTTCAGGTAGTTTCAGGGATCCTGAAGAATGGGAACATGACAGCAGTAGCAGTCATCAGGAAATTAATTATCTGGTGAATTGGTGTAAATTTTCCTGAATACAGTTGTAATTTCAGGGTACAGCAAATAACAATTCACTGTGGCTGGAATAGAATTTGAGGAGAAGTTGTGAACTATCCTGCTGAAAACAAGGTTTACAGCAGATTATTACACAAAAATGCAATTTGGAAATTTGTAAAACTGATTTCTATCTGGTAAAAACTCAAGCAGTGCAGAAATATATGTGGCAAAAATGAAAGTAATTGTCTCCTGTTCCGTTTGGTTTTTCTTCCAGATTAAACTTTGATAACAGTTAGATATGAATCATATTATAGAAGCCTCTCTTGGCCATCTAGAGCAGTAATGAATGAGTGAATTTCAGGATCAAAGAGAATGTAAGCTTTCAATTTTCGTATTGCCAACAATGTATACCAATTTATGACTTCCCGGGTTCCTTCATTCCCTCTGAGAAACCCAGAGGGCTCTGACCAGCCTTCTCTCTCTCTGTCTCTCTCTCTGTCTTTTTTTTTTTGAGACAGAGCCTCACTCTGTCACCCAGGTTGGAGTGCAATGGCATGATCTGGGCTTATTGCAGCCTCCACCTCCCAGGTTCACGCAATCCTCCTACTTCAGCCTCCTGAGTAGCTGGGATTACAGGCATGTGCCACCACACCTGGCTAATTTTTTTTTGTATTTTTAATAGAGACAGGGTTTCACCATGTTGGTCAGGCTGGTCTTGAACTCCTGACCTCTTGATCTGCCCGCTTCGGCCTCCCAGAGTGCTGGGATTACAGGCGTGAGCCACCGCAGCCGGCCCAACCTTCTCTTTTAAATGCAAACACTTTCTTCCAGATCCTCACTGTCAGAATGAAATCTTGTTTCTTAGTTTACTGAAAATAGTGAAGCAATCTTCAGGAATTACCACATGTTCCCTGAACCACATTTGCCCCACATGGGGCATCTGCTGCCTGCCTTCCTCCCTGGGACCATAGAGGAGCTGCCCTCTTGGGTTTAATCCACCTGTGCACTTGACCCTGTTCCTTCGCATCTACTGAATGATAGAGCTTCAGCTAAAACTTCTTTACCCCCCTTTCCATACAAAGATCAATTCTCTGTTGAACCAAGTCTTCTGAAGGTTATGGTGGGAGGATTGATTGAGTTTAGGAGTTTGAGACCAGCCTAGGGCAACATCGAGACCCTGTCGTTACAAAAAAAAAAATTAAAAATTAGTCACGTGTAGGGGTGCATTCTTGTCGTCTCAGCTACTCGGGAGGTTAAGGCAGGAGGATTATCTGAGCCCGGGAGGTCAAGGCTGCACTGAACTCTGATCATGGCACTGCACTACAGACTCAGTGGCAGAGCAAGACCCTATCTCTAGGAAAAAAACCAAACCCAGCTCCTTCTAAGAATTGTATTTGTTCTCTCCTCTGTCTTCTCATATTTTAGTGCTCCTCATTCAGTCTTCTACATTGTCACTCTGCCAAAGGTAGTCAGTACCGTGCGCACTGCTAAATCCAACGCTTAGTTCCCAGGCCTCATTGTACTTGCTTATCATTGGCGATTACACAGTGGATGGTTCATTCTTCCTTGACACTGTCTTTCCAGGACGTGAGATTACGGCAGTCCAAGTGGCTGCTGGTCCCTCCTCTCTTCTGCATCGCCTAACTTCGGAGACCTTAGGGCGCAGTCCCTGCCTCCTCTTCTCTTCTGTGTCTACACTCATGCTCCTGGGGATCTCATTTTACCTCGTGGCTTTAAGTACAAATCATGTGCCAGTGATTCCCAGGCGTGAAGTTTTCAGCCCAGAGCAGTCTGGTGAACTGCTGACCCCATATTTAACTGCCCACCGCATCTCCACTGGTATCCAGTCGACATTCCAAATTCAGTATGTCTAAGGCTGAACTTCCCCATTATAGGTGATGGCAACTTCAAAAACTCTTGGAGTCTTGTTTGATTTTTTTTTCCATGTCCCTCATTCAGTCAGACAGAAATTCGTATTTAGCTCTTCCTTCAAAATCCACCTAAACTTGTGTAGTTCTCACAACTTCCCCTGGCTGCTGCATGGGCCCAAGCCACCCTCACCTTCTGCCCTGGATTACTGTGTTTGATCTTCCCATATAGTTGTCTGCCTCGGCCCTTGGCTTCCTGCCATCTGTTCTCAATTCAGCAGCCAGAGTGATGCATTCATTCATTTATTATTATTATTTTTGAGACAGGGTCTGATTCTGTTGCCCAGGCCAGAGAGCAGTGGTGCAATCCTGGCTCACTACAGCCTGGATCTCCTGGGCTCACATGATCCTCCTACCTTAGCCTCCCGTAGTGCTGGGATGATAGGTGAGCCACTGCGCCTGGCTGAGTGATGCTTTTGTAGTGTGAGTCAGATCTGATCACTCCTTTACACAAAACTCTGCAGTGGCCCTTTCACTCAAAAGTAAAAGTGAAGCTCCTTCCGGTGTTTGCCCTCCCAGGCCCTGTGTGATCTGGGCTCCCATTTCCTTCCTTATATCCCCTCTTCCTCTTGCTCCCTCTGCCCCTGTCATATGGGACTCCTTGCCTGTCGTCTTCCTCAGTTAAAAGTATTCTGATGTATTCTGGTGGTTTGTATACTCTTAAAAGATAATGCAGTCTTATTAATTCAAGATGATGACAGCTTGTAATTATCTTCTGGTTAATGAATTATAACTTTGGGTGAATTGTTTACTCAACGTGATTACATTTCCTTATGGGATAGGTCAGATTGTCTACGTTCCCCAATCCTTGGTCAACTCACCTGCCTGTTACTTATATATATCTTATATAAAGATAATGTTCTGATAGAAAACATGACTTTAGTTTTACAGTAATTCTCTCTCTCTCTCTCTATATATATATGGTAAAAAATATACTGCAAAACAACTTGAAGTTGCTCAAAGCATCAAAGTGTCTAAAAGTGTATGTAAAATACATACCGTCTCAGTGTGTTGTCCAGGGCTACTAAAGCCCCAAGAACATACTCTGATTTTAAGTTGTTAGAGGGGAAAAGCACATAGTCCTTTATCTGTAAGGACAATGATACTAGGTGCAGTGGCGTACTCCTATAGTCCAAGCTACTAGGGAGGCTGAGGTGAGAGAGTCCCTTAAGTCCAGGGGTTCAAGGTTGCAGGGAGCTGTACATGCCCACTGCTCTCTAGCCTGAGTGACAGAGTGAGACCTCATCTAAAAAAAAAAAAAAAAAAAGACAGTGAGACAGTGACGTATGTTTCTCCTGCAGTGTAGCATGGGTTCAGGAAGATGACCACAGCATATTATTTAGGTCCAATTAAAGAACTCAGTGATCTCAAAGAAGCATATAGTTTTTATCTTTCACAAAAAGTAAGTGACACATGTACTTATCGTTGAGTATAGCATGGCTAGAGGGAAGCCAGCTACAGCACGTTTAAATCCCATCAAATAAATCAGTCAGTGTAGTTAAATTAAGATTATGGTCTTACATATGAGATGGCTTAATGAGCTGGCTCACGGAGTGAGGTATTTATATTGTACTGAAAGCATTCTCATTAGTACATGACTTTTTATGATTTCATACAGCCAAACTTTGCCATATAAAATTCTTCTGGAAAGGGAGAATAGGTTACAACATTTGCTTTCCACAGAGCAGGCTTTGGTAACCTGTTTAAAAATCTCAAAACATCTTTATGTGTCTTTGCAATTAGTTCCTTTAATTTTAAGCACCTTTCTTAGCCCCTAAAGTTTTTGCCCACTATGGACTTTGTGTTGTTTTTCCATGCTTAGGGGTTTTATGTATTTTTAATGTTGGAGAACCACAACCTATCTTGACCTTCTAGGTTTCATATATTTATGAGGAAGTTGAAATTAAGAGAGTGCTCTTTTGATAGAAAAGAGCTGTGTTTGGGTTCTCCAAATACACAAAACCAGTAGGAGATATTATAATATAATATACATCCATACACACACATACGTACACACCCAGAGACAGGTATATATTAGGTTGGTGCAAACGTAATTGCAGTTTTTGACATTATAGTAAAAACTGTGATTACTTTTGTATCAACTGACTATATAGGTGTGTGTGTTTATAGGAGATTTATTATGGGAATTCACTCACGTGATTATGGAGGTCAAGAAGTCCCGTGATCTGCCATCTGCAACCTGGAGAACCAGGAAAGCTGGTGGCATAACTCAGTCTGAGTCTGAAGGCCTGAGAACCAAGATTGTGGGGTGGAAAGGAAAGGGCTGCAGTATAAGTAAGTATCAAAGCACAAAGGCCCAAGAACCAGGAAGCCTGATGTGTGAGGGCAGGAGAAAATGGGTGTCCCAGCTCAATAAGGGAGAGGGGGAATTTGCCCTTCCTCTGCCTTTTGGATCTGTTTAGACCCTCAGTGAAATCGGCTGATGCTGCCTGTGTTGGTGAGAGTAGATCTTCTTTCTTGAGTCTACCAATTCAAAGGATAATCTCTTTCCGAAACATCCTCAGGGACACACCCAGAAATAATGTCTTACCAACTATCTGGACATCTCTTAGCCCAGTCAAATTAACACATAAAATTAACCCTCTCAAAACTGTTCATTTGTCATTTGTTGAACTTAGAACTTTGGCTCAGTGCTCCAACTGAGCTATTGGGGTCAGGCTTAGCATATTGTTAATACATGCAAGCATTGTTAATACAAGCCTTTGATGCAATAGTATTTCCCTTTCAAATCTATATTAGAAAAACATTTACTTTCACTAATCACTAAATATTTTTTCATTGTATCTCCAATGCCAAATAACAGAAGGAACACCGAAAATAGAGCAGAAAGACAATATTCCTCTCCCGCAGAAAGAGACACACAAATACTACTTTTTTAAAAAAATTTTTTGAGATAGGATTTTATTCTGTCACTCAGGCCGGAGTGTAGTGGTGCAATCATAGCTCACTGCAGCCTTGACCTCCTGGGCTCAAAGGATCCTCCCTCTTCAGCCTCCCAAGTAGCTAGTACTATAGAAGCACACACCACCATGCTCAGCTAACTGAAAAATTTTCTTTTATAGTGTTGGTTCTTTCTGAGTTGCCCAGGCTTGTCCCAGAATCCTGGCCTCAAGCCATCTTCCTGCCTCGGCCTCCGTGTTGGGTCATACTTTGCATTGCTCTAGCGGAATACTTGCAACTGGGCAATTTATAAAGAAAAGAAGTATAATTGGCTCATGGTTCTGCAGGCTGTACAGGAAGCATGGAGCTGGCATCTGCTTCTGAGGAGGCCTCAGGAAGCTTACAGTAATGGTGGAAGGTGAATGGGGAGCAGGTATATCACATGGTGAAAATAGGGGCAAAGGAAATGAGTTGGGGGAGGTGCCACACACTTTTAAACAGATCTCACTGCAACTCACTCACTGTCTTGAGGACAGCCCCAAGCCATGAGGAATACACCCCCATGATCCAGTCACCTTCCACCAGGTCCCAATTTGAGGTTGCAATTCAACGTGAGACTTAGAGGGGACACATGGCTAAACTGTATCAGCCTCATATGTACACACATAAATCTCTATATAGAAGATTGAGCCAGTTATCATTTTATTGTCTCTTAGCTCCAAATTCATACTTCCTTGCCTGCTCTATGAAGATAGAGCTAGGCCCTTCAAGTATTTCTCTTTTGCTGCTGGCCTGATGTTAAGTTTTGTCAGAAGAGGGCACTGGATGGGACAATGCAAGAGGAGGAGGATGCCTCTCTTCCTTATTCTTGTGTTTTCTTATTTGCTTTTTCTTCCTCCTTTCATAGGATTTCTAACAGCACCTGTGGGAGTATCCAGTGGTACTTATCCTCTGAGTTTTAGTGACACGTCCATGGACAGACTCCCAGTGAGTCTTGTGGGCATCCCAGAGGTCAACTTGCTAGCCTCACCCTGCCTATGTACTGGAGGGGGTGTTTGCTTGACAGTTCCTGTCTCTGTTTTATACACTCCCAAGATATTTCTGGCTTTTTAGTCCTGCTACGCCAGGACTAAAAATGGTTTCCTGCCTGCCAGCCTCAAACCATCTGTATACTGGAGAAGTATTTGCTGCTTGCTAGTCCCAGGCACAGTTTTTTGTCCACTTGCATCCTGGAGATGGGTGTTTCTTGCCTGCCCAATGATAGTGGAGAAGCTTTGGCCCAAGGAGCTCAACCATCTTGTGAGCTGCAAACACACATTCTCCTGTGAGCTCTGAGTCTTAGCCTTGGGGAGGGAGTTCTCTTCCAAGGTTGTTTTCTCCTTGGATAACAGAAAAAAATCTCCTTCAGTCCTAGGTGGTATTTAGAGTTCTCTCTGACTTTACAGTAAGCTCCTGTTATAGGTAATAATTATTTATATTAAGCTTCTCTGTTCAAATTACTGCAGAGCTCCTGTCTCCAGGTTGGACCGTCACTGATGCAAACATAAAAGGCAGAAATTAGGGTTTGATTAATCACCAGTGTTTTCTTCAGTTTTATGGAAATTTAGTGCACTTAAAAATCTATAGATTTATGTGATTATAACTGCCTTTCTACCTTGGGTGTTCTCCAACCTAGAATGTACCCTTCCAGGTTCTCTTTTCCTTTTTCAGATCCTAGCTCAAGTCCTGCGAGTTCCAGTATAGCCTTTTCTTTTTCTTTCTTTTCTTTTTCATATATATATATATATATATACACACACACATTTTTTTTTTTTTTTTTTTTGAGAGGGGTCTCACTCTCATGCCCAGGCTGGAGTAAAGTGGTGTGATTATAGTTAACTGCAGCCTTTACCTCCTGGGCTCAAGTAATTCTCCTGCCTCAGCCTCCTGAATATCTGGACTACAGGTGTGCACCACCATGCCTGGCTAATTTCTTAAATTTTTTATATAGACAGGATCTCACTATGTTGCCCAGGTTGGTCTCTAACTCAAGCAGTCCTTCTGCCTTGGCCTCCCAAAGTGCTGAGAGGAGTGAGCCACTGCACCCAGCCCCCAGTATAACCTTTTCTGACCTGCATTGATTGCTCTCATATTTAAATTATTACAGTTCTTGTACTTATCAATCAACTGACCCTTGACATATTTTAGTTTTGCTGTGGTGCTTTATTTTCAGTTATAAAATATGCAAATTAAAAAATACTGCTTTTTATCTACTGGAAAATTTTATGAAATAATTTTATTGAAATGCTTCACCTGCGTGTTTGACAGTATCTATTGCATGTACCCAAATATAAGGTGAGATTTTTTTCCTCCTTAAAATTCTTTCTCAGAGAAGAGAGAACTGCTTTATATTTAAGTTCTTACAAAATCTCCTATAGGTAACTTTCTGTTATTTCACTTACGCAAAAATATGTTGAATGGTCAAGGCACATTGTTGTCATATAACCTAAATTCAAAATTTTGGGGTATAGTTTTAGAGGCCACCTGACAGAATTATTTTTAAAAAAAGGACACTATTCATCAAGACAATGGGAGAAGAAAAGGTTACAAAGAAGTTTAAGCCAGATTTAATTATTATTCCTTAGGGAAAGGTTGTGACCTCACATTTGCAAATGTTAAAGATACTTAAAGAGTAGCTTAGTGGTTCTGTTGTAGAAATAAAAACTATACAGTTACAGAACAAATAAAAAACTGATCAGTTTTATGTAGATTTCCCGTGACACTATCTCACAAATAATCAAAAATATGCTACATCTTAAGCAGCTTATTTAGAAATGAAAATGATATATTTTAACTCTGAAATTTAAATTATTTATAAAATTATTGTAAATAAATAAAACAGTTTCATGAAATATGCAAGTAGGGCCCAAATCAAATATCTAAATTAATATATTTTACCTTATAGGTAATTTAAGGTATGTGTTCCTAACTAAACTGCAATTTAAATTTTAGAATCGGCATGAGCATTTTATCAACATCTGTAAAAACCAATTAGATATTTGAATTATTAATTAGACATAAACAGATGTTAATAATTAGATATGTATTTCATTGTCACACTAAATGTTCATGTATTTATTTGGAAGAAAATGTGTTTTGGATCTTTTCTTGGGCAAATAGGAGAGCCTTATATATAGGATTGCTTTATGTTGGGGCATATTCTGCGTCATCTGAGATGATAAGACCTCTAGGGGCAGAGAGTTGTATGTTCTATAAGTTGTATCTCCAGTGACAAGCATAGTATTCTGAATATAAGAACTAAGTAAATTTGATTCTTAGGAACTTTGCCTTTAAAGAGGGTCTTAGTCAGTTTTGTACTGCTATAACAGAACACCACAGACTAGGCAATTTGTAATGAACAGAAGTTTATTGGCTCACAGTTCTGGAGGCTGGGAAGTCCGAGATCAAGGAACCAGCATCTGATGAGGGCCTTCTTGCTGCGTCATCCATGGCAGACGGGCAAAGAGACGGAGTAGAAGACTGACTCACCTTCATATAACGAACCCATTCCCAAGATAATGAGCCCAGTCTTACAATAATGGCATTAATCTATCTTTGAGGGCATACCCCTCATGGCCTAATAACCTCTCATTGGCCTCCACCTCCCAACTACTCTTGCATTGGGGTTTAAGTTTCTGATACATGCTTTTTAGGGGACACATTCAAACCATGGCAAAGACCTAACTCAAGTGTTTACTTCTTTTCTGAAGACTTTCCTGATGTCTTCTTCCTCATTGGCAGGAATTGACCACTTCCCTTGCCATTGCCACAAGACTCTAACCTTGCCCTGGACTTACTAATAGACCTGTCTGTGCTTGTCTACTGCACTGCAAACTCCTGAGGACAGGAGCCGTGACTGATTTTTCTTAGATCTCTAGAACCTTGAGGAGTGTTTCATTCATGGCTACCATAAATGTTTACTGGAATCAATGAGTTTGAATGACTAAAGAGTGTAGAGTATCTCATTGTCTCAGTTGTTGCCCAGAGACCAAGTAGATTTAGGTAAATTCTTAAAAAATATCTCCTGCTATCTAAACTGTCATCATTTGCCCTTTGAATCTCCACGACCCAAACCATTTGGATTTCACAAAATTCTTCACCATTAGAACTTTAGGAACTGAGTATAGGAGTATTTTAAAAAACATGTTAAAACACAGGCCCCATTTTATGCATGGCCAGAGATGGTTTCTAAGGCCCATATAATTCATTTGAGTGGAAGTAGTTGTCTGTATTACTTACCTTCATGGAGACTACACACAGCTCTGGCCTGGTAGCTCCTTTAATCATGTCTTTAATTTCTGGTTGGCACTGTCCTGTCTTTTCTTGCTGTGGTCATGGTTACCAGATGTGGTAGTTGAAGGGAAAGGACAGCTCTTGTCACTAGAGTGCCAAACTATGGTGGGATATTAGTTAGGATTGCATAAAACTAGTAAAAACCAGAAAACTCTGCTTTATGAGCTTCTGCTAACAGAAAAATTATTTTTTATAAAAACTTGAATATGGCTTATTCCCACAAAATGTAAGCAGTACTTGGGTAAAGTTAACACTTTCCATATGTAAAAGACTAGCGTGGTTTTATTTCTGAGTATGGTATTGTATCCAATTGCAATATATAGCTAAGCTATTGTTTTGACTTTGAACCATTGAATTGAAATGACATTTTCATTCTAGAAGAAGACATGTTAAGCAAAGGAGTGCCTGCTCTGTGCCAGCCACAGGGCTGAGTGCCGCCATGTGCATTGCTCTATCGAATTCTTACAACAACCGTGTTTGTCATATTTTTTTTTGTATTAGCATTTTATTTTGAGATAATTGTAGATTCGTGTTATGATCCCATGTACCCCTCACCCACTTTCTTCCGATGGTAGCATCTTGCATAATTATAATAGAGTCTTGCAACTAGGAAATTGTCATTGGTACAATCCTTTGATCTTATTCAGATTTCACGTTTTATATGCACTCATTTGTGTGTGTCTCTGTGTGTTTGCGTATTTAGTGCTATGCAATTTTTTTTTTTTTTGAGGTGGAGTTTCACTCTGTTGCTCAAGCTGGAGTCCAATGGTGTGGTCTCGGCTCACTCCAACCTCCACCTCCGGGGTTCAAGTGATTCTCCTGCCTCAGCCTCCTGAATAGCTGGAATTATAGGCGTGTGCCACCATGCTGGGCTACTTTTTATATTTTTGGTAGAGATGGGGTTTCACCACATTGGCCAGGCTGGTCTTGAACTCCTGACCTTAAGTCATCCGCCTGCCTCGGCCTTCCAAGGTGCCGGGATTATAGGCGTGAGCCATTGTGCCTGGCCATGCTATGCAATTTTACCACACTTAAAGGTTACTATTTCTTTTTAAACACGTGAGGGAAACAAGGCTCGGTTAAGTTACGTGAAATGCTCTAAGTATAGACTTTGAGTTTGAATCTAGCTCTGTTTGATCCACACTTTTGCTTTTTCAGTAACGTTATGATTAATAACAGTAATAATTAATAATGACAATGACTAAAACTTACCGAGTTTCATATGAAACATATTGAGTACTTTTTATGTGACAGGGACTGTTCTAAGGTATTGAGTCATTTAATCCTCCTGACAACTTTTATCATGTAAATTATATCACAGTTGAATTAGTCTCCTTAATTAAACTGTAAGTCACATTACCAAGGAATAGGTAATTATTTTTACAGCTCCCCAAATCAATAATAAAATAATGAAATTCCACTCTCTCTTTACATAATTTCACGTTTTGACTTCCGACCTTAACCACTGATCTTGGCCATTGTTGATTACTTTCATATATATAATGAGACCTGTATTATTACAGATTGAGTTAGGTTGAGATACCTTACAAATAATTTTACTAAATTGTAAATAACAGCTGTTGTAGGCAGAATGCCAGAATCTTAAGGGAATAGATGTAAAACACCAAGAATACTTCAGAATGTAATTGAGAGAAGGTTTTTTTTTTTTTTTTTTAAGAGTGTTTTAGCTTTTTATTTTTATTTTTGCCAAATAAGGCCCCAGGAATGTTTAAATTTAATCAGATCTCCCAAGTTACGCATCTTAACTTTCAACGTGGTACCTAATGCCTTTAGTTGTGAGTTATCACTGATAAGCAGAATCAGCATGCTTCAGGAAGATAATAGATAGACGAATCATCAGCCCGTAATTTACTATTCCTTGCTAGTTAAATCTCTTGTAAAGCTGTCCCTGTGATGAACAGCAGCACTTACTCAGACCAAAAATAACAACAGTCCCATGTGTTGTAGGTCCCAGGAGGTCTTGGTGTTTTTGTAGACAGCAGACAAGAAATAAAAGGAATTTTGTCCTTTTTACCTCATGTAATCCCACTGGAAAATGAAACATGTGCTATGAGTTGATATTGACTCCTGCCAGGTCACCTCCCTAAAGAGTCTCGGGCAGGCACTGTTGCAACATTTCTTGGACAGGAGTGTTACGGGCTGTGATGGAGATGGATGGTTTATGTAGCACGCTACCGTGGAACACTGCACTACTGTCTGCCCCTAGGAAGTGTCTAGTGAGGACTCCAGGAGTAACCCGCATCTGTTACTTTAACTCTTTCAGAGGGTATTACATAAACTGTACATCCCCCAATTGTAAACTAAGTTTTACGTAGCTTTTTTTTCTTTTTAAATAGTTGACTATAGTAATGCAGAACCACGTATGATTTCTTTTCCCGTACTTTGTAGGACTTTCTTTTGGATGTTAGATAATGCAAGTTTTTTTGAAACTATATGTTATTAGGAACTATTTGGACACTACAAAACTCCTTTAATGGGCCACCCTATCAATTTTCTGTTCTTCTAAGGAAGTTTTTCCTATTCATGACTCATTTCACTCTTTGGCTTAGATTGAGGGAAATGTAATAATGATTAAGGAAAGGAATGTATGCGTTTTCTTCTTTTTCTGAAAACCTGTACACATTTTCTGTCTCGGGTTATGTAAACTTGGATGGCTGTAGAATGTTGACAACTGTGAGAGGTAAAAACGAGTCTGTTAATACATACCACTGCTTTGGAATTCAAAAACCAGAAAATTCCCCTTTGGTTCTTCGGAGAAGTGTTTAGCTTGATGGCCCGGAATACAAATCCAGTAAAATCGGTATGTTCCAGCTGTCATTTACACACACCTTAGGCAAAATTAATGAGATCACTCTAAGATTACACTTTGTGTTTTATTTTCATTTTATAGGTCTGTATGAGCTGTTGGCTGCTCTGCCAGCCCAGCTGCAGCCACATGTGGATAGCCAGGAAGACCTGACCTTCCTCTGGGATATGTTTGGTGAAAAAAGCCTGCATTCATTGGTAAAGGTAAACCATGCTGATGTCAGATTCTCTTTGCAAAAAGCATATGGAAAAATATTTGGGGCACCACCAAGTAAACCAGAGATCAAATTGTTGCTCTCTGAAAACAAAACAGCCTTGTTCCATTCACCGACGGGCGTGGAAGTTGTTAAAGATTCTACCAAAAATACATAGATGATTTCACTTAATGGTGGTGAGCTGGCTCTGTATACTAATGTAGCAACCATGTGGTCACCCCCTTGTTTAGAGAAAGAATATGAAATAGTAGCAGGAAGGTTTAGACTCTTTTACGGTCAACATTCATGAGCTGGAATTTAACTTAAATAAATGTTCACAGCAAAAATTAGAAGGAATCTATTTTCTGAGGTCAAGGATGGCAGCAGTTCAGTAGCCACATTAATTTAAAATAATTTCCTTTAACAAAGTCAACTGAAATTCTAGTAAGCTGTTTCTTTTATTGGCAGCACTCCATTGAAGTGGTATTTTGTATATAAATACACTGAAGCCGAATGCGAGTAAAAACAGTTTTTGGAGACAGTTTTAGTAAAGCATCATGCCATGAAAATGATCAGCCAGCAGAAATCGGGTCTGGCCATACAGCAACATTGGGAGTGATCAGAACTCCTAAAATAGTAAAATGAGAACAAGAAGCTTACTGGAAAATATGCCACTTGTGCTTCTGGAAATATGAATTGCATTTTCTCTCATCTAACTCAAGCTGAAAGAACTTCAGAGTGTTTCTGGAGTTTGTGAGGACGTAGAAACCAGCACCTCAATGATAACCAGATCTGTATTTTTAAATTCAGCGAAATTTGTTATGGTTGCCTGTCATGATAAGAGGCTTTTAATTGATATAGAGTATTTGAAAATGAGCAACTTCTGAGCTACAATTGCTTTACAGAACAGGATTCCTATATATTTTTTCTTGTCGAATTTACTGAAATTTGTGTACTTCCAGCAGTGACAGTTCTTGAAATGGAAGTGTTGGTATGTGGCATTTCCCTGGCAGTACATTTAAAGACTACGTTTATTTGTTCATTTCTTTAGTTTTTCATAACAATGTAATTTCCACGGCATCCTTGTGCTCTAATTAATAGTTGCTCTCTGGGGGTTTATTCGGCATGGTCTTGGGATTATGACTGATGACGTTTGTGACTTGGTAATACAATCATAAAAATATTTTTATGTTGAATGTATGGAAGTTGGATAGCTATGGGTTTATTTAGATTGAGTTGACCTTTTGATAGAAGGAATAAAATAAATTTGAGATGGCATCATCATCCTTTAATCATTAAATAGGCATGCCTCCAAACAATGGATGCATATTCCTTTGTATGTATTTATAACATAGCTACTATCTCAGTTTCCTTACCTATAAAATTAAAGTTATACTATCTGTTTACAAGGTTATTTGTGAGTTTCAATAAAATAGCAAAGATCTGAGTTTTTTGGTAGTTATATAATGGGGTTAGGCAAATTTAAGTAGGCATTATTAAGGATTGAGGAAAAAGTTAATTATCGTAGCATGCTAAGGATCAAAAAGGAACTACAGAGATGGTTGTTATTTCTATTAAAAGCATGAAACTAATGCATAAAACAAATTCTTAGTTACACTGGCTTGAGTTTTAAGCTGAGGCTGTTTTTCAAAGTATATGTCAATACTAAGTGGTTAGAAAGCATAGCGGAGGGTATTGATATCTGATTTCATAAAAACAGTGGAGCAAATAAGCTCATGTTGCTAGTATTTAGATAGCACAATAACACATGTACTATTCTAAATGTTTTCCAGTAATTGCTATAAAATGTATTTTCAAAATTAGTTTTATTACATACCTCTAGTACATTCTCAATGTCTTAATAGTTCCTGCCACCCCCAACTTTTATCAGACACAGACCTCAAGTGTGTCCTTTGACTGACCCATTCTATTCATTTTCAAGTATGTAAAGTCTACAATACTTTCAGGAGGCAGGCTCCTGGGACTGGAGATTTAAACAGCTGGAACAAACCGCTTAGCTGTATTCCAAGCGTGTCTATTTAAGCTTGAAGGAATAGAAGGCTTCAGCTTTTGTACGTAGATCTTGGTAGAGCTGAAAGAATTCGTTTGAAAAGATTTGTGGTAGAGTGAATCAAAATTGCTTTGGTTTTATGCTCTTCTGCCTGCAGTCGAAGCTGTTAGGCTGTGATTTAGAACTGAGTGAACACAAAACTTGATTTTATTCTAGAACAGAATTTTCATAGTTGTTATCGTGTGTGTGTGTGTGTGTGTGTATGTGTGTGTGTTTAAATGGGCTGAGTGCAGTGGTTCACAGCTGTAATCCCAGGCCATGAGTTCAAGACCAGCCTGGGCAGCATAGCAAGACCCTCTCTCTTAAAAAAAAAAAAAATTAGCCAGGCATAGTGTGGCATGACTGCAGTCCTAGCCACTCAAGAGGCTGATGTGGGAGGATCGCATGAGCCTGGGAGGTCAAGGCTGCAGTGAGCTGAGATCACACTACTGTGCTGCGGTCTGGATGACAGAGACCCTGTCTCTTAAAAAAATGTTTGGGGGCAGGCTGTAAATCAAAACACAATTTTAAATACATACACCTCTTTGGACTAGGGAAAAATATACTTATAAAGAGGAAGTTTGGGTAATACAGTCTCTGTGACAGGTTCAGCCATCTTGGGGTATTGGGCTACAGGGCAGGTATATGTAGGCTGTGAGCTTGTCACTAAAAAGGAAATATGGTGACCCTCTAGGGTGTTAGCTGAGGCTGCTTTTGAAAAGAAAAACTCCTGAATAGAAAAGTTGAAGAACAATAAAAACGGTGAGCATGAGGCTTTAGAAGTATCAGGGGAAGATGATACTGAGAGAATGCCTGGGAAGTCTCATATTGATATGGTTTAGCTGTGTCCTCACCCGAATCTCATCTTGAATTGTAGCTCCCTTAATTTATATGTGTTGTGGGAGGGATCCCACGGGAGATAATTGAATCATGGGGGTGGTTTCCCTCATACTCTTCTCGTGGTAGTGAATACGTCTCACAAGATCTGATGGTTTTATAAGAGGAAACCCCTTTTGCTTGGCTTTCATCTTCTCTTGCCTACCACGATGTAAGATGTGCCTTTTGCCTCTGCCGTGATTGTGAGGCCTTCCCAGCCACATGGAACTGTGAGTCCATTAAACCTCTTTTTCTTTGTAAATTACCCAGTCTCAGGTATGTCTTTATCAGCAGTGTGAAAACTGACAAATACACATTATCTGTGGGATGGAAATACATTGTTTATGAGGGTGGGAATAGAAGGATATCAGAATTCATATGAACTAGGGAATGGTTCATCTAGGACCCATCTCTTGCAAATATCCAGGACCATATATTTTGTATCTCAACCTCATTTCTAGATTTAGTTTCTATTCTTGTGGGTTCTTT
The DNA here is from genome assembly GCF_003255815.1 of Theropithecus gelada. NCBI lineage: Eukaryota > Metazoa > Chordata > Mammalia > Primates > Cercopithecidae > Theropithecus > Theropithecus gelada. The sequence goes on from NC_037677.1 coordinate 21,684,080, forward strand.
TTTCCTATTGAGATCTCTTTACTTATTATACATGTTATTTTTTTTTAGTTATGTTTGTGTGTGTTTTTGTAATCTGGTTTAAGTTCATTTTAAAACAAGATATGGCATAAAAACTTACTTAAATTCTTTCTTTCTTCCTTCCTTCCTTCCTTCCTTCCTTCCTTCCTTCCTTCCTTCCTTCCTTCCTTCCTTCCTTCCTTCCTTCCTTTCTTTCCTTTCTTTTCTTTCTTTTCTTTCTTTCTTTCTTAATTCTTTGAGACAGAGTTTTGCTCTGTCACCCAGGCTGGAGTGTAATGGTGCAATCTTGGCTCACTGCAACCTCTGCCTCCTAGGTTCCAGTTGTTCTCGTGCCTCAGCCTCCTAAGTAGCTGGGACTACAGCCACCTGTCACCAGGCCTGGCTAATTTTTGTATTTTTGGTAGAGATAGGGTTTCGTCATGTTGGCCAGGCTGGTCTTGAATCCTGACCTCAAGGGATCCACCTGCCTCGGCCTCTCCAAATGTTGGGACTACAGGTTTGAGCCACTGCACCCGGCCTATGTTTCTTTTAAATAAGGCTGTAGTTCTGTTTCCTCCAGAAATCTTTGTTTTTAACTCACAACTATGTTAGATTTCTAGGATAAGAATATGGAATTGTTAGTACCTTTTAAATAGTTGTGTTATGTTTTCCCCTACCTTTTAAAATAATTGTGTGTATATTTGGGAACAGGAGGAAAAAAATGTAGCAATCTCAATTTTATTCTTTTTGGTATATTAAAGTATTTCAACAAACCCAAATTGATATTTTCCAGACAATTTTCCTCATATGATTGAATTATTGTGTGTGTTTCTGTGATTTCAGCCTTATACAAGTAATGATAAATACTCAGAGCCCTGTAACATCTGGTTACATTGTTTTAACTGCATAGTTTTTAGTTTTGGGGGTTACAAAGTAGGTATATATTTTTATGGAGTATACAATAATTTTGATACCAGCATACAATGCATAATAATCACGTCAGGGTAAATGGGGTATCCATCACCTCAAGCATCTATTTAACTTTGAGTTTTGATGGACTGATTGATACTATTTGTTGAGTACGTACTCTATGCCAGTTACTATATGGACTACTAGGGCTAAGATGTCCAACTTGTTGGGCATAATCCCTTGCCTGTAGGGGCTCCAGTCTCCCAGAGAGTTTATAAATGAAGGGATGGATGATTACAGTATTCTAAGATAGGTCTCATTTGGAACTTTTTAGGAGAGACACAAGGTAACTCACTCAATACTGGCCTCAGGCGGGGCGGTTCATGGAGGATTTGGTATCTTAAGCTAGAACCTGTTTTTGGAATAGGAGTTGCTTAGGTTGGACTGGGCGTGGTGGCTCATGCCTGTAATCTCAGCACTTTGGGAGGCTGAGGCAGGTGGATCACTTGAGGTCAGCAGTTCGAGACCAGCCTGGCCAACATGGTGAAACCCTATCTCTACTAAAAACATAAAAATTAGCCAGGCATAGTGGCACATGCCTGTAATCCCAGCTACTTGGGAGGCTGAGGCACGAGAATTGCTTGAACCTAGGAGGCAGAGGTTGCAGTGAGCCAAGATCGTGCCACTGCACTCCAGCCTGGGTGACAGAGTGACATTCCGTCTCAAAAAAAAAAAAAAAAAAGGAGTTGCTCAGGTTAGAGTTTATGGGATGGATCAGGGCATAGGATGTCAGGCAGAAGGAATAATAAATGCAAACACCTGGAGGCAAGAGCGAGCGGTCCACCTTTAGGATGGAGGTCGACAGATTGTTTTGGCTGATCTGTGACACCAGGAAGGCTGTGGGCAGCCGAGGGTGGCGGAAGAGATGAACAGCGACCTATTCTTGAATGGCTTTGTAAACGACAGAAGGTGAATGGACTTTCTTCTAAGAGAGTGGGAACCATTTCATGGAAAGGTTTTAAGGAGAGAAGAGTGAAGATAATCAGGTTTTTCTTTTAGAGGTAAACTGTGAAGATTGGATGGGACATGAGATTCCCAAGTCAGAGATGATGTTGGCAAAGTGTTGGAAGAGCCTCACCTGCCTGTGGGCTGTTCACTAAAATATGAAACTCTCCTGTTGTAAGCCACCACCAACTATTGTTTATGCCAGGCCATTGGGGGTTGGAAGAGGGCACCAGGAGACCTGTATAAGCTGAAAGATACCAGGTACCTGTTCGTACATATTTTGACCATCTCCTCAGAGGAGATGAGAGGTAATTTTAGTTTTGGTTATGTTTGTTTGATATCTGGGGCGTATCAAATAGAGCACCTATTGGATATGTGAATCTTTTTTTTTTTTATTTTGAGATGGAGTCTCAGTCTGTCACCCAGGCTGGAGTGCAGTGGTGTGATCTTGGCTCACTGCAGCCTCTGCCTCCCATGTAGCAGGATTCTCCTGCCTCAGCCTCCCGTGTAGCTGGGATTACAGGCGCTCGCCACCACACCTGGCTAATTTTTGTACTTTTAGTAGAGACGGGGTTCCACCATGTTGGCCAGGGTGATTTCGAACTCCTGACCTCAGGTGATCCACCTGCTTCGGCCTCCCAAAGTGCTGGGATTACAGGCGTGAGCCACCACGCCTGGCCTGGATACGTGAACATTGAACTGAGGATAATTATGTTCTAGACTGGAGAGAATAGATTTGGGAGTAGGGCTGCCGGATAAAATATGGGACATCCTGTTACAGTTGAATTTCAGATATGCAATGAGTAGTCTTTGTTATAAGTGTGAACCATGCAATATTTGTGTTTTCACTACTGAAATCTGGCAACTCTATTTGGGAGTCATCAACATTTAGAAGGTAACATTCTTTTGGGAACAGATTTATTGAGATGTATATTTCACCTACTGTCCAATCACCCATTTAAAACGTACAATTTAGTGGTTTTTAGTACATTCACAGGGTTGTGCAACCATTGCCAAAATCAATTTTATTGATTTTTTTTAATTTTGTTCTTTTCCTGTCCCCACAATCAATTTTAGAACCTTTTTATCACCTCAAAAAGAAATCCTTCACCCTAGCCATCACTCTTCAATCCTTGCATTCTCTCTCCCATCCCATCCCTAAACAACTGCTAATCCACTTTCTGTCTCTCTGTATTTGCCTATTCTGGACATTTCATTTAAACAGCATTATCCGTGGCTTTTTTGTAACTGGCTTCTGTCACTTAGCTTAACGTTTTCAAGGCTCACCCAAATTATAGCATGTATCAGCACTTAATTCCTTTTTATGACTGAATAACATTATATGGATATGTCACACTTCGTTCATCCTTTCATCCATGGATGGAAATTTGGATTGTTTCTGCCTATTGGCTGTTATGGTGATGCTACTAAGAACATTTGTGTATAAGTTATTGTGTAGATGTATATTATCACTTCTCCTGGGTATGTATCTAGCAGAGGAATTGCTAGGTTAAATGGTAACTCTTAAGTTTTTATGAAGACTTGTTAGACTTTTTTCCTAAGTGGCTGAACCATTTTATATTCCCGCCAGCAGTGTATAAGGGTTCTGATTTCTCTATATCTTCATCAACACTTGTTTTTATCTGACTTTTTGATTTTTACTATCCTGGTGGGTATGAAGTGATATCTCATTGTGATTTTGATTTTCTTTTTCTAGAAGTCTAAATAATGTTAACCATCTTTTTATGTGCTTATTGGCTACTTGTATGTCTTCTTTGGAGAAATGTCCAACTGGATCCTTTGCCCATTATTTCTCCCATTGGATTCTTTTTAATTAATAAACTTTACTTTGTAGAACTGTTTTAGATTTACAGAAAAATTGAGCAGATGGTACAGATAGCTCCCATATCTCCCTTTTCCCCTTCCCAGTTTCTCTTATTATTTACCTCTTGCATTGGCATGGTACATTTGTCAATTAACGAACCAATATTTGTTGATACATCATTATTAACTGAACTCCATTGTCTACATTAAGGTTTATTCATTGTGTTGTATAGTTCTAGGTTTTGACAAATGCATTATGTCTTATATCTATTATTACATTGTCATGAAGAATAGTTTTACCTTTCCAAATCTCCTGTGCTTCACCTGACCTCCCTCCGCAGCTCAGCAATCACTGATAGTTTTACTGTCTGAATAGTTTTGCCTTTTCCAGAAGGTCATATCGTTGAAATCATACAGTCTGTAGCTTTTTCAGATTGGCTTCTTTTACCTACTAATAAGCATTTAGGGCTCCATCCAGTCTTCTCATGGCAACATAGCTCATTTCTTTACTTTGTATCGCTGAATAGGATTCAGTTATAGATAAGCACCATAGTTTGTTTCTCCATTAACCTTTTGAAGGGCATGTTCATTACTTCCAGTTTTGAGCAGTTACAGGTAAACATTCTATAAACATTTGTGTGCAGGTTTTTGTGTAGATGTAAGTTTACAACATATTTGGATAAATATCAAGGAGCACAATTGCTGAATCATGTGGTAAGACTATCTTTAGCTTTTTAAGAAACTGCTGGCCAGGTGTGGTGGCTCACGCCTGTAATCCCAGCACTTTGGGAGGCCGAGGCGGGAAGATTATGAGGTCAGGAGATGGAGACCATCCTGGCTAACTCTGTGAAACCTTGTCTCCACTAAAAATACAAAAAATTAGCCGGGCGTGGTGGTGGTCGCCTGTAGTCCCAGCTACTCAGGGGGCTGAGGCAGGAGAATGGCATGAACCCAGGAGGCGGAGCTTGCAGTGAGCTGGGATGGTGCCACTGCACTCCAGTCTAGGTGACAGAGCGAGTCTCAAAGAAAAAACAAACAAACAAAAACCAAAACTCATTGTCAAACCCAAGGTCACCTAGATATTCTCGTGTTATCTCCTAGAAGTTTTACAGTTTTGTGTTTACATTTAGCTATATTGTCTACCTTGAGTTCTGTGTCTAGATTAAAATGTCTGCATATGAATATCCAATTGTTTTAGCATCAGTTGTTGAAAAGACCATTCTTTTTCGTTGAATTGCCTTTACTCCTTTGTCAAAGATTAGCTTTTATTTGTGTGGGTCTATTTTCGGGCTACTATATTCCATTATCTATTTGTTTATTCTTTCATCAACACATACTATCTTTTTTTTTTTTTTTTTTTTGAGACGGAGTCTCGCTCTGTCGCCCAGGCTGGAGTGCAGTGGCCGGATCTCAGCTCACTGCAAGCTCCGCCTCCCGGGTTCACGCCATTCTCCCGCCTCAGCCTCCCGAGTAGCTGGGACCACAGGCGCCCGCCACCTCGCCCGGCTAATTTTTTGTATTTTTTAGTAGAGACGGGGTTTCACCGTGTTAGCCAGCATGGTCTCGATCTCCTGACCTCGTGATCCGCCCATCTCGGCCTCCCAAAGTGCTGGGATTACAGGCTTGAGCCACCGCGCCCGGCCAACACATACTATCTTGATTACCTTAGCTTTATAGTTAATTTTGAAGTAGGGTAGCGTCAGCCCTCAGACTTAGTTCTTTTTTGATATTGTGTTGACTATTCTGAATCTTTTGCCTTGTCATATAAACTTTATAATCAGTTTGTCATGTCCACAAAATAATCTGCTGCGATTTTGACTGGGACTGTGTATTCTATAGCTCAATTTATGAAGAGATGACATCTTAGTAACATTGTGTATTCCTGACCATGAACATGGAATATTCCTCAATTTATTGAGATCTTCTTTGATTTCTTTTACCAGAGTCTGTGTTTTCCTTATTTAGATTCTCTACACACTATATTTTGTTAGATTTATACCTAAATGTTTTATTATTTTGGTACTGTGGCTTTGGAGTGGTATTATATTTTGAATTTCAAGTTTCAGCTGTTCAGCACTGGTATACAGGAAAGCAATTGATTTTTGGATATTAAGCTTCTATTCTGCATCCTTGCTATAATCGTTTACTTGTGGCCAAAGGTGTTTTGCTGTTGCTGTTGATTCTTTGGGATTTTCTACATAGATACTTATCTCATCTGTAAACAAAGACTGTTTATTTGTGCTCAATCTGTATATATCTTTTTTTGGTCTTGTCTTGTAGCATTAGCTAGGAATTCTCATGTAGTGTTGAATAGCTGTGGTGAACAGGCATCTTTTCTTTATACTGATCTTAGGGAAAATAATCTAGTTTCTCATCATTAAGTATGATTTTAGCTGTAGGTATTTTATACATGTTCTTTGTCAAGTTGAGAAAGTTCTTTCTATTTCTGGTTTGCTCAGAGTTTTTATTGTGAATGAGTACTGATTTATTTATTTTATTTTATTTTTTAAGACAAGAGTCTCACTTTATCACCCAAGCTGCCTCCAGGGTTCAGGCAATTCTCGTGCCTCAGCCTCTCAAGTAGCTGGGATTACAGGCATGCGCTACCACGCCTGGCTAATTTTTGTATTTTTGGTAGAGACAGGGTTTCACCATGTTGGTCAGGCTGGTCTTGAACTCCTGACCTCAAGTTATCCACGTGCCTTGGCTTCCCAAAGTGCTGGGATTATAGGCGTCAGCAACTGCTCCCAGCCTTAAAAAATATTTTTGCTTCTATTGATGTGATCATATGATTTTCTTGTTTAGCATATTGATGTGATTGATTACAGTAATTTACTTATGAATGTTTAACTAGATTTTGCAGACCTGGAATGAATCTTACTTGGTCGTGGTATTGGTTGAGGATTCCTTATCCAAAAGGCTTGGGATCTGAAAGAAGTGTTTTAGATTTTAGATTGTTTTGAATTTTGGAATATTTGCAGATTCTTAACTAGTTAAGCATCCCTGATTTGAAAGTCCAGAATCCCAAAGTGCTCCGGTGAGCATTTCATTGAGCATCATGTCCATGTCAACACTCAAAAAGTATCAGATTTTGGAGCATTTCAGATTTCAGAGCATTTTGGATTTCAGGTTTTTGGATTTGGGATGCTCCATCTGTATGTAATTAATTTGATCTATCGTTGGGTTCAACTTAATTAATATTTTGTTGAGTTTTTTTGCATCTCTGTTTATAAGAATGGTTAGTCTGTAATTCTCCTTCCTTGTCATGTCTTTGCCTGGTTTTGATAATAAGATAATGCTGGCCTCATAGAATGAGGTAGGAAGTGTACTCTGCTTGCTGTTTTCCTTTTCTTTCTAGAAGAGATTGCAGAGAATTGGTATAATTTCTCCCTTAAGTGTTTTTTTTCTTTTCTTTTTTTTTTTTTTTGAGACGGAGTCTCGCTGTGTCACCCAGGGTGGAGTGCGGTGGCCGGATCTCAGCTCACTGCAAGCTCCGCCTCCCGGGTTTTTACGCCATTCTCCTGCCTCAGCCTCCCGAGTAGCTGGGACTATAGGCGCCCGCCACCTCGCCTGGCTAGTTTTTTTTTGTATTTTTTAGTAGAGACGGGGTTTCAAGGTGTTAGCCAGGATGGTCTCGATCTCCTGACCTCATGATCCGCCCATCTCGGCCTCCCAAAGTGCTGGGATTACAGGCTTGAGCCACCGCGCCCGGCCCCCCTTAAGTGTTTTATAGAATTCACCAGTGAAGCCATCTGGACCTGGTGCTTGCTGTTTTGTAAGTTAACCAGTTACTGATTCAATGTCTTTCATAAATATAGGCTTATTCAGATTTGTGTTTCTCCTTTTGTGAGTTTTTGTCACTATTGTCTTTCAAGGAATTGTGTATATCATCTAACTTACCAAATTTGAGGGCATAGAACTGTTCATCATGATTCTTTATTGTCCTTGGCATCAGTACTGTTGACTCCTCTTTCATTTCTGATATTTGTAATTTGTATCTTGTCTCTTTTTTCCCTGGCTATAGATTTATCAATTTTATTAATCATTTAAAAGAACTTGCTTTTGATTTTGTTGATTTTTTTCTGTTGTTTTCCTGTTCCAGTTTCGTTGATTTTTGCTCTCATTGTCTGATTTCTTTTCTTCTACTTGCTCTTCTTTTTCTGGTTTCCAAAGGTTACAAAGTTAGATTATCAATTTTAGATTTTTCTTTCTTTTGAATGTATTCTTTCAATGCTATAAATTCTAACCACTGCTTTTGCAGCATCTCACAAGTTTTAGCAAGTTGTATTTTCATTTTCACTTGATTTAAAATATTCTTGAGAATTCTTGTTTGACCCATGTGTTATTTAAAATGTTGTCTGATTTCCAGATATTTAGAAATTTTCCTGCTGTCTTTCTGTTACTGATTTCTAGTTTAATTCCATGTAGTCTGAAAACACATGCTGTATGGTTTTTGTTCGTTTAGATTTAAGTTGTGTTTAATGGCCCAGAATGTGGTCTATCTTGTCGAATGGTCTATGTGAGCTTGAGAAGAATGTGTATACTGCCGTAAACTGGATAAACTATTCCGTAAATGTCAGTTAGATTTAGTTGGCAGATGGTGCTGCTCAGTTCAACTGTCTCCTTACTGAATTTTTTTTTTTTTTTTGGCCTACTGGATCTGTCAATTATGGACTGATAGCAGGTATTGAGGTTCCAAGTATAATAGTGACTGTGAATTTCTCTGCAGTTTTATCAGTTTTGCTTTATGTATTTTGATGCTTTCTTGTTAGGTGCATACACATTTAGGATTGTTATGTCTTTTTGGGGAATTGATGCCCTTTTCATTATGTAATACCTTTATCTTTGATAATTTTTCTAGTTCTGCCAATTTGCCGTGTTGGAAATTGACATATGTACTCCATCTTTTTTGGGTTAATGTTAGTGTATCTTCCTCTATTTTTTTCTTTTCATTTGTCTGTATCTTTATATTCAATGTGAGTTTTTTATAGACAACATATAGTTGGGAGGTGGGTCTTCCTTTTTATCCATTCTGACAGTCTCTGTTTTTTAATTGGTATATTTAGACCATTCACATTTGAAGTGTCTATTGATATAGTTGGTTAAGATTTACCATGTTTACAACTGATTTCTGTTCACTGCACTTGTTATTTTTTAAGATTTTAAATATCCTGTCTTTTCCTCCTTTTCTGTTTTTAGATGACCATTTTATATTATTCCATTTACTCTCTTCTTTTATCCTATCAATTATACTTAATTTTTTTTTTCTTTTTGTGCTTGTCTTACAGTTAGCAACACACATTTACAACAAATACAGGTTTTGTTTTTTTTTTTGAGATAGGGTCTTGTTCTGTCTCCCTGGCTGGAGTGCAGTAGTGTTATCTTGGCTCATCACAGCCCTGATTTCCCGGGCCCAAGTATTCCTCCCACGTCTCAACTTCCCAAGTAGCTGGAAGAGTAGCTGGAACTAAAGGCATGTGCCACCGTGCCCAGCTAACTTTTCTTTTCTATTTTTTATAGAGACAGGGTTTTGCTATCTTGCTTAGGCTGGTCTTGAACTCATGGACTTAAGTGATCCTCCCGCCTTAGCCTCCCAAAGTGCTGGGATTACAGGCATGAGCCAACATGCCTGACCTAGTTCTATTTTCAGAAAGCACTGTCATTTCACAGGTAGTGCAGGTACCTTATAACAGAGTATTCTCAATTCCCTTTTTCCTATTTCTTATGACATTGCTGTCATTCATTGTACTTATGCCTATGCTAATGTAATCCCCCAGTACATTGCTAATAATATTACTCTGAACAGTTATCTATTAGATCAATTAAGAATAAAACAAATAAAAGTTTTTGCTTTATTTATTTTTTTCTCTGATGTCCTTCCTTTTTTTTTAATGTAGATCTGAGGGTCTGACCTATGTCATTTTCTTTCTCTCTGACAAACTTCCTTTTTAACACTTCTTACAAGGCAGGTCTACTGGTGGCAAATTCCTTGAGTTTTTGTTTGTCTGAAAAAGTTTTTATTTCTCCTTGACTTTTGAAGTGTAATTCCATTAGATACAGAAGTCCAGACTGGCATTTTTTTTTTTCTTTTTTCTTTTTTTTTTTTTTTTTGTGACAGAGTCTCACTCTGTGGCCCAGGCTGGAGTGCAGTGGCCGGATCTCAGCTCACTGCAAGCTCCGCCTCCCGGGTCTACGCCATTCTCCTGCCTCAGCCTCCCGAGTAGCTGGGACTACAGGCGCCCGCCACCTCACCCGGCTAGTTTTTTGTATTTTTTTAGTAGAGACGGGGTTTCACCGTATTAGCCAGGCTGGTCTCGATCTCCTGACCTTGTGATCCGCCCGTCTCGGCCTCCCAAAGTGCTGGGATTACAGGCTTGAGCCACCGCGCCCGGCCGGCATTTTTTTTTTTCTTTCAACACTTAAAATATTTCAGTCCACTCTCTTTTCGCTCACATAGTTTCTGATGAGAAGCCTGAAGTAATTCTTACCCTTGTCCTCTAGAGGTAAAGTATTTTTTCCCTCAAGCTTCTTTCAAGATGTTTGCTCTCTAGCAGTAGACTTTAATGGGCTTTACTTCTGAACTTGAAAACTTTACAAATTCAACTAAGGTGAACTTTGCTTACTATTTTGGTCCTTTTCACTCAAAGACATGGAAGCCTCATCAGAGGCCTCCGTATTCCTCAGTAGATGATATCATGATAATGTTATGATTAATCTTTTTTCTTTTCCCCTACAAATAGAAAAATCCTTTGTCTATCAGCCTATTGTAAACCCCAAGAGTACGTATCGTGGGACTTGGAAGTGCCACGATAATCTCTTAATTGCCTACCCCTTTAAT